>NC_058386.1:114028912-114369984 GCF_018350175.1 Felis catus | reverse complement strand
ATCCGCGGGAGGTGGGGAGAGGTTCCAAGTTCTCAGCGCAGGGCTGCTCCACTGTCTCATCAGACTTGAGTTACAAAATACAAAGCATTAAACTCCAAATTTGGGACCTTTCCAAAAGCGAGGCCCCACGCAAGTACACTGGTCACAAGCTCATGAAGCTGGCCCTGACCCCAAGGGATATTTTATCACGAAGCAAATTTGGGCAACACTGTCCTACACGGATCTGAATGGTCACATCTGAAGACACCTGTTCTAGTAACTGGAGTTCTTTTTCTTTTTCTTTCTTTCTTCTTCTTTTTTTTTTTTTTTTTTTTTGCCAATCTCTGGTATTAGAAATTTTAGCAAATATCTTTGCCAAGAAAAAGCCCTAAAATATATTTGCATTTAAAGATATGACATTGGTTTTGGAATGTTTGCTTGGCTACCTGAGGATCACAGCTATCTAAATACGAGCTATCTGGGGATGAGCTGTATGCTTGGCCAAGGACAAGTTCTAGTAAGACATCCCTTTGGCAAATGAAGGGGAAAATGGGAGGGCATGTGCTCGGAGCAAAGCATCCAAGTTCTGATCTGTCAAACATTTTCATGTTTGTACAATCCTAAGAGGAGCCTGTTTTCTCTCTTTGTGACACATGCACAGAGGCACGCCCAACACACCCACCTCCAGCCACAAAATACACATACACAGAATAATAGTCTAAATGTTCTAAAATAGTTTTGTGGGGCCAGGTGAGATTACATATGTCATCGTCTTATTTCTCTTAATTGACACTTGAGCTAGGAAAACTAGAGGGTTACTTTTTCCAGGTGAAGATATGTCTATAGTCTTAGGACCTTCTTCTAAAACCTTTTCCCCAAACCTCCCCTCTTCCAATAAAAAAAAAAAAAAGAAAGAAAGAGAAAGTTCTGATTCATGTATATGGTAACTGCATGCTGTCACGGGCGTGTGTCCTAATCAAATGGAAAGCATCGGGTGCGTGTAGGTAGCTGCACAGGTCAAGAGCTCAGGTATCTTTAAGGACAGCTTCAGGTTAAGCTGAGGAAAGCCGAGACTGGGGAAAATGTGAAGACAGTTTAAAGATCGTTTAGGCCAAGAGCAGAAGGAAGAAAAGGCAGTGTTTCTAAGACATTTTGCTGGTTGAAATGGTTGAATATTGGCAATTGCATATGAGACAACCTAATACAAAGGTCACTTGGTGCCCACTGTATTCCTTTTTTTTTTCAGTTTGGTAGAAAGATTTCCCAATTATTAAATGTAGAATAAATATGGCTCGGGTGCCTGGGTGGCTCAGTTGGGCCACAGACTCTTGGTTTCGGCTCAGGTCATCATCTCAGTTCATGAGTTGGAGCCCTCGGGGCTCTGAGCACTGACAGCACAGAGCCTGCTTGGGATTCTCTCTCTCCCTGTCTCTCTCTCTCTTCCCCTCCCCGTCTTGCTCTCTCTCTCAAAATAAATAAATGAGCTTTAAAAAAGGGAATAAATATGACTACTACAGAGCTGAGGCCCATGATAAAACAGAAAATAGACCAGGTACTTCACATTCAAGGCCCAAAGCGGAAGAGGTGGGAGGGGCTCTTGGGGCAATTTTGCTCGGGCTCAGACTTGGCTGACAGGGTCCAGGGCGTGGGACCCAAACCAAAGTAAAACTTTAGAAAGCAGAAACGTAGTGTTGCTTTCTCTCAAATCTCTCTTTTAAGCTGTTGATGAAGGTGATCTCGTAGTATTTCCCCTTTTTTCTCTAACGTTCAAAGGTTTTCATGGCTTCCCTCTGCAGCTGTAGGAAATTGGAGTCTTGTTTTAGTTCTCCACTCTAAGGATACAGTGACGCTAGGAAACATCCTTTCTGTTCCCATATAGTGCACTTGACCCTCTAGCTTCCTCTCCGAGCTCACGGCCTCGCGTCTCCCACCGCAGCGAGTTTAGAGGTCCCGCACTCAGTCTGCGCCATTGGCCTTGGGTGGGGGCGGGGCTGGCTGCGCCTCCGGAGCCGGAGGGGCTTCTGGGAAGCGCCAGGCGCAGGGGGCACGTTCCGCGCAGCTTCGCCTCTCTCTCGGAAGCTGAAGTGAAAGCCCTCGAATAAAGGTAAGAACCCGACGCGGCCCCGCACGAGCTACGGGGAAGGTGAAGCTCACCTCTTAGGGTCTCAAGCCTGGATGGGGTGGCAGCGGTCCCCTGTCCTGCTCTAATCCCCCCACCGGGCGAGCCAAGGCCCTCAACGCTCTCCCCGCCGGTTTAGCAGGCCGGGGCCGTCCCCAGCGACGGAACAGCTCTTCCAGTTAACAATTCAACAAACATTTGTTCAACCGACGTTTCCTCCCAGAGCTGCTCAGCCCACGGCACCGACACCGGTTGGAAAGGGCTTTCTTAACCCAGCGTCAGAATCCGCCTGCCTGCCTGCCTGCGAGATTCACTCGTAAGCCCTCAAAGAAAAAGCCGTCTTCCCCTTTCCTCTGTGGCCCCTTAGCTCTTGCAGACCGCCAACTTAAACCTTTTCCTTAGCCAACGAAACCTTTCCAGCTTGTTCCCGCCATTCATTACTCCAGATGAAAGTGACCTCCCTACGTTCTTCTTTGCGCGATGCGTTCACCCAAGTGGTCGTTTTTATCTCCCCCAGCCCCCTTTTCTGAAGCATGGGAATGTTGAATCCTGTCTAGGTGAGATCGCGAAACTGTTTCGTATCTCAGAGCCCTAGATCTACTGTTGTGGCCCCTGAAACCCCAGCTGTTGCTTGCTTTCTCCTGAGGCCTCGGCGGCGGCAGGTGTGTTTGCGGTCTTGCGTGCAAGCAAGTCAAGCGTTTCCACCTTGCAGATTAGCCGCGCCGTGGAGCTGGCGCGTCCACACACGAGAGAGTCCGATTCGTTGCATTTCCTGCTTGGTCTTTGTCTGCAAGTGACTTTTGGACCCTCAGTTTACCTCCTGGTTTTGAAAACCGGTAGCCTTTTGTGAGAAACTGGGTGGAGGTGGGTGTGGCGAGAGTGCTCTCGGGTGAAAAGGAACCAACGCAGGGGGGGTTTGGGGTCTTGTTCGGCTATGCTGCAGAGTAGCTCAGTTTTTCACCTTTGGAAAAGGCTGAAACTTAGTGCTTTGTGCCTCTCCGGTCTGCAGTCCTACTTCATATGTATGACACAGGGAGTGACCATGTGCATGAGTGATCTTGAACTTTCCAGATGAGCTTAGCTAGGCTTGATAGGAAAGAGTCAACAGGTATACTAACTATGTAAGTGTGCAGTGAGGAGGGTATGAAAAGATTTGAGATGATGTGTATCATACCTTGTTCCTCACAGCCATCATCTAATAGTTTGTTCTGCTTAAAAGAAAAAAAATAGCTAGCGAGAGCAACTAAAATTTCTATTAGGAAAGACTTGCGTTGATAAAATCTTGGCAAGCATCTGGTTTAAGGGGGGTGGGTGGAGAATGGAGAGATTATGTGACTAAATTGACACTATGTTACATCCCCCCCCCCCCTTAGCTCTTATTTAAACGTGTTTGGCAATTTCACTTCTGGGTTGACAAGGGGACAATGCTAAGCTCACTCACAATGTGTGCATCCTGAGACATACTTTTTTATACTTTTTTTAAAATCTTTTTTTTTTTTTAAGAATAGTCATCTTGGGGGGCACCTGGGGGGCTCAGCCGGTTAAGTGTCTAACTTCAGCTCAGGTCATGATCTCACGCTTCGTGGGTTTGAGCCCCGTGTTGGGCTCTTTGCTGATAGCTCAGAGCCTGGAGCCTGCTTTGGATTCTGTGTCTCCCTCTCTCTCTCTGCCTCTCCCCCACTCACTCTCTGTCTCTGTCTCTCTCAAAAATAAACAATCATTAAAAAAATCGAAAAAAAAATAGTCATCTTGGCGCTAATAAAACATCCCTGGGTTTGTGGATCCTCCAACCTAGGGACTGCCTTATGTCCCACAACCCCAAGGAAGATCATTATTATAAAGTAGGGTCTTTTGTTCCAACCACCTATCCATGGAAGTTGGATACATATTGAGAAAGAGAATGCACAAGAACACAAATAGCAAAATTAGATTTAGATCCATGGACATTAAATAGAATGAAAGCATGATTAGAGTTGCTGGATCCAATAGGGGTTGTTCAAGGAAAGGTCAATGTAGAAGGTCAGTCTTATGAAGCGTCATGAAGGACGGTAAAGAAGTGGATGAGGGAAGAGATAGTGGTAGGAGGCCTAAATTGGGGTTAGAGGGGGCGTAAAGGAACATGCAGTGTATTTTATTGACTGTAAGATCAAGTCCAACAGATATTCTTAAAAGCAAAGCCAAGGTAAAAGAACAGAAAATATAGTCTTGGTCGTGATCAAGTACCTTCAGTACCATCGTCTGCAATGTCTGTCCAATACCTGCCTCCCAGGTATATGTTCAATATATTACACCCATCATATTGGAAAATGCTGAAGAATCCTGAATAGGTACATAGTCTTAGAAAACTCCATGGAGTGGTGTTAAACCTGGGATGATTACGTGATCGTGGCTTAAACTGTTAACCGGTTTGATGATTGAAAAGTCTTTGAAGCTACTGGTTCCTGATGGCAAAAGTTCCAACCTCAGCAGAGAAAATATTTTGGAGTGAAGCATCCTTGAAATAGCCACAGAAGCATATAATTGTGGCTACTAGGGAGTTTTTAGACTAAACTATTATAAGCCATGTCCGATAGAACTTTCCATAATGATGGAAATGGTCTGTATCTGTGCTGTCCAGGACAGGCCAGCCACGTGTGGCTATAGTGCACTTGAAATGTGGCAGTTGTGACTGAGATGAATTTTTAATTTTACTTAATGGTGTTTAGTATATGTGCTGCCGAAGCGAGCACATTACTTAATGGTGTTTAGAGTTCAATAGCTACATGTGGTTAGTAGTTATGTTATTGGACAGCACAACTTTATATAAGGGCCAGCCTGGCTCCTTGCTTCTGGGGTGGGGTGGAGGGGGTGGGGGGGGGGCTACTTCTTCTCTCAGATGGAATCACTTAGGCTTTAGCTGTAGGGTCAATTGCAAGTTTTGCTACAAATCTAGCTGTTGGACGTTGCCCCGGAAATGTGCACAGGTGATTCTGTGCTGACACAGAAAACTGCTAACAAGTTGTCATGTGATTCTGATGCTGGCACACTTTGAGGCTTCGACCAAGCCCCTGTCACATACCCTAGTTCCAGTAACTCAGTTCTTGCCTTACTCCTTCCTACGTCAGTCCTTTTAAAAATGCCTTCGAAATCAGTGTCTCTAGACCTAGAGACTTTCTCTCGCCACTTCTCCCACGAGCGGAAGTAGCACCCTGAACCCCAAGGCGCACGACCTCACTCCCAGACCTTGTTGCACGTCTGGAATGCTGCTAGGCTATTTCCATGATGTCAGACTCTCCTTGACCTTGTGTGGTAGCTGTCCCTGGACTTCACATTCACTAGCTCCCCACCAGTGAGGGCTTCTTCATATTGCTTAGCGCTGAAACTTGCCCAAACGCTTCCCTCACCCCAGTAGACCTGTCTGGTGTCCTAACGTGAGCCCCCACCTGGCCTGTCCCTTGCCCTCTGGGCTCCAGTTGTGACACACCATTAATATAGAGTACCTGCCAAGGGAATTGACCTGGTTTGGCGGTTTTTCCACCAACAATTCGAGTCAAGTCGTTCAATGGTTGGGTGACGTTATCCACATTTTTTTCAGCTTCAGCGGAGTTTTCATAGTCCGTAGTGGAATTTTCATAGTCCATATTGAGAAAAAGAGTTTCAGCGCGGGTGTGCGTCGTAGAAATGTGTGGGACAGAAACTCTTCCGCATGGAAATGGCACTAGAAAAATGGAAAAAAAAATTACTGTTCTGATATTTCTCATTGGCAAGCAGAGCGTGTATTACAGAAATCGAGAATGAGGCCCATCCTTGTCACTTCTGAGAAGCAGGCCCATCAATATTTAAAAAAATCTAATCAATGAATATAGTCTCAAACTAAAAGGTTAATTGCATTATTTTCATGGAAAGTTTTCAAACCCTTCATGAAAAGAACATTTGGCTCAGGAATCCATCATCTTTACGGAAATAGAATAGGTGTTCCAGAATCCAATTTTGTGAGAGTTTTATAAAGTCTCATGACTTTCTGTTGTGTTTCTTTTCTAAAAAGTCTTAGTCCCAAGGCCTGTCCCTAAATCGAATTCTGAGCGGTGCCATGGAACTTTAACTTTAGAATTAGGTACTTGGGACCTCTGCTGCTTTTTGTGAACCAGGATTTCTTTGGTAGACTAGGATGCCTTCTAGACTCCAAGGTGGATTTAAGGATCTGCTGGGAAGAAATCATGATTTAATTATCTGGCTTGGTTAAGCATTAACCAAATAAATTGCTGGGGCACCTGCCTGGCTCAGTCGGAAGGGCATGTGACCCTTGATCTCGGGGTCATGAGCTTGAGCCCACAATGGGTGTAGAGATGACTTAAACTGGAAAAAAAAAAACTTTAACCAAATAAATTGCTAATATGATTATCGCAGCCACATCCACCTGGGACCTAGCCACCCTTTTACCTTGGGTCAGTTTATTTCCTAAAGACAGGAAATCATGTACTGATACATTGGGGACAACCAGAATGGAAGTCTGTAGTCAAGCAAAGTCACCTCACATTTGATTTTCATTTCTCACGTTCCTTCTAGCCACATTCCTTATAACAGACATTTCTATAGCAACCAGCTGTAGCAAAGTATCATGAAGACAGCATGTGGTTGGGAAAACAGGAAATTAGTTCAAAATACTTATGTATAAATATAAATCAACAATGGCTGGAGAAAAAGGACCATTACTATTGAAAGGCAGAAAAGCTCATTTTAGGTTTGGCCTACTTTGCTAAAGATAAGGCTATAATCAAATATAACACTGAATAGTAAGAGGTGGTTCTCAATTCTTTTTTTCCTTCTAACGTGGAAGGGCTTATAAGGGTTTAGCTACTATGCCATCTGTCTACACTGGAAGTTAGATTTTGAAGGCTTTTTTTTTCCCCCCCCGAATATAAATCATTTTATTTTTAAAACGACTTCAGATTTGAAGGTTAAAACATAGAGATACTCTCCTCTGGAGGTGAGCTAGCTGTGAAGCACTGTATGTGAAGAACCAGGCAGAAGACAGGTGGGTAGGTCCCTGAAGCATTAGAGACTGCCCTTCGTTTTAGTTGCAACAGCATGTATACCCTTGGCTTCTGGTCGTTTCTTTAATTTCCTCTGCCGGGTGCTTTGGTGAGATAGGTATCGAACCCAGTTACAGAGGATTGGTGCATGATTTAATGTACCAATTTAATATCAGGCTTTGAAAATGCAAAAGAAATTATATCTAGTTTGCTTCAAAAAGGCCCCTCATTTATCAACTATAATTGATCCTGCGGAGCCTACTTTTTTTTTTTTTATTTTTTCTTTAATCAAAGTTCCTCTTGCTTTCATTTTCAGAGGATAGCAATATGAGCGTGGAGTGGAGATGTTCTGAGCACCACCAGTCAGCTGTCAGCGTGGTGGCCCGGTCGACATGACTGGGAAACATTGTTTTGTTCACTGCCGTGGAGATGGACCGTGTGAGTCAGCCTGGCACAACTTGAAACAGATGGTCGTCAGAACCATTCTGATGTCAAGCGCGTAAACTCCGCTCGAGACCCGAGGATGGGAAATGACTTTCTCAGAGTAAGCCAGCCACACCCTGGCAGAGTCCTGCGTTACATTCCCCTTTCCCTGTGCTAGAAGCCTATCGGTCCATCATTTGTGTACCTTTTTGTGGTCTGGGATTACTATATTAATTTGACTTGGTTAATTACAGATCTATAGAAATCATATAAATTGATTGCTTCATGATATAAAAGTCAGGAAAAAAGTGGGCACAGTGAAGAATTCAGACTGAATACAGTCATAGAATTTCTATTTAAAATGACTATGCAATTTGGAAAATTGTCCCAGCTACTAATCTCTTCTGTGATCTCAAAGGAGAGGGGAGCCTGGGTGGTGGCTCAGTCGGTTGAGTGTCAGACCTCGGCTCAGGTCATGATCTCACGGTTTGTGAGTTCAGGCCCCCACATCGGGCTCTCTGCTGTCAGCGTGGAGCCAGGTTCAGATCTCTCGGTCCCCACTTCTCTCTGCACCTCCCCCCCCCCGCTCATGCGTGCGTGTGCGCTCTCTCCCTCTCCCACAAATAAAAATGAACATTAAAAAATATATCAGGAAAAGAGTCCACCTATAATTAACAAAACACCAGAATTATTTAAAAAAAGAAACAAGTAGAGATTATGAAAGTACATAGGCCAGTTAAAATGCTGAAGGTTCAAATAGAGATTTGGAGAATGCATCCCCCTAGTTTGCAGACAACAACAACGCTTATTTAGATTTTGACCTGCTGGTTCACAGGACTTTTGGTCCTCCGCAAGTTGGTATCCGGTAGTACAGGAACAAACCACCTTGTTATCAGCATCCAATTTACAAAACTGCTTGCACCTGCCATTCTTAATGTTGCACGTCACATCTGAAAGAAAGCCACATCAAAAGTAATAGCGTCAGTTCACATGCATTTCTAAAAAGTACATGAAACTACTCACTCATGTGAAGGTCAGATCTAAGCAGGGGGCGTTCATGGAGAGAAGCTTGGGAGCCTCGAGCTAAGCATAGAAAGCAAGATACAATTCTTAATAAGGCATCAAAAGGGCAGCAGTATATTTGATTTGGCATAAAACTGAAGGTTTGGATATTCTGCTTTCACTAAATCTTGGACTGCAATTAAAAAAAAACCTGTTTATTAGAGTATAGTCTACATTCAGAGAAATCCCCAAAACCTCGCGGTGAATTTTCACAAAGCGTGTCCACCGGTTTAAACACCCAACGGACCAATGCGTAGGACGCGATCCACATCTCAGAAGCTCTCCTAATGCCGCCTTCTACTGCACCATTCCTCCTTTCCAAAGGCGCCACCCCCCCCCCCAAATTCTAACAGTGAATTTTGCCTGTTCATGAACTTTATATCAGTAGAAGCTCGCAGTGTGCCCTCCTCTGTGTCTTTTCATTTAATACTTTGTGAGATTCATCCATGTTCTTTGTACAGCAGTTCATCGACATGCTGTGTCGTATTCCATCGCGCGAATATTACTATCTTCATCCGTTTTACTGTTGATGAATATTCGAGTCGAGTTTCCAGTTTTTGCCTCTTATGTATAACGCTGTAATGAATGTGCTTATACGTATCTTTTGGTAATATGCGCACGAACACTGGATGTATACCTATGAGCGCAGTTATTGGATCATCTGTTCAGGTTTAGTAGACACTGCCAAGTGCGTTTTCTAAAATGTGCAAATTTCAATTCCCACCATCGGTGTGTGAGAGTTCCAGTTCTTAGACGTACGTAATGCAGGTTTCTTGTCCCACTCTGACTTGCGTTTTTGTCTCAGTGTGTTTTGCTGAATAGAAGTTCATGGTTTTAATAGAATCCAATTTATCTGAGCACACTTGAAGCTGGCCAAGGTGGGTATATATTAACACAGGAGAATGAAATTGGGTCCCTTAAGGTGGCTCCATGCCAAAGACATTATGTGTTGGCAAGGAGGAGCGTTCTGGTGGCCCGCATTCTCTTGACTTTCCTATACAGTCTCCCTTATTCATAGGAAGTGTTGTTCTCTGTTTCTTACAATGCTTTTTGTCTTGGATTCTATTTTGTGTGAGATTAAGACTGCTTCACCAGCTTCTTTTTGTTAGCGTTTACCTAAAAATCTTTTTATATCCCTGTATTTTAGCCTCCTGGTGTAATTTTATTTTAGGTACCTCTCTTGTCAACAGCATACAATTCTATTTTTCACTCCAGCCTGAAAATCTGCCATTAACCCCACTTCACATTCACGCTGATTTCGGGGATCTTTGGCTTATTCCTGCCATCTTAGTCGGTATTTTTTAACTGCTGCGCTTTCCCTTGGTTTCTTTTATGCGATCTCGACCACCGGAAGTAGCATGGTTCAGGGCTGGCTAGCCGAGACCCGCTGAGTTCAGAGACGCGGGCTCTGCCCTTGGGCCTATTTCTGTCTCTAGAGCAGCCCAGGAACACGCTGACTAGGAGATCCCTTCCCCTTTCCCTACCTGCTCAGCCACGTACAACAGAAACGCTCACTTGTGGGTACAGTTAGACCCTGGAAAGTTTGAAGGCGAGGGACTATACTAGACGCCTCCTGTGTGCCACCGTCCTTCCTCTCAGCCTCATGGGTGTCCTTTCCCAGCACTGAGGCCGTCAGCTCTGCCTTGACTTCCCCTGACCTCACACGGGTGCAGCCTTGAATTGCCTGGGCTCATATCTGCACTAGGGGCCTCTCCCTCTTACCTCGGCTCTTCCCTGTTGAGGCCGAGGCACGGGATGCTGTACGACCTCTCCAGGTGCCCCAGCACGTACAGCCTGGAGATGTGGGGGGAGTTAACACCCCCTCGACTAAACTTTTGACCACTGGGAGACAGGTGCTGATGGGCAAACTCCCATCTCCTCCCCTCTCAGATGGACTAGGCTGAGGCCAGTTCTGTGGCTCCTTGGAAAACAGTCCCAAGAGATCCAATAATCAGTTGAAGATGAGGAGGGATGACCCTTTCTATTATTGGTTTTCCTTTCCTCCCTGCCTCACCCCCCACCCCCTGTCCCTTACTCTTGTTCTCTAGGATTGCACACCCTAATAAGTAAGCTTGAGTCACAGACTCTTTTTTTTTTTTTTTTTTTCTGGAAGAATCCAGTCTAATAGAGTGACTATATGGTTTTGGAGTATATTATGGATTCTTGAGTGACAGATCTAAATTTTCAGATTTATTTTACATGGCTAGCATAGGTTAACGTAATAATTTGCTCGTGTTCCTTCCTGACACTTAAGGAATTAAGGGGAGGCAGGGGCCCCTGGGTGGCTCAGTCGGTTGAGTGTCTGACTCTCGATCTCAGCTCGGGTCTTGATTTCAGGGTCATGAGTTCAAGCCCTGTGTTGGGCTCCACATTGGGTGTGGAGCCTAAACAGGAATTAAGGGGAGGCAAACCAGCTGTTGCCAGGGAGGCAAAGGAACCAGCTTGAGCTTTAACCTTTGTTGCCAATAATCCACTAAGTGCATGATCCAAAAAGATGGCACTTGGTCCTTTGTGTTTAGTTTCCAAAGACCTTTCTCCTCACTCGTGGTGATTACATCCCTGGCCCTTTTCATGTTATTGGCTATCATTTTGTTGCTACAAAGCAATACTAAAGTGTTCAGCCAAGTCAAATACCACCTGTAGAAAGTGTTCAGTCAATATGACATTGAGGTAAGTCAACAGAGGTAGGTGGTAGGTGCTGTGGCCTAGTTTGGTTTGGGCCCCGCACAACGGGAATGAATGAACTCTGTGTGGTTTTCCCAATTCTGCTTCTGTGTCCTTGGCTAAGTGATTAGACCTGTCTACCGTTTTCCTCATCTGCCATTTTTCTTCATGGCTTGGGTTGTATGTGCAGTGGGAAATAGTGCTGTCCAATCGGCAGTCTTTTGCTCTCAGATAAAGGACTCAAGATTCTGGAAGTAGAATAACAGCTCAAGGAATTCCAGTGGAGACGTCCCTAGTCCAGGATCTAAGGAACCATTACTATGGGGCTCATTCATCAGTGCTTTATTGAGCATTTAGATGTCAGGCACTGTGTTGGGTATGGGTTCTCCCTGGTCCCGAGGCTGGTCTCTGTGCCTCTAGACTATCTGTTGAGCCTCTCAACTCATCTGTTCTTTTCACTTCGTGGTAGCACGAAGGCCTCTTTCTAATTTTCCTCACGCCTACTGCCAAAGTTATCCTGTCCGGCTTTCTTTTACTCTGCCGCCATCCCCCCTCATATATTCACTCCTATGAAACCAAAGCTCGGACAAAAGATGTTCTATTTCACAAGGTTACCATAGCATGTGCTCTTATTCAGCTAAACTCAAGCTGTTTTCTCCATCCCACAGAAATACTCAGTAAATGAGAGTGTGGTGTCTATGATGTGTTCCCAGAGTGAAAAAAGTGTTTATGTTGCTTGTGATTTTGTTTTCCTCTCCATCCTTGCTTACTGTAGGTGGATGCCTCTTACACTCTTTAGAGGGGACAGGAGTGACCCACGTTCTTACATACCTTGATCTGTCTGGAAAGGCCTCAGATGTAACGTGTAAATGGGGACATACGGTGGTCATTATTCTAACCAAAGGGACACAACAGCCAATTAATTGTTATTCTTTTAACTAGAAAGCATGCCCTAAATGTTTGTACTCCTTTCTCTGGAGAGGAGCCTGATGAACAAGGGACAAAGCAAGTAACATGATCTTGACAATGGAAATCTCCCTTTTCCCCCCTCTGGAGACAAGGGTGAGGCAAGAAACTCGGGGCCTCGGTTCTCTTATAAACTGTGCCATTTAGCAGCCTTTGAGGTCAGTCTGTGGATCAGTTTGAAGTGACAGTTTGTAAATGCTTTTGCTTGCCTCCGGTGTCTGAGATAAAGAGATTTTTGAGAGGATCCCCACTTTGTTTCTGAACCGACTGTGCCGAGAGGATTTTTCTAGACCTTGATCAGGCAGGCTGGGGGAGATCGAGGCTCCCTAGGGGCCAGAGGTGGTGCAGCTGCAGAGCTGTGACCAAAGCAGAATGTGGGGGACCTGAGGCCTGAGACGGTGGCAGCTGTAGACTTAGCACTTCTGCTGTGTGGCCCGTTAGCTTCACGCAGGCGATGGAACGTGTTACAGAAGTTTTGTGCTTACGTTTACATTCCTCGGGGTGATTCTCCTCCACTAAACTGTCTTTGTTTTGTTTTATTTTTAAGTTTATTATTTATTTTGAGTGAGAGAGGGAGAGTGAGCGAGTGAGCTTGGGAAAGGGGGAGAGAGAGAATCCCAAGCAGGCTTTGCACTGTCAGCGCAGAGTCCGATATGGGGCTCGGACTCACGAACTGTGAGATCGTGACTGGAGCCGAAACCAAGAGTCGGATGCTCAACTGACTAAGCCACCCAGGCGCCCCTAAAGTGTCTTTATTTTAAACTAAAGACATTTAGGAACACTTAACGCTAGATGCTACTTTTTTCAAATTGCTCCTTATTTTATTTCATTTCATTTTATTTTATTTTACTTTCTAAAGTAAGTTCTCGGCCAAATGTGAGGTTGGAACTCAGGACCGCGAGATCAAAAGTTGCACGCTCTACTGACGGGGCCAGCCAGGCACCTCACTAACCACTATTTTCAATTATACTTTACTACAGTGTGCCCTTCATTTTTAAGAGACTAATTGAGTCATTCATTCCCTCAGCTCCAATGGTTATATTATTTAAGCTGATAATGAGTAACTACTGCAAAGATTTCCGTACGTTTCCATAATAGCAGGATCAGATTTATCTAGGTAAGTCTGAATTTGAAATTAGAAACTTCCCAATGAAAGTGCTGCGGAGATCGTGAACCACACCCACAGGGATCGGGAGGCTTTGCCCCCACGCTGGGAAATCTGAGGGGTGGGGGTCCAAGCCAGGGCTATCCGCCTGCATCCACTCTTTTCTTCTCACATGTTTTTGCCCGGCCACCTTTTCCTTTTCTTATCTTCTATTCTTTTTTATCTTCTAGCTCTCAAAGGAAGATGATCACTGGAGTTCTCTATAGTGCTGAAAATATTCCTAAATGACATCACAGGCGACTTTTTTTTCTTTCCTTTCTCTGCCGGACAATTGCAGCTGGTGACTTTCATTTTGTGTTATACCTTTTTCATCTGTCTGGCAGGTGGATGGCTAGAAAGTCTTAATAGACTCCTGCTAATTTTCTGCTCTTTGCCCCTAGTCACGTAGGCTGTGCTGTTAAATTCTTTCCCTAGGATTGCATCTCCATTCTTCCAGAGTTTCAGAGTAGAAAGAGGATCTGTCATTAGCGTGGTCTTTCACAACCATAATACCAGTAATCTTGCATCCAGAGATAATAAGCAAGTAGGAGAGGACTTTGGGATTTAATGCTCCAATTGCCAAAACCTCAGCAAAAAAAAAAAAAAAAATTCTAGACTACAAGGAGGAAAGATGCGCAGTGCTCGTAGGTTTGCCATGTAACTCTTTCAGTGTGATCCATGTGGTCAGATTCGGGAGCGAGCTCTGATTTTTGTCAACAAATGTAACATGCGAAGCGGTTCGTATGTGCCAAAAAGCGCCTGTTTTGGGGAGAATTGGCCTCCCCGTATCTCAGTTCTGTACTTAATCGACTGCCGCGGCCTATGTTGATAACAGTTTAGTCACGAGCGCAAACAATTTTATGGGTTTTGTGGCCAGTAGTTAGAAGCATGGGTTTTGGTCAAACTGAAGTTCAAGTTCTGGCTCAACAACCATTTATCGCCTCTATGATTTTGAGCCGTTTGAGCCGTAGTTTCCTCATCTGCACAGAATGGGGATAATAATGGGACTGACCGCATATGGTTGCATCGAGGGATAATAGCAAGGGGGGAGCATCATGACCACATAAGATTAGCTACCAAATAGTATTGCTCTTGCCGTAGTTTCTTGAGCTCGTCCAAGAAACTGTGACTACAGACAAACTGAATGTTTGTAAGGTTTGGAAGTATATGACTCATACCCTGGAATATTATTCGGCCTTTTTAAAAAAGGAAACCCTGTCCTATGCGACAGCATGGATGAACCCGGAGGACATTATGCTAAATGAAAGAGGCCAGTCACAGAAGGACAAATACTGCCTGATTCTACTTATCTGAGGTGTCTAAAAACAGTCAAACACAGAAACAGAGACTACAATTGTGCCTGCCAGGGGCTGAGGGAAGGGGAAAATGGGGAGCTGCTGTCCAGTGGGTATAAAGTTTGAGTTCTGCAAGCTGAGTGAGTTCTAGAGATGTGCTTGCAGTACAGCATGGTGTCTAGTTCTTTACTGCAATAAGAGCACGTTTTTCAGAGAAACTTCTACATAAATATCACATTTTCCAGTTTCATCTGGTTCCACAGGCAAACATGGAACCGTGAGTAATCAAAAAAGAGTTACTTACCGGGGCGCCTGGGTGGCTCAGTCAGTTAAGCGTGTGACTTCGGCTCAGGTCATGATCTCATAGCTCGTGCGTGGGTTCGAGCCCCGCGCCGGGCTCCGTGCTGCCAGCTCAGAGCCCGGATCCCGCTTCGGATTCTGTGTCTCCCTCTCTCTCTGCCCCTCCCTGCTCGCGTTCTGTCTGTCTCTCTCAAAAATAAATAAACGTTAAGAAAAAAGTTACTTACCTAACTCACAGTTCTTCCCTTCAAATCCAGTCTGACACCAGCATTCATAGGAATTAATGTCATCCTTGCATATGCCGCCATTCAAACAGGGATTGGACTCACATTGATCTCCATCTTTGAGATAGGTTAAGATAAAGTTGAGTTAGCACATAAACCGCTTAGAATGCCTCCTTGCACCGACTCGTGGGGAGGGGAGCCTGATTTTAGGGTCAGGACTGCTGATCCTGCTCCTTGTGGGATGACCCTGTCTTCCTGAGTTCCTAAAAACAACCCAAACACAGGTTCCCCGGCTAATACCGTCCTAGGAAATGGCTCTGGGGCAGCCATGCTCGTAGTTGATGCAACCCAAGGGACGAGGAAGAGGGGGAAGAAGGTCTGAGGTTAGAAGTGGACTGTGTGAGCATAGAGAGAGAAGGGTTTTCATTCCTTTCTTGTAGAACGATGGCAAGTGAATTCTAAATCAAGTGACATCACTTCAACCATTATTATCTCTGTGTCATTCAGGGCCCACTATCAAAGGTCTTGCCGAACACACCGAGCATGGTAGCATATGGTATTTGCAACTCAAGGAACCAGCAGCCTAAGCTTGGAGCAAATGCATCTACTTCCTTGTGTTATCCTTTCACTTTTTGTAAAACATTGTAGCAGGCAGTAGTGGTTCAAAACCTCGGAAGAGATGCCGGGAGCATCTCTCGCTGCTTAAAGATATTCTGCTGTCTGTGAAGTGGGCCCAAACGGTCTAGGTCAAGTGAGAAGCAGCTTTTATTGATCTATTTTTAAGTTTTTTAAAGTGGTAATTCTTTACCACTTTAAAACAAAATTAAAAAACAAATTAAAAACAAATTTAAAACAAATTTAAACAAATTAAACAATTTTACAATCTATTTTTAAGTTTTTATCTATTTTTAAGTTTTTAATCTATTTTATCTATTTTATCTATTTAATCTATTTTTTTAATCTATTTTATCTATTTTTAAGTTTTTTAAAGTGGTAATTCTTTACCACTTTAAAGCAAAATTAAAAAACAAATTAAAGACAAATTTAAAAAAAATTTAAACAAATTAAACAAATTTTAACAAATTAAAAACAAATTAAAAAAATTTTTTTATTACGTTTATTTATTTTTGATAGAGACAGAGCACAAGTTAGGGGAGGGGCAGAGAGAGAGGGAGACACAGAACCCGAAGCAGGCTCCAGGCTCCGAGCTGTCAGCACAGAGCCCGACGCGGGGCTCAAACCCACGAGCCGCGAGATCATGACCTGAACCGAAGTCGGACGCTCAACCGAATGAGCCACCCAGGCGCCCCTAAAACCAAATTTTTAAGTTTCTATTTTAATTTCAGTCAGTCGACATAGAGCGTCCTATCGGTTTCAGGTGAGAAACAACTTTTAATACAAAGAATTAAAAATGAAAAGGTCGGAAAAGAGCTGAAGATCTGCTTTATTTATGTAGCGATGGGCTGTGTGTCCTGTCCACCCCTCCTGAAGTTTGTACCTTCCCAGAGTCCTCGAGAGCCTTTGAAGACACGGGTGGAAAGAAAACAGGAGGAAAGAATCGGCAAGAGGGGAAGGGTCAGGATGAGAAGGGAGCCTTTCCGTCTGGTTTCTGAATGCTCCGGCTCCATCCACACTTCTAAGGAAGCTTCGGGAGAAAGGGATGAATAGAACCAGAGGGGAGACGGGTACGCGCTTTGAGCTAAGAGAAACAGCCCGGAAGAAAACAATAGGAGCTAGATCTGCAAGAGGAAGAGGTAAAAGCTGACATCAGAATGAAAGAAAGAAGAAGAGGGCAGCAAAAGAGGCATTTCTCGTTGTCAGTCATACTCAAGAGCCGAACTCCCTGCCACCTAGCCTGTCCGTGTGCCTGCCCTAGGGAGGACGGCGGCGCATCTGTCGTGCTCCCGTCGACCCGGGGTTCCTCTCCCTTTCTCAGAAATAGTCCCTTCTCTGGGAAGGCTGCTTGCCGTAAAGATTAGACCTTGTCCCCTCTGCCCCTTGATCCAATGTGCTTTTGCACAGCTAGTTCAATTTGTTCCAATGCTCTGAAAACAAAATACGTTATCTCTGGTTTATTATTATTGATGTTCGAACTGGTCTAAAAACCGAGCTACATTTGCGCTTTATATTATAGACCAACGGGTCTGAATTATTTAGGATGTTTCACTGAAAGGGTCTGGGCTTGCAGCCAGCGACGCAGCAACTCATTTGCTGAGACATATCTTTAAACCGAGTGTCATTTTATCCTGCATTTAGTCCTCCTTCGGGTGCTTGCCTGCGTGTACCCTGGGCTCGGGCAAAGCCACGGACGGCAGGGGTCAAAGACAACAAGGGACAAGATCTTGCCAAGCGAGAGATTCCCGTTTAAGGCTACTAGGTGGTGGTTTAATGAATAACTGCATTCAGATTTCAAGGCCGGGAGGGGTGATTGTGAAAGAGAAGGGCTTGCACGTTAGGGAATTTGGGTTCTTTTCCGGGCTCTGTGCCCACCCCCGCCCCAGCTGGGTGACCTTTAGGCAAGTCTCTTAGCCTCCCTAAGCCTCAGCGTCCTCCGTAAAACGAGGCGAATAATGCTTTGCTCACAGGGTCGGTGTGAGGATTAAATAGGACAGGCACGCTGTAGACTGTAAGGTGCTTGACCCATGCTAGCTAATGTGCTCGGACATCTTTCTGCTCCAACCGGGCCCTGTCCGGGGTGAGTTGATAGCAGAGAATAAAGCAGGCGAGTGAGGGCCCT
Source organism: Felis catus (assembly GCF_018350175.1). Lineage (NCBI taxonomy): Eukaryota > Metazoa > Chordata > Mammalia > Carnivora > Felidae > Felis > Felis catus. The sequence goes on along the minus strand of NC_058386.1, from coordinate 114,352,059 downwards.
GCGCCCCGCAGTCTGTAAAAGCCCGCCCGGTGAGAAATAGCATCGGCTGTTTCCTGCTGCAAGCGAAAGACGGCATGGCGTTTTGGTTTTCTCTTTGCTTTTTTGTTCTTGTTTTTGGCGGACGAAGCGGTAGGGACAGAGTCGCGCCTCTGATGTTTCCGAGATAATCTTGGCCCCAGATACAGTAAACAGTGCGGCCTGTGACCTAGAAGGCAGGGGCCCGGCTTCAAAATGCGGTGCGGTGCTTGCGAGGTTTGGGCCAACCCTGCTGGGGGGTGGGGTGAGCGAAGAAGCGGTCGTGGGGGTTTAAGTACAGCCAGGGGTTTGGGGGCGGGGGGAAGGGAAGTAGAAATTGATTTGCTTTAAAAATTTCTCACAGGGCACCTGGGTGGCTCAGTCGGTGAAGTGTCTGACTCTTGGTTTCGACTCAGATCTCATGGCGTGTGCGTCCAAGCCCCACGTCAGGCTCTGTGCTGACAGCGCAGAGCCTGCTTGGGATTCCCTCTTTCTCCCCCCCTCTCTCTGCCCCTTCAGCACTCGCTCTGTCTCTCTCAAAATAAATAAATAAACTTAAAAAACTACATGTCCCAAGGGGCACTTGGCTGGCTCAAGTCAGTGGAGCATGCGACTCTTGATCTCCGGGTTGTGGGTTTGAGCCTCACGTTGGGTTGTAGAGATTACTTAAGAATAGAATCTTGAAAAAAATAAAAATGTATCACAAGATTTAAAGTTATAAATATAATAGAAACGGAGAATAAAAAGACTTCTTTGCACTAACTGCAGGGGAATTACCTGAGGAGAGAATTGCCACGGTCGCATTCATTACTAACAAGGAAAGGCAAAGTGAACGTAATAGAGTGCCCCTCGTCCTTCCTCACGATTTAAAAACAAAAGTGGACGGGGCACCTGGCTGGCTCAGCCGGTTAGATCACGTGTCTCTTGATCTCAGGGTTGTGGGTTCAAGCCCCATGTCGGGTGTAGAGACTACTTAGAAAATCATCTTAAAAAAATAAAAACAAAAGCGGAGACATTATGAGTTACCAGCCTATGAATAAGTCTAATAGTGTCCCCAGAATAGCAACTGGAAAATAGAACTAGATCTCAAAGTGTTGGAAACTCCGTGAATTTGCTCTCTAGGTTTTATCCGTGCAGACAGATACGTCAACCTGGGGGCTCATGCTGCCTCAGAATCCTGCTGCTGGATTCTACGTGAGTTTGCGAAGCTCAGTTGTCATGAAAGTTTGGCTTTTCCTCTTTTTGGTCGACCCATTCAACAAATATTTACTCAGCGCTTCTGTACCGGGAGTACGTCAGTAAACAAAACACTTGGACGCCACCGCCAACGGGAAGCTTACATTCTCACGAGGTGGGGAAAATAGATAATAAGTGGCACAAATAAGAACATTATATGTTACCTCAGATGGTGCAAAGTGCTACGAAAAATAATAGAGCAGGATGCGGTTGCTAGGTGATGGGGTTATGGGGAGGCGGCTGAAGTACTAATAGATGATCAAGGTGGGCTTCATGGAGATGGTGACGCTCGGGTGAAGAACTGAAAGAGGGGAGGGAGCGCGCCTAGGGGGGGAACCTGGCGGAAGAGAACCTGGCACCGTAAAGGAACAGCCGGATCAAAGGCCAAAGCCAAAGCATTCCCGCGGCATTTCCGGGGTGTGCAGGGAGCCGCAGGGAGGCCAGGATGGCTGGGGAACACCCCCCTCTCCCCCCTACTTCCCACTGTGTGTGAGGAGGTGAGCAGGAGGAGAGGGTCCCAGGGCCAGTGGAAAGGGAGGGCCGGGACCATCACGGGGAGCCTTGGGGGCCATCACCAGGAGGAGGACTTGTATTGGACAATACACATCTCAGTCCGTCAGCATTCTCACGTTCTCTGCTGAAGACTGCGAACTCTGATTCAGTCCCCAGACACAGGAACCTGAGTTTCCTCCTTCCGGCCGCCATGTTTTGAAAGCCCTGGGGAGGAGTGAGCTTATCTGCCCGCTGATCCCTCCCATGCTGGCAAAAACCTGTCACGTATCACCGTTGGGTCTTGAGTAAAAGAGTTGGACCCTTTGGACGGAGTCTAATGTACTGTCTGTTTACACAGAGAAAAGAAACGTAATTCTCAAATGTTTCGTGTCCCAGCCAGAGGAAAAAATTAATTGCTTACCAACATACTGCTTCCAAAATTCAGTCTATAAAGAAAAAGAGGACAAGTTAATGGCAGTACTTAAAATGTTTTGGATTTGATTGCTTCCCTTCTGTAACATTTGTCATACATCTATGTGTGTAGCTATTTAAAAATTTCAGAGAGAGGGTTCTTTTTTTTCTTCTTCTTTTTCTTTTTAGGTTTTCTGTTCTTAGCATCTGAAGTATGTTACGTGGAAAATACTCACGGTTTTTTCAGTGTTTTCAAAAACTTCTCGTGCTTCTTCAAAGCTACACTTTTCTTCCATACATTCTCTCTCAAGGTTCCCTTGAACAAACTCTTCCAGTTTGCCTGAATTATACCTCTTGGGCCGGCTCAGAACTTTCGTGGCATCTTCATGATCAAGAAAAACTGCAATTTAAAAGAACTGTCCTTTAGCTTTAGGAAAAAGAAAGCATCGTGAAAATTAAATACATCTCTTAAGAAGGGCTTTGTTTTTAATCCAAGGAATCCCAAAGCCAATTTATCTTTGGGGCCTAGAGCCAAAAATCTATGATGTCCTCACAGCACTGTATACACACGGAGCTTTAGGAATTAAAATTCAATTTGGCTTTTAGTCAAGAGAGCTCCAGTAATGAACGGTCAGATTTTCAATTGTATTTGGATTTACTTTGGATGAAAAAAGAAAGTTCTCAAATAAGCAGTTAACTTCACACTCTGTCATCATTTGAAAATAGCTAATTGCAGATCCGTGCAAGGTGATCCATCACCCTGGCCGGGCTGTGTTTTCAGGATGCGGTTGCCCAAATGACTTTGCAGCAAATTTCTCTGGGAAAAACAGAAGCCTGATTGTGGGCCCGCTGCACATGCAACCCCAGTGTCTCTCACTAGATGTTAAAGAAAAACCATCGCACTAATTTGTTTATTTCCAGACTCACAACACCATCGGTTGGCACGTGTTCCGGGAATTACAGTGACAAGTTTGTCTCTGGGATTCAGGATGTGCCCGTCTGTGGGGCAGTCCTGAACTCTGGAGGATTGAGGTCTCTAACCTATTTGTCTCCTTCCGTCCCTCCCTCCCCACACTCACTCACTCACTCTCTCTCTCTCTCTGTCTCTTTGTCTCTGTCTCTCTAGATATAGAAAACATATCCATCTCTATCATTTTTTTTTAAGTTTATTTATTTATTTTGAGAGTGAGATAAGGTGCGAGCAGGGGAGGGGCAGGGAGGGAAGGAGAGACAGCATCCCAAGCAGGCTCTGTGCTGTGAGCACGGAGCCCGTTGCCGGGCTCCGACTCCCAATCCGTGCCATCACGACCGGAGCCGGAATCGGATGCTTAACCGACTGAGCCACCCAGGTGCCCCTCCACGTCTATTATTAATAACAGGAACTCGAGAAGTTGCCGGAGTTGTTCCTTTCTTCGAGGGACCGATCCCATGTCAACAGGACCAAGTGCTTACAAGATGAACTTTCCAGGCATTTTGGGACTGCTTGCTCATGAATTCAAAGAAAAAAAGGAAGGAAGGAAGGAAGGAAGGAAGGAAGGAAGGAAGGAAGGAAGGAAGGAAAAGAAAGAAAGAAAAACCAACTAAACCATATTCCCTTAGTTTCCCTGCAGCTGGTCACTTTACGGACACTTCTAGTCCCTCGGCAACCTCGCTTTTTCTGTGGCTCTGCGAGTCCTCTGGGGCGTCGCTTGTTTCCCTGGATGCAGCAGACTCTTCCTCTCCAACCCTTGCCAACTTTCTCGGTTCCCTTCGCTCCCTCTTCCGTGCCGCGGGATCCTGTGGTTCCCCGCCGCCAGATCAGTGCGGCCACCTGCCCGTCTTGCCTTCCGAGGCAGCCCGGGCGCCGTGGGAGAAAGCCACCCACTGTCGCCACCCAGCCTTGCCCAGCGGGCCCTCCTCTCTGCCTGGCGATCCGTTTGCTTGGCCCCGGGCTCCCCTACCATGGCCTCTGGGTCTGCGTCCGATTTCAGCGTGGGCCGGGTGGAGAAACAGGGGTTTGCAGCCAGGTCCCACCCACCCGGATGTGAGTCCCGTGTCGACCACCCGTCGGCCGGGGGGACGCCAGGCGAGTGACGTGAGCGCCGAAGCTTTACCTCGGCCAAGTGCAAAACGGGTACGGCAGTCGTACGATAGGAACATTGAGCTCACGGTGTTGTGGGACGGGGATCGGTGAGCGGATACGCGTGCGCAGCACGTGGCGGACGCGGGCTCTGCCCTCTTTCTCCCCGCTCCTCTCGTGCTGGCCTGCCTTCCTGTTTCTCAATTCCCTCTGTAGCTCCTTGGTGCCCTTTTCTGGGGTTCTTTCCCTTCTTTGCTCCCGTGCGTATCCTGAAATGACTCCTGTCGGGATCGGCAGTGACCTCCTGAAGGGTAACTTTGAGTCCATGCATTTCTTGACCGCCCGGTAACATTTCTAATGCTTCGTCTCTCTTACTTCGCGGTTCTCTTTCCACGAGGCCACCCCATTCTGGTTCTTCTCTTTGCTGTAACTCCTGTTACTCATCCACCACTCGAATCAATTCACTCCCCTTTGCCTGCCTGCCCCTTAAATGTCCAGAGTTCTCCCAGGTTCCTGCCTCAGGCTTTTCATGCCATTCGACTCTACCAGGGCTGGGACTCGGGCAAGGTACCCGAGGCATCTGGGGCACAGAACTTAAGGAGACGCTCTCTCTCGGTGTGTGCAAGTACATTTATGCTCTGTGTGCCTTGATTGCCTCACCCTAGTCCAGCCCTGACTCTTTCAACACTATTTTCTTTTTCTTTTTTTAAAGTTTATTTATTTTGAGAGCGAGAGCGAGAGAGAGAGAGAGAGAGAGAGAGAGAGAGACTCCCAAGTAGGTCCCGTGCTTTTAGCGTGGAGCCTGACGTGGGGCTCGAACCTATGGACTATGAGATTATGACCTGAGCTGAAACCGAGAGCTGGCTACTTAACCGACTGAGCCCCCCAGGCGCCCCTCAACACCATTTTCTTTTTTAATTTTTTTTAATGTTTATTTATTTTTGAGACAGAGAGAGACAGCATGAGCAGGGGAGGGGCAGAGAGGGAGGGAGACACAGAATCTGAAACAGGCTCCAGGCTCCGAGCCGTCAGCACAGAGCCTGACACGGGGCTCAAACTCACGAACTGTGAGATCATGACCTGAGCCAAAGTCGGACGCTTAACCGACGGAGCCACCCAGGCGCCCTGCTCAACACCATTTTCTGAGCGCTCACTGCAGTCAGGCGCTGTGCTCAATACCACATTATCCGTGCTCCCTCCCTGGATCCTCACACACGGTTGTAAGGGCGGTTTCTACAACAGTGGGCTCCGTTTTTTTTTTTTTTTTTTTTTTTTGCATTTTAATTTTTTTTGATGTTTATTTATTATTGAGAAACAGAGCATGAGGCAGAGAGAAGGGGAGACAGAGAATCTGAAGCAGGTTCCAGGCCCTGAGCTGTCAGCACAGAGCCCAGTGCGGGGCTCGAACTCACAAACCGCAAGATCATGACCTGAGCTGAAGTCGGACGCTTAACTGCGTGAGCCACCCAGGCGCCCCGACAACGGTGGGCTCCAAATAGCCATCTCTAGTCAGATATATCTTCTGAATTCCAGATCATCTTCCCAGCTCCCTAACTGTACATTGTCATGCGACGAATCAGAGCTGATGATTATCTAATGCTTCTGCAGTGCTGGACGTGATGCTCTGTGCTTTGCAGCCATCATTTCATTCCATCCTCACAGCAGCCCCATGAGATTGATCCCGACATCTCATTTTTGTAAAGGAGGAAAATGGAGGTTCACAGAGGTTTAAGTAATTGGCCCTGGGTAACACACTGAAGTGTCAGAACCAGGGTTTAGACTTTGGCAGTCAGACTGCCCAGTCCACGCTCGGAGGTACCACTCCGTGTCCTGGAATCGCATCAGACGCCCCAGATGTGTAGTCCACACTTGTCTGAACCTGTTCCCCTTCCACAGCCAGAGGGGTAAAAGCCCTGTCCTTTCTACGTCCTGGATGTCACCTGATTTCCTTTCCTTCTTCTCTGCACAACTAATGTCCAGGCTCCGGCCCCTCATGCCTTCCCAGGATGATTGCAGTGGCCTCAAGACGGTCACCCCATGTCTCGCCACCCCTTCCTCCAACAGTTCACTGGAATGTTGCCAGACTCATGATAGGTGATGGCGCCTAAAGAGTGCACTTGTCGCGGTGAGCACCAAGTAATGTAGAGAATTGCTGAATCACTATATTGTACACCTGAAACTAATGTAACACTCTATGTTAACTACACGGGAATGAAAATGAAAAATGCCATAAGAAAAAAATGATAAAAACGTTGCCAGACCGAGCATTCTAGATCAGCCATCATCAGTGCCATTCACGTTTCCACGTCCGTTGACCCGACAGTTCGGCTCTGTTGTCCAAACTCCTTAGTTTCAGGCCTTTGTTATCTGGTGACCTGACCCTGTCTAGCTATCCTACCTCGCTTGTCATATTTAATATTCAAAACACCCTGAGTTCCTGAAAGACCTCACATTCTTTGTGGATCTGGATCTTTGCACGGGAGTGAGTCTCTTTGCGTAGGATGCCCTAGATCAGACATTAAAGGACAGTGAACCTACTCCTCTTTTAAGACCCAGCCCCAAATACTGTCTCTGTGCCGAGTGTTTCCCCAGTTAATGTATCCCTTTGTGCTCCTGGTACACATGTTGTCACGTTACATTGAAATCTCTCACCTGACCTCACGATACTTTAGGTCAAAGAGGGAGTCCAGATGATCCCTGCGCCCCTAATACCTCACCCCAGTACCTGGCACCGTGGTCACTCAGTCTTGTGAAGTTCTGCAAAGCATACGGGCCGAGGCTGTCTTTCATTCATTCATTTCATGCATTCGTTCTCAATGAAAGACCCCTTCAGTCCATATACGTTACAAAATCAAATTAGTTCTGCAGAACGGGTTTGATTTCAAAATTCTAAACTGATGCAAATAATGCCTAATGGCAGCAGTCATGAAAATGTAACATCTCCGTAAGTCATTCATAGAAACAGCTCTTAGAAGCCAGTGACCGCTTAACAGCAGAAGAGAGCGCTGCATTAGAACTGTCCATCCTTTGGGAAATTCCCTCGGCTCTCTCCTCCAGGACCTGTTATCTCTGACTGCAGTGACTCCAGAATCACACTGCCTTTCTACACAATTGTTTGACGGTCATATATTTAGCCTTTCTTCAGCTTTATCTCTTCTAGCCATTATTTCCCCAGCTCTGAAATCCTACTCCCCGTCCCCGCTCCATACCTATCCTTTTTTCTCCCCCAACATCTGAGGTCTTCAAGGGAGCAGTAGCCTTCCAGAAACCTCCGTTATCTCACCACTTATCTTGAAGGAAGGGCTTGGATCTTTTGTGGTCCTAGATCTCACACTGGTGAGCTACGTGTAAAGACTTAGCCTTATGTCCCACTTGGTGAATTTTCCAGCTAAATTTCTTCACTGTACCCACTTTGCTAGTTTGATTTAACCTTTGCCTTCTCGTACCATCATTTCTGCATTTCAGTGTGCCATCACGTCTGGAGTGGGAAGCACGGGGCCAGTCTGCTTTCCGGGGACCCTTGGGGTTGGCACCCTGATCCCGGCACTGTCAGCTGCTAGATTTGATTATAGTGGGTTGACAAGTAAGGGTGATAAATGCTTCCTGTGAGAACACGCCGTTTGCCTAGATGGGGTAATTCCTCCTCTGTGTGCCTGCCTTTGGGAAGTGCATAAAGTCATTGAAGTTGAGGGGCGCCTGGGTGGCTCAGTCTGGGTGACTTCAGCTCAGGTCATGATCTCACGGTCCATGAGTTCGGGTCCCATGTCGGGCTCTGTGCTGACAGCTCAGAGCCTGGAGCCTGCTTTCGATTCTGGGCTCCCTCTCTCTCTGTCCCTCCCCTGCTTGCGTGCAATCTCTATCTGTCTGTCTCTCTCTCAAAAGTAAATAGACATTAAAAAAAATTTAAAAAGTCACTGAAGTTGTGAAAAAACCAAGCGATATGCATCGCATTCACTCTGTTCCCACTCCTTATGTCAGCCTTGGACTCGTTTTGCTCAAGTGAGTATTGGGTTTCCCCTGTATTAACTCCGAGATGTTTAGAAGCAGAGACAAAAGAATTGTTCCTAATCCATGAAAAAGTTTAGGGATAAATAACAACTTAGTAACGAAGACTTCGTTTTAAGTAACACTTCAAATTGAAAGTGTATGCGTTTATGGATATTTAAAGCCACAAGCCTGCTGCATTTTATAGTTCTAACATTTTGAACTGTACCAGATATCTTAAAAATCAAGCTCTTTCTGTAAATAAAACCATTGTGGCTTTCATGTGTCCCGTTTTGATCTCAAAGTGGTGAGTAAAAAAAAAAAAAACAAACCCACATGACAGAGTTAACGTGTTTCATATTCTGCTGTTTCCTGGTTAAAACGTTTTCCCACTTGTATTTTTCTTTAACCCAGGAGATGACTGTTTTCAAAGCAAGTTTATCTGGTCAGATCATAAGGCTAACAGTGTCCGTTAAAAAAAAAAAAGTACCATAGGCATTGTAAATCTAGTTTTCGCAATTAAGAAGACACAGATACTAGAGAACCGGTACTGACCAACTCACATGCTGATGACTGGGATCTTAAACGTTGCTGTCAAATCCTGTAATCACTATTTAGTGGAAACGATAGCACCAGACATTTCTATATCTAAAAGACAAGCATACAGTGTATCTTGAAAAAGGAAACCAACCTGTACAGTCAGCACCGAGTAGATATCCTAAAAGGCAGATGGTGATGAGGCCCGGTGGTTCTGCCATGATCATGTTCAGGCACCGCATAACCTTTGCCGACAGATTGTGCAAGTGGCAAGGTTGACCAATTGTTCCAAAGTACAAGCTGAGCTGTATTTACTTCTGGGAAACAGTGTCCATCTCCCCCAGTGGGTCTTTGGGCGATTTCCAGTGGCTTCTTGGGTTAAGTGAAGAGTATAGGCAGTGTCAGTCTTTAAACTTCACCTCTGATTCTGTGGACTTCTACCGCAGTGGCTGATAGGAGACTGAAGCAGGAAATGACACATCATTAGAATGGGGTGGGGGGGCGGTGGTGGTGCAGCGGGTACAATGGCTGGAGTGGCCGTGGCAGCAAACTTCATCAGTGGGATCCATGTTTATCCTCGTCAGGGAGCACTAATGGCATATGGTTTAAAAGTAAAGCGAGACAACGAAGTCATTTGGTTACCTACCTTAAAACTCACTGCTCACATACGTTGGGCCGCTTGGTAGATTCTTAGTAGGTTCCTTCTCACGACGACTCAACTTTCTTGTGCCATGTACCCAAATGGTGAAGCGTAAGGACCCTACTCAGAACACATGTATGTATGTGTGTGTATGTGTGTGTATATATTTACATATTTCTATGATACGATGGACGAGTAGTAGTATATAATAGTTTGTGTTAATATGTCCTACCACTTCACATACAATACAAAACATCGATGTATACCAACGTTTACCTATCATTCTTTGTGCTGTTGTTGTGATACATTTTTTTTGTACATGTTATAAACTCTACGTGGTATGATTCTGCTTTAAGCAGTCAGCCTTTCAAAGAAATTTAAAAATGAGAAGAAGTAGTTTCTATTTAGCCACATATTTACCATTATGGAATTCATTTCTTCGTTTAGATCCAAGTTATAATTTTTCATCACTTTGAATACTCCAACAATTTTGATAGTGTAGGGCTTCTTATGATGAATTTTCCCCACTTTTGTTTGAAAATGTCTCCATTTTACCTTCATTAAAAAAAAAATGTTTTTTGAAGTTTATTTATTTTTGAGAGAGACAGAGACAGAATGTGAGTGGGTCGGGGGCAGAGAGAGAGGGAGACACAGAATCCGAAGCAGGCTCCAGGCTCTGAGCTATCAGCACAGAGCCTGACGTGGGGCTCGAACCCACCAGCTGTGAGATCACGACCTGAGCCGAAGTCAGACGCTCAACTGACTGAGCCACCCAGGTACCCTTAGGGTCACAGGAAATTGTAAAAACAGTTCAGCGAGGTTTCGTATACCTTTCACCCAGTTACTCCCAATGTTTATATCTCACATAAATGTAGTATAACATCAAAATCAGGTAATGGATGTTGGCATAATGTGTGTGTGAAATTCTACGTAATTTTATCACGCGTAGATTTATGTAACCACCACTGCGGTCCGGGTACAGAACAGTTCTGTCACCAGAAAGATCTCTCTTGTGCTACTATTTTATAATCACACCCACCTCCTTCCTCCCAATTATTCCTAACCCCTGGCACTACTAATCAGTTTTCAGTCTCTGTAATGAGAATGTTGTATAAATAGGCACAGAGTATGTGAGCTTTTGAGACTGGCGTTTTTCATTGAGCACAGTGCGTTTGAGATCCATCTAGGTTGCTACATGTTTCAATAGTCGGTTCCTTTTTGTTGCTGAGAAGTATTCCATGATGTGGATGTACCACAAATTGTTTATTCACCTACTGAGGAACATTTCGATGGTTTCCAGGTTTTGCTATCGTAATAATGTGCTATAAACTTAAATGTACAGGTTTCTGTGTGGATGTAACTTTTTAATTTCCCTGTGATAAATGCCCAGCAATGCAGTTTCTGGGTCATATGGTATGTTTGAGCTAAAGTTGAATGTTAAGGTTTTAAATACACTGCCACCCTGGGGCGCCTGGGTGGCCCAGTCAGTCAAGCGGCTGACTTCGGCCTAGGTCATGATCTTGCGATTCATTGAGTTCGAGCCCTGTGTTGGGCTCTGTACCGACAGCTGGGATCCTGGAGCCTGCTTCGGATTCTGTGTCTCCCTCCCTCTCAGCCCCTCCCCTGCTCATGCTCTGTCTCTCTCTGTCTCTCAAAAATAAATAAATGTTAAATAAACTGCTATACTGTTTTCCAAAACAGACTGTCACGTCTACATTCCCACCAACAATGGGTGAATGATCCAGTTTCTGGGCATCCTTGCCAGTATTTGGTATTGTCACTGTTTTTTGTTTTTTGTTTTTTGTTTTTTTACTTTAGACACTTTCATAGGCATGTTGTGATAGCTCACTGTGTTTTAATTTGCATTTCCCTAATGGTTCGTGATGTTGAACACCTTATAACTTACTATCTGTATATCCTCTTCAGTGAAATGTATGTTCATTGTTTGATTTCTTGTTCAATTTTAGAGTTTTTTAAAAAATGTAGATGTGAGTCCTTTCTCAGATACATGGTTTGCAAATACTGTGTCTAAGACCGTTGCTTATCTTTCCATCCTCGTAACTGAGTTGCACAGCCAAAGTTTTAAATTTTGATGTAGCTCAATTTAACATTTTTTAACGATCATACCTTTAGTGTCGCATTTAGAACTCTTCCACTAACATGAATCTTGAAGTTTTTTTTTTTCCCATTAAAAATATTGTGTAGTTTTACGCTTTAGATTTATTCTGGTGTTCCATTTGAGTTAATATTTCTAATGTATGAGGTTTAGGTTGATTTTTTTTTGTTGTTGATTTTTTTTTTTTTTTTGCCTGTGGGTGTCTGATTCCTCTAGCACCATTTCTTAAAAAGAGAATCCTTGCTTGTTGAATTGCTTGTGCGTTTTTTTTTTTTTCCACAAATCAGTTGAATATCTTGTTTTGGGTCGATTTCTAGGTTTCCTGTTCTGTTTGATTGGCGTATGTGTGCGTTCCTCTGCCAACGCCACCTGTCTTCATTACTAAAGCTGTCTAGTAAGCTTTTATATCAGGGAGAGTGATTTCTCCCACGTTTGGATTGTGTGGCAAGATTATTTTGTTGCGGGGGGTGGTTTACCAAATTACTTTATTTCAAGGAGTGGTACAAATGAAAGAAGTAGATGTTTTGGTACAACTTGGAGAAAAGGTAAACGTAACCCCAACACGCACGCACTGCCTCGCTGACCCGGGAGGTCACCCTTGAGGCAATGGGAAGACAGCCTAAGGCGTAGCTCTCCTTATCACTGTTTCCCAAGGTGTGCTTGTCATAGACACTTGGCCCTGCCAGATTCCAGAGCCCTCTGTCTCGCCCAGGTTGATTATGTGGTCGCCGACTTCTTCGGTGAATTTCACCTGCTCGTTCACGTAATGCGTCTCCGTGAAGTCCCTCGGACAGGGTCGTTTTTATGAGTGGCCAGTTCGTGCAGTTCCAGGGGTGAGTGATTCACGCTCTTCTCCAAGTGTAATGCACACTCTATTCGCAGTCATATCAGGGTCTGGTTCCTTGATACCCTGAAGGAAGATTCGGGCACCTGGTTGGTTTTGCAGCTTCATCAGTTTCTCGGCATGTTCCCTCTCCTCGTGCGACTGGCGAAGAAAACGTTTGGCAGAGTTCTTCAAGGCCATGCCTTTGCGGTCAAAGTAGTAAGGCGTGGCAGGTAGACGGGGGAGGCGTAGAGCTCCAGGTTGCTGTGGTGGTTGAGGGTGGCCTCTGAGTCCTGGTGGTAGTTCTGGCACACCCGTGAGGGGGAGGCGGCCGTCAGGGCGGTGGCCGAGGACGGCCAAGGACAGGGTGCGTGGCTGCGTGGTGCTGGAGTGGCTTTGGGGGCCGTGGGGAGGTTCATGGGCACCGTGAGGAGATGGCAGAGGGCTGGCTCTGAGCGGAGAGCTGGGGTGGGGGACGAGCGCCGGGTTCTGCCAACATACTATTGAAACAGGAAACTGCAGGGGCGCTTGGGTGGCTCAGTCGGTTAAGCGGCCGACTTCGGCTCAGGTCATGATCTCGCAGTTCGTGAGTTCAAGCCCCGCGTCGGGCTCTGTGCTGACAGCTCAGAGCCTGGAGCCTGTTTCAGATTCTGTGTCTCCCTCTCTCTCTGCCCCTCCCCTGTTCATGCTCTGTCTCTCTGTGTCTCAAAGATAAATAGACATTAAAAAAAAAAAAAAAAGAAATACGAAACTGCAGTGACTCACAGTGGAGACTCAGTATTTTGAGGCAAGATTATTTGAATTATTCTAGGGCCCATAACTTTCTCTATACATTTAAAAATAACCTGTAGCTACAAAAAACTCTTGCTGGGATTTTGATGGGGATTCCATTAAACCTGTGTGTGTAATTGGAGGAATTTACATCTTCACTCTGTTGAGTTTTCCAGTCCCTGGACATGGTATGGGCACGTATGTCCATTTCTTTAGATCTTTGATTTCTTTCATCAGCATTTTGTAATTGTTAGCATACAGGTCTTCTGTATCAACTTATCCTTGAACAAGACACTTTGAACTGCATAGGTCTGCTTATGGGCAGTTTTTTTTTTTTTTAGTAGACCCACAATATTACATTAGTTTCAGGTGTACACCATAGCGATTTGACGAGTTTATACATTATGCTGTGTTCAATTCAAGTGAAGCTACCGTATTTCCTGATATGTTGCCGTCACGGTACCGTTGACTATATTCTGTACGTTGTGCCTTTTATTCCCATGACTTACTCATTCCATAACTAGAAGTCTGTCTCTCCTACTCTCCTTTACCCATTTTGCCCAACCCCAAACCTCCTCCTCTCTGGCAACCATCAGTTTGTTCTCTGTATTTATAGGTCTGATGTTGCTTCCTGTCTATTCATTTTTTTTTTTAGGTTCCACTTATGAGTGAAATAATATGGTATTTGTCTTTCTCTGTCTCACTTATTTCACTTAGCATAATAGCCTCTAGGTCCATCCATGTTGTCTCGAATGGCACAATCTCATCCTTTTTTATGGTTGTATCATATTCCATCATACATATGGCCACATCTTCCTTATCCATTTGTCTTTTGAAGGACACTTAGATTGCTTCCATATCTTGGCTATTGTAAATAATGCTTCAGTAAACATAGGGGCACATAGATGTTTTCAAATTAGTGTTTTCGTCTTCTTTCAGTAAATACCCAATAGTGGAATTATTGGGTCATATCATATTTCTGTTTTTAATTTTTTGAGGGTCCTCCACACTGTTATCTATATTGAGTCTATCAATCTACATTCTCACCAACAGTTCCTTTTCCTTTAAATCCTTGCCAAAACTTGTTGTTTCTTGTCTTTTTGGGTTTTGGCCATTCTAAGACAGGTAAAGTAATATCTCATTTTTTTTTTAAGTAGATTCTAAGTAGACTCCCAGCATGACCTGACTTGAACTCATGACCCTGAGATCAAGACCTGAGCTAAGATCAAGAGTTGGATGCTTAACTGACTGAGCCACCCAGGCACCCCTCATTGTGGTTTTTGATTTGCATTTCTCTGATGATTAGTGATGTCGAGCATCTCTCCATGTGTATATTGGCCATCTGTATGTCTTCCTTGAAAAAATGTCTATTCCAGTCCTCTGCCCATTTTTTAATCAGATTTTTCTCATGTTGACTATAAGTTCTTTATATATCATAGATATTAACACCTTGTCAGATACATAATTTGCAATATCCTCTCCTGTTCAGTAGGTTGTCAGTAGTTTTTGTTTTCTTGATGGTTTTCTTTGATGTGCAAAAGCTTTTTATTTTGAAGTAGTCTCAGTAATTACATTTTGCTTTTGTTTTCCTTGCCTCAGGAGATGCATCTAGAAAAATGTTGCTGTGGCCAGTGTCAGAGAAATTACTGACTGTTCTCTTGTAGCATTCTTATGGTTTCAGGTCTCACATTTAAGTCTTTAATCCACTTTTTTACAAGCTTATTTATTTTTGACAGAGAAGGGTGGAAGGGACAGAGAGAGAGGGCGGGAGAGAGAATCCCAACTAGGCTCTGCCCTGGCAGAGCCTGATGTGGGGCCTGAACTCATGAACCAGGAAATCATGACCTGAGCCAAAATCTAGAGTCGGATACTTAACCAACTGAGCCATTCAGGTGCCTGTAGGTGTTTAATCCATTTTGAGTTTATTTTTGTGTAGGGTGTTAAAAGGTGGTCTAGTTTCGTTTACATGTAGCTGTCCAGTTTTCCCAGCACAGTTTATTGCAGATACTTCTTTTCTCCATTGTATATTCTTGCCTCTTCTGTTGTAGTTTTTAAAAAACTTTATTTATTTTGAGAGAAAGAGAATGAGTGGGGGAGGGCTAGAGAGAGAGGAAGACAGAGGATCTGAAGTGGTGCTTGAACTCATGAACCGTGAGATCAGGACCTGAGCCCAAGTCAGACGCTTAACCGACTGAGCCACCAGGCGCCCCTCCTCTGTCATAGACTAATTGACCATATAATTGTGGGTTTATTTTGAAGCTCTTTATTCTTTTCCATTGATCTGTGTCTGTTTTTTTGCCAGGACCATACTGTTTTGATTACTACAGCTTTGTAGTATATCTTGAAATCTGAGAGTGTGATGCCTCCAGCCTTGTTCTTCTTTCTCCAGATTGCTTTGACTCTTTGGGATCTTTTGTGGTTCCATACAAATTTTGGTATTATTTGTTCTAGGTAGGTGAAAAATGCTATTGGTATTTTCATAGAGATTGCATTGAATCTGCAGACTGGTTGGGGTAATATGGACATTTTAACAATTGCCAATATTCTTCCAATCCATGGTGGGCTATCTTTCCATTTGTTTGCATCATCTTCAGTTTCTTTCCTCAGTGTTTTATAGTTTTCTGAGTTACAGGTCTTTTGCCTCTTTGGTTAAGTTTATTTCTAAGTATTTTCTTCTTTTTAGTGCAGTTGTAAATGGTGGTGTTTTCTTAATGTCTCTTTCTGCTACTTTGTTATACGTGGATTTTTTTATAGTACTTTAAATATATTTTCTTTTTTATGACTTGCTTATTTAAAAAAAATTTTTTTTAACGTTTATTCGTTTTTTCGATAGAGACAGAGTGTAAGTGGGGGTGGGACAGAGAGAGAGGGAGACACAGAATCTGAAGCAGGCTCCATCCAGGCTCTGACCTGACAGCACAGAGCCTGATGCGGGGCTCAGACTCACCGTCTGTGAGATCATGACCTGAGCTGAAGTCGAACGCTTAACCGACTGAGCCACCCAGGCGCCCCTTTTATGATTTGCTTATTAATATTTTCTTTCCTTTAGCTTATTTTGTTGTAAGAATACAATATGTAAGATAACATACACAATATGTGTTATCCCACTGCTTATGTTGTTGGTAAGGCTTCCAGTCAACAGGTTATTGGTAGTTAAGTTTTGGGGGACTCAAAAGTTATACAAGGATTTTGATTACTACAGCTTTGTAGTATATCTTGAAATCTGGGATTGTGATACCTCCAGCCTTGTTGTTATTTCTCAAGATTGTTTTGGCTATTTAGGGTTGGCGCCCCTAAGCCCCGTGTTGTCAAGGATCAACTGTACATGTTTTGGTAGGTGTAAATCTATGTATTTCATTTTATTTAGAGCAATTTTAAATATTGCATTTTTAATATCTGGCTTTGCATATTCATTCTTAGCAAACAGGAATGCAGTTTATTTTTGCACATTAATTTTGTACCTTCTGACCTTGATGAAATCACTCCTGGTTCTAGGAGTTTATTTTTCTTTTTGTAGATTGCTTGACGTGTTCTATGATAAAATCTGCAATTTCATATTATTTGCAGAGTTATAATTTTGTTTCTTCATTTCCAGTCTGTATGCCTATGTATATGTACATACATCTATATCTATATCTATATCTATATCTATATCTATATCTATATCTATATCTGTATCTGTATCTGTATCTGTATCTGTATCTATATCTATATCTCCTACTGTAATTGCTAGAACTCTCAGTACTGTGTTAAATCACAGTGGTGAGAAAAAATCCTTGTCTTGGGGCACCTGGGTAGCTCAGTGGGTTAAGCATCCGACTCTGGGTTTTGGCTCAGGTCATCGTCTCACAGTTGATGGGTTCGAGCCTCCCATTGGGCTCAGGGCTAACAGCACAGAGCCTGCTTGGGATTCTCTGTCTCCCTTTCTCTCTGCCCCGCCATCACTCGCATGTACTCATGTGCATGTGCTCACTCCCTCTCAAAAATAGACAGATACTGTATATTTTCACTCTTATGTGGATCCTGAGAAACTTAACAGAATACCATGGGGGAGGGGAAGGAGGAAAAAAAAGTTAGAGAGGGAGGGAGGCAAACCATAAGAGACTAAAACTGAGAACAAACTGAGGGTTGATGGGCGGATGGGGGAGAGGGGAAAGTGGGTGATGGGCATTGAGGAGGGCACCTGTTGGGATGAGCACTGAGTGTTGTATGGAAACCAATTTGACAATAAATTTCATATTAAAAATATATAAATAAATAAAAATTAAAATAAATAAACTTTAAAAAAATCAAAAAAATCCTTATCTTAAACCAAGAAACAGATTGTTAACTGTAGAGAACAAACTGATGGTTACCAGAGGGAGGAAGGGGGGATGGGTGAAACAGGTGATGAGGATTAAAGAGTACGCTTATCATGATGAGCCCTGACTAATATGTAGAATTATTGAATCACTGTATTGTACACCTGAAACTAATAAAGCACTATGTTAACTATACTGAAATTAAAATGAAAAAGCTTTAGTTAAAAAAAAATCTTTGTCTTGTTCCTGATCTTAGTGGGGAAGTATTCAGTCTTTCTACAGTAAGTACAATGTGAGATGTAGGCTTTTTCTAGATGTTCTTTATTGAGTTGAGGGTAATACTCCTCTTTCCTGAGCCAAGATTTTTTTTTTTTTTAATCCTGAATGTGTACTGGATTTTGTCATACTTTTTGTCAGTTGATAGGATCATAGCATTTTCCTTTTTTATCTTGTTGATAATGTGGATTATAGTGATTGACTATCAAATGCTGAACCAGCCTTGTATACCTAGGAAAATCCCACTTGGTCATGAAATATATATATATATACACACACACATGCACACATATAACATACGTTATATGTATATACATATATATGTTATGTTCTATGTATGTTATATGTATATACATATATATGTGTATACATATATATATACACACACATATGATAGATTTAGTTGACTATTGTTGAGGATTTTTGCATGTAATTTCATTAGTAATATTGGTCTTTTCTTTTTTTGCACTTTGGTTTTGGTTTATGGTAATAATGGCCTCCTAAAATGAGTTGGGAAATGCTTCCTCATTTGTATGTTCTGGAACTGTTTATGTTCCGGCATGAATGCATTCTTTGTATGTTTGGTAGAATTCGCCAGTGAAGCAGTGTGGTTCTGGAGAATTCTTTTTGGGGAACTTTTTGATTACAAATTCAGTTTCTTTCGTGGTGGTAAGGCTATTCAACTTGCTCATCTTGTTTGAGTTTTGCTGGTTTGTTGTTTTCAAGGAATTTGTCTATTTCTTTAACTTGCTGAATTTATGGGCATAAAGTTGTTTGTAGTATTGTGTTCCCTTATTATTTTTGATGGTCGTGGAATCGGTAGTAGCAGACTCTATTTTATTCCTGATACTGGTGATTTGTTTCTTCTCTTTTTCTCGTCTCAGTGTTGCTACAGGTTTATCAACTTTACTGATTTTTCCAAAGAACCACCTTTTTGTTTAATTAATTTTCTCTATTGTTTTGCTGTTAATTTCATTGATCCCTGCTCTGATATTTAGTATTTCCTTCCTTCTGCTCGCTTTGTTTTCTTCTTCCTTGTGTTTTCATGAGATAGGAAAGTAGATTGTTTACTTGAAATCTTCTTTCATTGGAATGTGATCATTACTGCTATAAATTTCTCTCTTGGCACCGCCTTGGCTGCATCCCCCCAAGTTGATGTGTTATGTGTTTTTTTATTCAGTTTGTTGTACTTTTGCATTTCCCTTGAGACTCCCTCTTTGGCACACGGCTTACTTAAAAGGGAGCTGTTTGGTTCTCATGTGTTTAGATATTTTCCTGTTGGCTTTCTCTTACTGATGTCTAGCTTGATTCCATTATTGTCAGAGAATACGCTGTATAATTTAAAGTTTTAAAATTTGTTTTATGGCCGAGAATATGGTCTATATTTGTAGATATTCCACGGTTCTTGAAAAAACTGGGTATTCTGCTGTTGGGTGGAGTGTTCTTTGCATGTCAGTTAACTCCTGTCGGTTGAGTGTAGTGTTCATGTGATCTGTGTTGCTGATTTTTTGTCTAGCACTCCGGTTGCTTGCTTGGAGGTGGGTGTTGAAGTCTTCAACTGTAATTTTGGATTTGACAACTAATCTTTTCAGCTTGATCAGTTTTAGCTTCATGTGTTTTGAGGCTCTGCCTTTTGGTGTACACATTTAGGATCTTTATGATTTCCTGGTGGATTAATCCTTTTAGCCCGGAATGTCCTTCTTCACTGCCAGTTTTTCCTTTGCTCTGATGTTTACTATCTTTTCTTTTCTTTTTTTTTTAAGTAAACCCTTCTCCCAACGTGGGACTTGAACTCATGGCCCTGGGATCAAGAGTCCCATGCTTTAGCAACTGAGCCACCCGGGCACCCTATTTAGAATTTTTATGTGTATCTTATTGTGTCATTGTTGTAGCTGTTGCTCCGGGTTTCACAATATGCATATGTGACTTATTACAGTCTACTGGCATTGGCGTTTTAATACTTCAAATGAAGTATGAAGCCTTACCTTGATTTTGGTTCCTTCTCCTTCCCCACTTTCAAATGTCATTGCCTTGATAGTCAGATGATATTAGTTCTTTTGTTTTAAATATCAAACATGATTTGTGAAACTCATGAGGAGAGGGATAAGCCTAATGAATATGTATGTATGCTTTTTCCATTGCTTCATCTTTCTATCCATTGCTTCCCATCCAATTCTTTTATCGTTTGCTTCTCTTTTAAAAACTTCCTTTATGGTCTTCAAGCTGTACTACAAAGGCGTAATCATCAAGACGGTATGGTGCTGGTACAAGAACAGACACTCAGATCAAGGGAACAGAATAGAGAACCTAGAAATGGACCCACAAACGTATGGCCAACTCATCTTTGACAAAGCAGGAAAGAATATCCAATGGAATAAACACAGTCTCTTCAGCAAGTGGTGCTGGGAAAACTGGATAGCGACATGCAGAAGAAGGAACATGGACCACTTTCTTACACCAGACACAAAAATAAACTCAAAATGGATGAAAGACCTAAACATAAGACAGGAAGCCATCAGAATCCTCGAGGAGAAAGCAGGCAAAAACCTCTTTGACCTTGGCCGCAGCAACTTCTTACTCAACACATCTCTGGAGACAAGGGAAAGAAAAGCAAAAATGAACTATTGGGACCTCATCAAAATAAAGAGCTTCTGCACAGCGAGGAAACAATCAGCAAAACTAAAAGGCACCTGACAGAATGGGAGGAGATATTTGCAAACGACATACTAGATAAAAGGGTTAGTGTCCAAAACCTATAAAGAACTTATCAAACTCAACACCCAAAAAACAAATAATCCAGTGAAGACATGGGCAAAAGACATGAATAGACACTTCTCCAAAGAAGACATCCAGATGGCCAACTGACACATGAAAAAATGCTCAACAGTCTCATCATCAGGGAAATACAAATCAAAACCACAATGAGATACCACCTCACACCTGTCAGAATGGCTAACATTAACAACTCAGGCAACAACAGGTGTTGACGAGGATGTGGAGAAAGAGGATCTCTTTTGCATTGTTGGTGGGAATGCAAACTGGTGCAGCCACTCTGGAAAACAGTATGGAAGTTCCTCAAAAAATTAAAAATAGAAATACCCTACAACCCAGCAATTGCACTACTAGGCATTTATCCAAGGGATACAGTTACGCTGTTTCGAAGGGGCACAGGCACCCCCATGTTTATAGCAGCACTATCGACAATAGCCAAAGTATGGAAGGAGCCCAAATGTCCATCGATGGATGAATGCATAAAGAAGTGGTATATATATTCAATGGAGTATTACTCGGCAATCAAAAAGAATGAAATCTTGCTATCTGCATCTACGTGGATGGAACTGGAGGGTATTATGCTAAGCGAGATTAGTCAGAGAAAGACAAACATCATATGACTTCACTCATATGAGGACTTTAAGAGACAAAACAGATGAACGTAAGGGAAGGGAAACAAAAATAATATAAAAACAGGGAGGGGGACAAAACAGAAGAGACTCATAAATATGGAGAATAAACAGAGCGTTACTGGAGGGGTGGTGGGAGGGGGGATGGGCTAATGGGTCAGGGGCATTAAGGAATCTACTTCTGAAATCATTGTTGCACTAGATGCTAACTAACTTGGATATAAATGAAAAAAATAAATGAAAATTTAAAAAAATCAAGTTCACCTAAAGAGCATGTATAAATAAGTAAATACATACATACATACATACATACATACTTGCTGTAGCCATTTTTTAAAGATAGGTCTCCTGATAGTAAAGTCTTTCCGTTTTCCTTTGTCTGACAATGACGTTACTTCTTCTTTCCTGAAGGATAATTTCACTATATAGAATGTAGACATAGATATAGAATTTGTGGTTGACATTTCTTTTCCAGGACTTGAAAAAATGTTGTGCCATTTCCTTCCGGCCTCCGTGTTTCAGAGGAGAAGTCTACTGTCATTCAAATTGCCCCCGTTTTGTAGATAATGTGCCAAAAAAAACCTGGCAGCCATCAAGATTTTTTCTTCGTCTTTAGCTCTCAGAAGTTTAGTTGTGATGTATTTTGGCGTGAGTTCCTTTGGCTTTGTACTGTTTGGGGTTCATTCAACATCTTGAATCTGTAACTTTGCTTCTTTTGCCAAAATTGGGAGAATTTCAGCTATTGTATCTTTGGCCCCACTTTCTTTTTCCTCTGCATCTGGGATTCTGATGACATGAATGTTGCGTCTATTTTAGTGTCCTACAGGTCTCTGAGTCTCTCTTCATTAGTCTGTATTTTCTCTCTTATCAAGTAAATTCTGTTCAGTGTTTGGTGAGTTCTACTGCATTCTCTTTGAATTTGCTGAGTCTGTCCTCTGTCATCTCCACTGTGCTGTTGAACCCATCTGGAGATGTGTTTTTTTGTTTTTAGTTTATTGTGTTTTTCTTTAGCTTTATAATTTCCATTTTCTTCTTTTTTTATAACCTCTACTTTTTTGCTGAGGTTTTCTAATTAGAAAATTTTAAATTAAAAAATATTTTTTTTAATGTTTATTTTTTGAGAGAGAGAGAGAGAGAGAGAGCGAGCATGAACAGGGAAGGGGCAGAGAGAGAGGGAGACACAGAATCTGAAGCAGACTCCAGGCTCCGATCTCAGAGCCCGATCATGACCTGAGCCGAAGTCAGATGCTTAACCATCTGAGACACCCAGGCGCCCCGAGGTTTTTACTTTTTAAAAATTTTTTGAGCTAATCTGTATTTGGCTGTTGAAACATTTTTATGATGGCTGCTTTAATATTCTTGTCAGATAATTTCAACCTGTGATTCATTTCAGTGTTGTTATCACTTGATTGTCTTTTCTTTTTTAATTTTTTTTAATGTTTATTGATTTTTGAGAGAGAGGGAGAGAGAGACAGAGCTCAAGAAGGGAAGGGCCAGAGAGAGAGAGGGAGACACAGAATCTGAAGCAGGCTCCAGGCTCCGAGCTGTCAGCACAGAGCCCGACGCGGGGCTCGGACTCACTAATCGCGAGATCATGACCTGAGCCAAAGTTGGACCCTTAACTGACTGAGCCACCCAGGCGCCCCTTGATTGTCTTTTCTTATTCAAGTTGTGATTTTCCTGGTTCTTTGTGTAATGATTGGTTTTCATTTGTTTTCTGGACCTTTTATCCAGTATGTTAGTAGACTCTGGGTCCTGTTCAGTAGGCAGTCAGCTGTTAGGCCTAGCCTACATGTTCTGGTTAATTTTTCTGGGCTGTGATTCCAATACCAATTTAGCATTCAGATCCTTTGTAATATTGTTTTGGTAATTAAAGTTCCAAGTCAGTTGGTGTTATAATATAGAGATTATCTGGGTGGGCCTGACTCAATCAGGTATGTCCTTTAAAAGCAGAGAGTTTTCTCTAGTTGCTAGCAAAAGGAGAAGTCATATTCAAAGTACATGACAGATTCAATGAAGTATTTGT
Organism: Felis catus; assembly: GCF_018350175.1. Taxonomy (NCBI): domain Eukaryota; kingdom Metazoa; phylum Chordata; class Mammalia; order Carnivora; family Felidae; genus Felis; species Felis catus. The sequence goes on along the minus strand of NC_058386.1, from coordinate 114,328,971 downwards.
AGCTTTGAAGATTTGTGGGGGTGGGGGTGCATGTGGAAGGACCAAAGAGTGTTCTCTAGGTAGGAGCTGGGAGCCATTTCTGGCTGAGACCCAGCAAGAAATCAGAGATTTCTGGGGCGCCTGGGTGGCTTAGTTGGTTAAGGATCTGACTCTTGATTTTGGCTCAGGTCATGATCTCTTGGTTTGTGAGACTGAGCCCTGTGTCAGACTCCACGCTGACAGCATGGAGCCTGCTTGGGGCTCGCTCGTGCTCTCTCTCTCTCTCCCCCTCTCTCCCTCTCTCTCCCTCTCTGCCCCTCCTCTGCTCGTGCTCTGTCTCTCTCAAAATAAATAAATAAATTTGAAAAAGAAATCAGGGATTTCAGTCCTATAGCCAAATGAAATTTAATTCTGTCAACAACCTTAATGCGTCTGAAAGTGGATTATGCCCTAGAGCCTTCAGATAGGAGCCTAGTTGGCTGACACCTTGACTTTGGCCTTGTGAGACTTGAGATTGCTTGTACTTACTTCCGTTTACTGAACTGTGATATAATAAAGGGATATTGTTTTAAGCCACTAAGTTTATGGCAGTTTGTTTTGTGACAATAGAAAACTAACACTCCATTAGTATTTCATTTGTGATAAACATTGCTTTTTCATGAAGTTCTTTTTGAACTATTGGTACCTCTGGGAGGGTAAACATTCCATTTTGAGAACATTAATTTGAGTTTATAAAAACTATCGTTTTAGCTTTTATTTTTTAGTGTATGATATATCTTTTTTTTAAAATTTTTTTTAAAGTTTCTTTATTTTTGAGAGAGACAGAGACAGAATGTGAGTGGGTTAGGAGCAGAGAGAGAGGGAGACACAGAATCCGAAGCAGGCTTCAGGCTCCGAGCTGTCAGCACAGAGCCCGATGCGGGGCTCGAACTCACCAGCTGTGAGATCATGACCAGAGCTTAAGTCAGACGCTCAACCGACTGAGCCACCCAGGTGTCCCGTGATACATCTTTTTAAAAAAAAGATTTTATTTTTAATCTCTACACCCAGCATGAGGCTTGAGCTCACAACCCTGAGATCAAGAATCGCACGCTCTACTGACTAAGCCAGCCAGGTGCCCCTATGATATATCTTGAAAAGATTTTGTGTATGAAGTGAGGTTAATATTTCAGGTTAATTTTTTGTTCTTTACAAATAGGGATTTTTGGGGCACCTGGCTGGCTCAGATAGTTAAGCATCCAACTTTGGCCCAGGTCATGATCTCACGGTTTGTGAGTTCAAGCCCCACGTTGGGCTCTGTGCTGACAGCTCAGAGCCTGGAGCCTGCTTCCGATTCTGTGTCTCCCTCTCTCTCTGCCCCTCCCCTGCTTGCATTCTCTCTCTCTCTCAAAAATAAACGTTAAAATTAAAAAAAAATATATGTATTTTTTTCCAGTACTATTGATTGATAAGACTATCTTTTCCCCCTTCTTATTATCTTGTTACCTTTGTCAGAAATCAGTTGACTCTGTACATATGAGTTTGTTATTGAGCTGTCAGTTCTGTTTGCATATATTTGAATGTATACAAATGCGTGTGTATTACATATCTCATTGTTTTTCTTAAATTTTTTAATTCAGTGCCCTCATATTAAGATTCATTTTTATTTCTATGCTCTTATCTGGTCTGATGCTTCCAACTGTTGCCTGATGTGCATATACCATATTTTTTCCCTAACATCTCTCCGAGGTATTGACATCTAGATGGCTACTTCCAGATACTGCCACAACCCCTCTGGAATAATGGGATAATTTCCTTGGGATATATATTCAGGAGCAGAATGTCTGGGTCTTAGGATATACATATTCCTGATCTAATTGCTGCCAGATTTTCTTCAGATTGGCTCCACCAATCTACACTCCCACCAGCAGTGCATGTAGATGTCTATACTGCATATTGATGCCAATTCTTGGCATTATTCTCCTTTATAGTTTTTGATAGTTTAATAGAGAAAGTGCTATCTTATTGTTTTAATTGGTGTTTTCCTTATTACTATGAATTAGAACATATCCCTTTGTGCTTTTCAGACTGTTGGGTTTCCTCTTTTGTAAATTGCCTGCTTATAATCATTGCCCACTTTTGTACTAGAATTTTAAAATTGAAGGCTTTTCCGAATGTTCTAGATATTAATCCATTATCAGCTTTAGACATTGCAAATAATGTTTTCCATTCCGTCACATGTCAACTGACTTTGTGATTCTCTTATGCTTTGTTGAATTGAAGTTCTCAATTTGAATTTATTAATTTCATCAGTTTTTGTTTTATAATCTCTGGGTTTTTTTTAAGGTTTGTTTGAGACATACTTCTTTGCCCCCGGGTCATAAGATTATTCTTTTACATTTTTATACTAACTTTATAGCTCTGTCTTTCGCATCTAAACTTCTAATCTTTAAGTCGACAATTTGATAACAGGATTGATGAACGTATAGGGAAAGTATACTCACATATACTATTGGTAGGAATAGAGTTCTGGAGGTCATTTAGGCCTTTTCAGAAGCCTCAAAAATGCATGTTTTTGACATAGAAATTAAGGAGATAATTATAAGTGTACAAAAAAACTGGTCTCAAAGGATATATTTTGCAGTTATTGTGATAGCGAACTATTGAAAACAATCCAAATATCAAATATCCAACAGTGAGAATTTTGGTACCAATTAAACAATTGACTGTTGAGCTACTAACATCATGTACTTTGCCAGAATAGCCAAAACGGTAGGGAGTTGCTCTTTAACGGGTATGAAGTTTTAGTCATGCATGATGAATAAGTCCTAGAGTTCTCTATATTGTTATGCCTGTAATTAAAATAAATAAATAAATAAATAAATAAATAAAAGGAACAAAGTTGGAGAACTTGTGCTTCCTCTTTTAAAAATTTACTACAAGGCTATAGTAATCAAGACAATATAGTACTGGCATAAGGATAGACAGACTGTATTAGTTTCCTATTACTGCTGTAACAAATTGCCACAATTTCAGTGGCTCTAAAAAAAATTTTATTATCTTATGCTTTTGGAGGTCACAAATTCAAAATCAGTCTCACGAGGCTAAAGTCAAAGTGTTTTGGGGGCTGGTTGTGTCTGTAAGCTCAGAGAGGCCAATTTATTTCCTTGGCATTTTCAGCTTCTAGAGCCTGCCTACATTACTGCCTCATAGCTCCTTCCTTGTGTTAATTTCGGTCTCTTGTTTCCATAGTCATTGCCTCCTACTGACTATGATCCTGTTGTCTGTCTCTTACAGGGATCCTTGTAATTACATTATGCCCACTAGATGGTCCTATGAAATCTTCCCATCTCAAGATCTTAATTACATCTACAAAGTCCCTTTGGCTCTATAAGGCAACATATTCATAGTTTCTGGGGATTAGGATGTGGGCATATTTTGGGGGCCATTATTCAGCCTCCCGTACAGAACAGTGGATTAGAACTGAGAGCCCATACATTCTCAAATTTATGGTTATTGATTTTGACAGGGGTATCAAGACAATTCAGTGGGTCAAAGAACGGTCTTTTTTTTTTTATTTTTTTTTTCAACATTTATTTATTTTTGGGACAGAGAGAGACAGAGCATGAACGGGGGAGGGGCAGAGAGAGAGGGAGACACAGAATCGGAAACAGGCTCCAGGCTCCGAGCCATCAGCCCAGAGCCTGATGCGGGGCTCGAACTCATGGACCGCGAGATCGTGACCTGGCTGAAGTCGGATGCTTAACCGACTGCGCCACCCAGGCACCCCAAGAAAGGTCTTTTTAACAAATGGTGCTAGGGCAATTGGATATGCACATGCAAAAGAATGAATCCCTGCCTTGTGTTATATAAAAAAAAAATAACTCAAAAATGGATCATAGAACTAAATGTAAGAATGAAAATTACAAAGCTCTTAGAAGAAAATTTCGGCATAAATTTTCATGAAACTCTATTAGGCAATAGTTTCTTAGGACACCTGAAGCATACGTGCACAAAAACAAAGGAAACAATTGATAAATTGAATCTCATCAAAATTTTTGCATCAGAAAGCACTAGCAGAGAATGAAAGTACAACCTACAGGGGCACCTGGGTGACTCAGTGGCTGAGCATCTGATGCTTGATTTCAGCCCAGGTCACAATCCCAGGGTAGTGGGATCAAGCCCATGTTGGGGTCCATGCTGAGTGTGGAGCTTGCTTGAAGTTCTCTCTCCCTCCCTCCCTCTCCCTGTCTGTCTGTCTGTCTGTCTCTCTCTCCCTCCCCCCACCCCCGCCCCTCCACTTCATGTTCTCTCTCTGTCTCCAAAAAAACTACAACACACAGGAGAAAAATTTTGCAAATTATATTTGATAAGGGACTTTTTATTTTATTTATTTTATTTATTTTTTTTAATGTTTGTTTATTCTTGAGAGAGAGAAAGAACATGAGCAGGGGAGGGGTAGAGAGAGAGGGAAACACAGAATCTGAAGCAGGTTCTAGGCTCCGAGCTGTCAGCACAGAGCCTGCTGCAAGGCTCAAATTTACGAACCACGAGATTATGACCTGAGCTGAAGTCGGACACTTAACTGACTGAGCCACCCAGGCACCCTGATAAGGGACTTTTTAAGCAGCATATATAAATAATTTTTACAATTCAGCAATAAAAATACAACCCAATTTAACATTGGCAAAATATCTGATCAGATATTTCTGCAAAGAAGATATTACAAGTGACCAAAAAACACATGAAAAGACGTTCACATTAGTCATTAGGGAAATGCAAATCAAAACTGCAATTAAAAAATTTTTTTTTTCAAAACCACAATTAGAGACTACTTAAAACCCACTAGGATGGCTATAATCAACAAAATGGAAAATAAATTCAGGGAAGATGTGGAGAAATTGGAATCCTCATACATCGCTCTTGGTGATGTAATATGGTGCAGCTGCTGTGGAAAATAATTTGTTGATTTCTGAAGAAGTTAGAGTTCTACTTCTAGGTACGTACTGAAGAGAAATTAAAACTTATGCCCACACAAAAGCGTGTGCGTAAATGTTAATGGCAGTGTTGTTCATAATAGCAAAAAAGTGGAAACAACTCAAGTGCCCATCAACATGTGAATGGATAAGCCAAATATGGTATAGCCCTGTGAGAGAATATTATTCAGCCATAAGTGGGAGTTAGGGACTGATCCATGCAACGACTTGGGTGAATCTTGAAAACATTGTGCCAACTGACAGAAGCCTGTCACAAAAGGCCACGTTTTGTATGATTCCATTTATATGAAATGTCCAGAATAGGTAAATCCATAGAGACAGAAAGTAGATTAGTTGGTTACTGAGGGCTTTGGAATGGGGTTGAGGGGAAACGGGGTGGGTACAGAGTTTCTTTTGGTGGTGATTAAAATGTTTTAAAATTAATTTTACATGGTTCCACAACTCTGTGAATGTAATAAAAACCATTAAATTGTATACTTTCTTTAGTCATATACTTGGATTCCTTTCTCTGTTTTTCTCTGTTCTTTGCGTATCTGTAACCAGTTTCTGATTTTTGTTTTCCATTAGATTTATGTATAACGTCTTATACATATATTGGTCAATATTAAGTTGATGGTTGTTTATGTTTGATTTTACTCTCATCCTTTCCCCACATTTTAGGTATATGGTGTCATACTTTATACTTTTTGTGTGTGTGAATCCCCTGACTGATTTTTATAGGTACTAATTTTAACTGCTTTTGTGCTTCCTACTTTTCTTGCTCCTATTTGTGATCTTTCCTTTCCACTCAAAGAATCCCCTTTAGCATTTCTTGTAGGGCTGCTTTAGTGGTGATGAATTCCTTGAATTTTTGTTTGCATGGGAAACTCATTATCTCTCCTATTCTGAATGATAGCCTTGCTGGATAGACTATTCTTGGTTGCAAGTTTTTTTTTTTTCTTTCAGCATTTTGTATGTATCATGCCACTCCCATCAGACCTACAGAGTTTCTGCTGAAAAATCAGCTGATAGCCTTATGGGGTTTCCCTTGTATGCACCTGTTTTCTCTTGTTGCTTTTAAATTTCTCTTATCACTACCTTTTACTGTTTCAATTACTATGTCTTGGTGTGGACCTCCTTGAGTTGATTTTGTTGGGCCCTTTCCGTGCCTCCCAGATCTGGATTTTTCTTTCATTCCCCACATTCGGGAAGTTTTCAGCTATTATTTCTTCAAGTTATTCAAATTATTTCTTCAAATTCTTCAAATTATTTTTCTGCCACCTTTTCGCTCTCTTCTCCTCGATGCCTATAATGCATATTTTATTATGTTCGATGTTTTTCATTTATTCGATGTTTTTTCATTTATTATCTTTTTTTCTATTATTCAGCTTAATTGCTTTCCATTCCTCTGTCCTCCAGTTTGCCGATCCATTCTTTTGCTTCCTCTAGTCTACTGTTTTTTCTCTCTAGTGTATTTTTCATTTCAGTTTTTGAGTTCTTCATCTCTGATTGTTTTTTTTTTTTTTTTAAATCTTTTCTGGCTCTTTTTTGAAGGTCTCACTGAAGTCTTCTACTCTTTTCTCAACTCCAGTGCGTGTCTTTAACAGCATTAGTTTAAATTCCCTATGAGGCATATGCCTTATCTCCATTTTGTTTAACTATCTTGCTGTGATTTTTGTCCCGTTCTTTCATTTGGGACCTGTTTGTTGTGCTGTCTCTTTAAGGGTGGGGACTCAGTTTCCTCTCACCCTCTTGGCTCTCCCAGAGCTAAGCCAGATGATTTTCAAAGTTCCAGGTGTTAAGCTCTGCTGATTATAAGAACTCATGAAATTGTGCCCCTCTGGTATTCAAAGCCAAATGTTACAGGGATCCATCTTCCTCGTGTGGGTTCCCCGTGCCTAGGTTGCCTGGTGTGCGGGTCTGTTTCTTTCTCCTGCGGCTGCCATGTCCCTCCCTCCTGTGGATAGTCCCATGGATCCGTTTAGCTTCTGACTGCGTCTCCACCCTTGCTACCCTCTTCGATGTGGCCTCTTCTCTGCATTTAGCTGTGGAGGGTCTGTTCTGCCAGTCTTCAGGTTTTGTGGGTTATTTACACTGATGTGGGTGTTATCTAAGTGTATTCTTGGGACAAGGGTGAGCTTAGGATCCTCCTACTCAACCATCTTCTCTGGAAGTCGATTACCCCAAAGTTTTCAAACTGTATTTTGCTTGGGCTAGGTTGTAGGTTTTTATTTTTTCCTTTTTCCTTATTTATGATTTAATTTTTTTTTGTAATGAGCATGTATTTTTTTAAGAATAAAACTCCTGAAGCTTATGTCCTCAGCTACAGGGGTGCTCAGGAAGTAGAAGAGTCCATAAAATCTCAGCTTTTCCCCTCTCACCTCTGCTCTGGAGCCATTGTGAGGGGAGATAAACTTTGCAACATTGATATGACAGAATGAACCAGCTTCTTTCCTACAGCGCATTGGAAGAGTCGAGGGGATAAGAGGCACATTGTGGTGTTCCTGTTTCTTTTGAGGTAAACCCTCAGAACAGCAGGCATATCCACAATCAAATGTAAGCACCCAAAACACCTAAAGCTGAATGGAAATTAATTTTAAAACGCCTGTTATTTTCCGATGAAATTCCCCACATCTTTGTTAATTTGCATTAGTACAAGTGACATATTATTTGGCATTTGTTTGTAAGTTGTTTCATTTTGTATACTTGGTGTCTCTGAGCAGCTTGTGAGTTTTTCAAGGGCATGGGATCTTGGCTTTTATTCCTGTTCTTCTCTCCTAGAGTCCAGTAATGGTGCTTTGCACCCAGCAAGGACACAGCCCATGGAAAATGAAATGGTTATGTTGGCAGAAACCGGGAGACTTTAATCAACTATCCCTACTATCTATTTGTAGCCAGAAAGAGTTTTTGCTTTTTATTCTAAACTTTTGGGGGGGGGTGGTTGCAGAGGAAGAGGGAGAGAAAGAATCTTAAGCAGGCTCCACACCCAGCATGGAACCTGACTGAGGGCTCAATCTCACAACTGTGAGATCATGACCTTGGCTGAAATCAAGAGTTGGACGCTCAACTGCCCGAGCCACCCAGGCGCCCCTCTGTATTTTATTCTAAAACTAGAGTTTTTATTTTTGGCAAGGGGTCCTCACCATCTAACTGTCTTTTAATTAACAAATGAAATGCTCTTTTGGCATATGTTTTAGAGCGAGTCTATCTTGTAATATTAGAAATTTATTTTTGTGCAACAGGTTACCACAAACTTAATGGCTTAAAACAACACGCACTTATTATTTCCAAGTTTTTGTGGGTCGGAAGTCTAGGCCTACCTTAGCTGGGTCCTCTTTTTGGGGTCTCACGAGGTGATTGTCAAGGTCCCAAGCGTGCCGTGTAGTCATTTGGAGACTTAACTGGGGAAGAATCTGCTTTCTTGTTCACTCAGGTGATTGCGGTTCAGTCTCCTGGGGTTTTGAAGACCGAGGGCCCCCTGGCCTTAGGTTGACTGGCAGCTGCCGTCAGGTCATAGAGGCCACCCCCGGTTCCTTCCTATGTAGGTTTCCCCAATATGGCCACTTACTTTAAGCCAGCGAGGAGTCTCTGAAGCCAGGCCGCTAACAAAATGAAGTTTGTACAGCGTAACCTAATCACAGGAGTAACGTCTCATCACTTTGGCCATTTGTATTATTTAGAAACAAGTCACGTGTCCCAGCCATGGTCTGGATGAAGGTGTTAGACAAGAAGGTGGACACTAAGAGGAGGGCATCATGGAGATCCTTGTGATTTATTTATCAGCCATACTTTGTGAATTATTTTAATTTTTTAAATGTTCATTTATTTTTGAGAGACTGTGTGCGTGCTCACACGTGAGTGGGGTAGGGGCGGGGGACAGAGGATCCCAAGCAGGCTGACAGCAGAGAGACTAACGTGGGGCTCGAACTCATGAACTGTGAGATCATGACCTGAGCCAAAGTTGGACACTTAACCAACTGAGCCACCCAGATGCCCCTGTGATTTTTTATATTTATATTTATATTTATATTTATATTTATATTTATATTTATATTTATATTTATATTTATATTTATTTATATTTTAGAGACAGAGCATGAGCAGAGGAGGGGCAGAGAGAGAGAGGGAGACACAGAATCCAAAGCAGGCTCCAGGCTTTGGGCTGTCAGCACAGAGCCCGACGCGGGGCTCGAACTCATGCACCGTGAGGTCATGACCTGAGCTGACGTCGGCTGCTTAACCTACTGAGCCACCCAGGCGCCGCCCTACCCCCCGTGATTTATTTTAAAGTACATACCAGAAATGTACCCTGTGCTAGGTTAGACATTTTATGATCATTTTATGTATTTTTAAATAACTGACATGAGTATTTGATTTCCTGTAACCACACTCACTGCTGAAGTACACGAGTCTGTGCTTAGTTGGTAGTCCAGAAAGCTCCATTTCAGTGACTTGTCAGACAACATTTCCTAGGACTTGCCGATGCTAAAGACCAAAGCTCAGTTGTGGGAACCATATTTATGGAGAACTGCGTACAAATTATGTCATCTACCCATTCCTACGGAAAGGCTACAGCTTTTCTCTAAGCCAGACCTTTGCGGATCTACCTCCCTGGGTCCGATCACTCTGCCTCTCTCTAGAAGTGCTTTGGCGGGACTGTGCTTTGGCCTGAAATCAGCAGCCTGTAGCGAGCGATCCAATAGGAAACAGCCCTGTGAAAGGTGTTACTACAGATGGTGTAATGTCACGTCTGGTCTTGACACCAGGAACACTTGCGCTTCTCTTGTCTGCCGTATTTCCTGGAGGCATTGTAGATCACGTAACTACTTTTCTTCCTTCACACTCGCCAGTTTTGTAGCTTGCTGTTAGCAAGTCTTCCAGACTTTCGGTAGACATTTTGCGTACTAACTTTACTCCTGGCTTTGTTTTTACCTTTCTGCCTTTTTTTTTTTTTCCCCTTAAACCTGGCCCTGATTTCTTTACCTTTTATCTTAGTTACAGTTTTTACTTTATCACGAAATAGAAAATAAAGTATATCATATTATATATCTAGTAAGCTACCTAAACTTCTACATATAGTAAGCTACCTGTTGGTAACGAGGAGAATAGACAACTCGTTTGAATGTCACAGAAGTCTCAAGGTGAACATTGTAGCTGTGCCCATAGAAGCCAAAGCATTTTTCTTTTTTAAGTTAAAAAAAATTATTTGTTAACATTTTTTTTAAATTTATTTTGAGAGGGAGCAAGTGAGCACGTGCCAGGGGAGGGGCAGGGAGAGCGAGAATCCCAGGCAGATTCCGTGCTGTCCACAAAGAGCCTGACTTGGGGCTCAATCTCAAGAGTCGGACGTGTAACTGACTGAGCCACCCAGGTGCCCCCAACGTATTTTTCTTAAATGGAAGGGCAGATGTCATGCTGAGCCTTTTGAACCTACACAAGCTACTGGTATGTTCAGTAGTGAGTCACAAAGATTGTTCTTTTGTGGCAGTCACTTGCCTTGGCTAATGGGGGTGCCAGCCTAAACGGCTAGGTGCAGAAGAGTTAGTAGGCATTAAGTTGTGGTACTGGGGGCTGATCTTAAAAGAAACTAGAACTGGTACAATGCAAGGAGAAGGGGTGAAAACAGCGACGTGGAGGGACCCTAACAGGAATGTTTATTCCTCAGCAATCTTACTTGCTGTAGGGCCGCCTAGGTGGCTCAGTCGGTTAAGCCTTCGACTTCGGCTCAGATCATGATCCCACAGTTCGTGAGTTTGAGCCCCGCATCAGGCTCTGTGCCGACAGCTCAGAGCCTGAGCCTGCTTCAGATTCTGTGTCTTCTTCTCTCTCTCTGCCCCTCCCCTCCTTACATTCTGCCTCTCTCTCTCTCAAAAATAAAACACTTAAAAAATTAAAAAAAAAAAAAAGAATCTTATTTGCCCTCGAGTTCAGGCTTTTTGTAGGGACGATTCTTATAGTGTTGGTCCCCCTCTCTCAGTCATCCCTGTCAGTCCAGGCCTGTACACAAGCCACGGTCAAACAAGTTTGGGAAGCTGTACACAGAGGCAGTGTATGGGCAGGATTTTGTATGGGGCCAGATTGATCGAAAAGGGTGCTATCGTGCAAGTTATCGGCCTATGCGAGAGGGAGAGAGGATAGAAACATTCGGTCAGAAGGGAAGCCAAGTTTGTACGGATGAGATTATCTGTCCATCCGAGAGGGTGATTTAAAGTTGGAATGGCCAGGGGCCCCTGGTTCAGTGAGTTAAGCATCCAACCCTTGATTTCGGGTCAGGTCGTGATCTCACTATTTGTGAGATCAAGCTCTGTATCGGGCTGTGCGCTGATCGCCGGGAGCCTGCCTGGGAATCTGTCTCGCTCTCTCTCTCGCTGCCCCTCCCCCTCTTGTGCTCTCCCTTTCTCTCTCTCAAAATAAATAACCTTAAAAAAAAGTTGGGGTGGTGAGGGGCCAGTGGAAAAGAAGTGAGAGTGAGGAAAAAGGTATGGATTGAGCGCAGGGGGGCAGTTGAGGAAATGAGTTTGTGCACACTGGGAATGTGTCAGATTGTGGCAGGGCCAGCTTGTTAAAGCACTATAAAGGGCTGTGCCCTGTTTCTTCCTGGGAAAAGGCCAATTAAAAACTTTCTAGGAGTCGACAGTTGTGGCACGTTACCATTAAGATGGAGTTAGCCATTAAATTAATTTCTGACTCTGCTTGCCTGCCATCTGCATGGTCTCTCTGTGGCCAAAATGGAGCCTCAAAAAATGGTTTGTTCAAATGTCACCATATGCTTTCTTCCAGTAATCCTGACCCTAGAGAAGAACTGTTGAAGCAGTTATCATTGTCAAGTGAATAAAACTGAGAAATAATACCACATTCAAATAAAAATAGCACTTTTTTCAGGACTAACATTGGAAAAAGCAAAGCTAAAAAAAAAAAAAATCTTTCCAATTTCTTTCCATTCCCTGACTTCTTTCAAGATGCCTGACATCATTCCTATTGCATGGAACTGTCACTAGGATTTAAGGGGTTAGTGTATACGATTTGTTTGGTTTAGTTTTTAAATTTAAGGAGTGATAAGGTAATATAAAAATTCTTTTGCCCATTCCTTATTAAAATATAAAGCAAGAAGGAAGCCTATCACTGAACACCTATTAGGTGCCAGGATCTTTTATACACTAACCCCTTAAATCCTAGGGACAGTTCCAGGCAATAGGAATGATGTTTGTTACAGATGGGGGAAATTGACACTCTGTAGTCATACAGGTTCTGTAGCTTGTCCAAGGTCACAGAGATGTGAATTGGGGGAGCCACAATTCAAATCCAGAACTTCCTCATTTCAGAACCCTGTGGCTAGCTACTACGTTGGCACCTACCTCTTAGAGTTGTCAGGATTAAATAAGACAATCAGTGTAAGGTACTCAGCAGAGTAATATACATAAATAGCTCAATAAAGGGAAACTGCCGAGTAATATACATAAATAGCTCAATAAAGGGAAACTGCCATAACCACCACCACCAGCAGCAGCACTGTTCTGCTTTCCAAGTAGTTGAGATTTGCTAGAATACGGGATGTGTGAACAACTCGCTACGGAGTCTGAATCATTAAGATGTATTTAACCATGTCAGTGATACTCCCTGAACGTGAACCATATACCAGAGCTTTTTCTCACGTTCTTATTCTCTTTTCATCCCAGCGACATTGTAATGCTGGTAGTTCGGCTCTCCATACTTTACATAAGGCAGACCGGGCCTGAGAGTGATGAGGCAACTTGCTGAAAGTCACATCTAGAAAATGGTAGAATCAGAACTTGGCTCCAGGTTTGTCTAATTCCCAAGCCTAAGCTTTTTGTGCTGCACCTGCGTGCCTCTCTGTAATTATAAGTCCAAATCACTGCGGTCATTTCTGTACCTCACCCGCAGTTGTACTGTACAAATAGTACCCTCCGTGTATTAGGCCATAATTTATGTGAATCCATTCACAGATCCCACTAAAGAGGGTTGGGTTGTGATCACAAATTTCCAAGGACCATAATAACTTTTGTTGCGACTGACTGATTTGTTCAGTTTTTCTGAAATGTGACATCATCAGTTGAAAGAAATCTGGGAGCGTTAAATGCTCTGATTAAGTCTTCGTCATTCACGAGTTCTGATCTCTGTGGCTTCAAAATGGGCTCGGAGGATGGTTCAGAATTTAATGCAGACCCAGCTCTCAGAGCATGCCTCGGGTTCAAAGGGATCCATGAAAGGGTGGCCCTGAGAAACGCCCCCATTACACTTTCACGGTCGAGATAACTCCGAGTTTTGAATAGTGCGGCCTGTGAAAGGGAAACCGTTACAATCGACTCATAAAGAAGAACTTTTGAGTAAAACCAGTTGGTGACTATCCTTTTCTTCACGAAAGCCTATGGAATGAGAATGATGATTAAATATGCAGAGAATACTAAAAGTAATTAACAGACTGCTCTGTATTGTAGAGGTTGAAAAAAACAATGACTGAACATAGTGTTGGAACAACTGAGTTACTAGGTGTGAGACTTCTCCTCCCAGGTTTGTTTAAGCCATCCACAAAATAAATAACCCTCATGCTGCAGTGTATCTGGGAAATAATTACTGCTGTCAGATGAGCTCTTGGTCAGCAAGACAAGCCAGCATGCTCAGAAGATGAGGGCCCAAAGAGCCAGCCTGCGCAGAGCTGGGCCAGAGAATCTCACGCCAAAGATGATGATCTCTAGGGGCGTTGCCGGTACAATTTCATCTTCTCCTTTTCACTTCGCTCTGCGCTTTGCCTAGCTCAGGGAGAGAAAGCCTCCAGAATTATTCCTCCGTCGGTTTCCCCTGAAACACTCTCTTGCATTTCTGCAAGAGAAACAGACACAAGAAGTCATGGGGGGGATGTGTTAGGGATCATTGTGCCGATTTTTAGAGATGAATTTGTGTTGCAGGGTATAACGGTGGGGCAGAGAATTCTTCCATTTCTGTATATCACATTCTGCAGGGAAACCGTATTGTTTCCCTCAGTTCAATAAGCTACTGAGTATTCTCGCTGCCCAGAGACAACTCTGGTTGTCAGTCTCTGCCTTCTCCATACTGGAGCCTATGGACTCAGCCCCAACCAGCCCTGAGGGAGAAGGGATGTTAAGAAGTCCCATCCTCACCGTTAGATGACGTCTGGACCTACTTCTGTTAACACGTTTATATCCATTATGCCTGAGGTGAACACCTCCTCCCCCAACCAGGCCGTGTGGCTGGGCTGGTGCCTCATTTTCCCCCACCTAGCCCACCGGTTCTCCACTCTCCCATAACCACCTACTGAGCTATATTCTGCGGTACCCATTCTCTCCCTGGAACCTGGAGCTGGTGGCCCTTATAATCGCAGCAGCTCATCACTCCTCAGCCTTTTGGCTAAGATCAAGTGTAAGCTTAGCTGCTCACTTTCCAATTCTGAAATACTGACCAGTGCTGCCAGCTGCCTGGGCCTATGGACACTGGCCCCTCTGGAGAGTCCTAGTTCCCCGTGAGCCTTTGGGTTATGTATAGTGGACCGTTGACTACTTTGTTCAGAGACCGGACCTTTGCCTGTTTACAGCTTTCTTCCCCACTGGCTCACCGGGTCTTGTATGGCCCCTGTCTGAACTTGCACTGCTTTTACATCACTGTGCATTGAAGGATACTTAACCATCTCCGTGATGTGATGGAGGCATTTTAGTATCATGGAAAGGACAGGAAAAGAGCAATTTAAAAAAATTTGTTTTAATGTTTATTTTTGAGAGAGACAGAGAGAGAGAGAGAGAGCATGAACAGGGGAGGGGCAGAGAGAGAAGGAGACACAGAATCCGAAGCAGGCTCCGGGCTCCAAGCTATCAGCACGGAGCCCCATGCGGGGCTCGAACTCACGAACTGTGAGATCATGACCTGAGCCGAAGTCGGCCGCTTAACCCACTGAGCCACCCAGGCGCCCCAAGAGTGATTTTTCTAATTATGCTTAGCAACCGTCTTTAAGGACCTTTTGTGTGAGTGGAAACAGCTTCTCTTATGTATCATCTACTGAGAGGTCTCATAACTTTGGGTGCGTCTGTGAATTCAAGGCAGACTGTTGGGGCAGCAGACAGAGGTGCAAGCTGCAGCTCCGTTACTGTGTAGGACCTTGGGAAAGACGCATCACTCTACTGGATCTTAGCTTCCTCATCCATAAAAATGGTGGTGATAATGGATACATTTATCTCACGATACTGGCGAGATTAACGAAAGATGGGATGTGAAAATGTTTTGGGAACTCCACTGTGTCCTGTGGAAGTGAACCTTCCACTAGAACTTCATAAACTGTTCCTCGCATGCGAAGAAACGTGCCAGGGTATCAGCACATCTAGTGACTGAAAAGCCTGACCACCAACTGGTGCCCGTAAGCAGTAGAGTTTCATAGCTTCAGGTGTAGGTGTAGGTGACTTAGTGCTTAGAAAATCCAAGATGATGGATTTGATTGCAGTCCCAGTTTGAGGAGGCAGCATGTGGTCGCGGAAAGAGCATGGGCTTTAGAGTTAGAAAACCCGGGTTCAAATCTCTGCTTAGCTATTTAAGGACTAGGGGAACTCGGGCAATTTAAGCCATCTCTTTGAATCTCAGTTTCATCACGATAACACTACCCCCACGCTGTTGGTTTTTTTAAAAAGCCAATCGGACAGTCTTTGTCCTGTCGACTGGAACATTTAGCCCACTAAGAGTTAATGTATTTGGGATTATATTTGGGATTAAATTTTTCATTTTATTGTCTACGGTTCTTGGGTCCTTTCCTTCTTTGTCTTTCAGTTAAGCATTTTTAACTTTTCTGTTATTTTTCCTTTAGCAGTCAGAAAGTTGTGCACTCTTTCTATTCATTTAGATGTTACCCTATACATTATGACATAAATAAGTAACATATCAAAGTCTAAAGTGAGTCAAAGCCTTGATCCTACTCCTAGATATTAGAAGAATTTTGGAACATATTTGTATTTTGTTTTCCCCTCTGCACCTTACGCTTAAATGTTTTATTGCCTGGAATTTAAAGTCTATGTTTCACTTCTCTTTTTAATTCCAACAGATGCTATTATTGTTGCTTTTATAGTCAATATTCATTTATATTTGCCCACGTTTTTAAACAAAGTGTATTTATCTAGTTTGAGAGAGAGAGAGTGTGTGCCAGGAAGGGGCAGAGAGAAGGCCAGACAGAATCCCAAGCTTGATGTGGGGCTTGAACTCGTGAACTGTGAGATCATGACCTGAGCCGAGATCAAGAGTCTGATGCTCAGCCGACGGAGCCACCCAGGCAGCCCTGACCACATTTTTAGTACTTTCCTTATGCTTCATTTTTTTTTCCCCCACAACTCAGATATTCCATCTGGTATATTTTCTTTTGGCTTTAAATAAACCTTTTACACTTTATTAGAAAAAAATATAGGCTAATGATGCATATTATGATTATTACCATTATTACATTGCCTATAATTGTCTCTATTTTGCCTGAATTCTTGAAAAGTATGTTTGTGGAGTATAGAATTCTAGGCTAATGGTTGAAATAGTAGACTATTCTAGGCACATTGAAATAGTAGACTGTCTTCTGGCTTCTGTCGTTGGTATTGAGAGGTCAGCCGTTTATTGGTTATTCCTTTGAAGTTAATCTTTATTTCTTGGGTACTTTTTCTTTTTTTAAGTAGGCTCTATGCCCAACGTGTGACTTGAACTCATGAACCTGAGATCAAGAGTTGCGTGCTCTACCAACTGAGCCAACCAGGCACCCCTCTGGGCTACTTCTTTTTTTTTTTTTTTAACGTTTATTTATTATTGAGAGACAGAGAGACACAGTGCATGAGCAGGGGAGGGGTAGAGAGAGGGGGAGACACAGAATCTGAAGTAGGCTCCGGGCTCCGAGCTGTCAGCACAGAGCCCGACGTAGGGCTCAAACTCACAAACTGCGAGATCATGACCTGAGCCGAAGTCGGTCGCCCAACCAACTGAGCCACCCAGGCGCCCCCACTCTGGGCTACTTTTAAGGTTGATTGAGTCTCTCTTTCATATACACATAACCTCTTCTGTTCCCCCCACTCAACTCTGTCTCTGCTCGGTTTCATTATGACGTATCTAGGCATGGATTTCTTTTCCTTTATCCTGCTTGGAATTCACTGGACCTTTTGAATCAGAATTTGTGTCATTCTTTTGCCTGGGGTGACTATATAATTTATTCACCCAAGCAGGACTCTGCTGAGAGTGGAAGGAGGTGACATTAAGTATTAAGCTGGGGTTAACAAGCCTACGTTAGGGCTGTCACAAGGAAACAGGTATATCTGGTCACCATACCTCTGTCCCTCTAGTCACCTTATGCTTACTGTTGACAGGGCATGTCTTTTCCTTGTCATTTACTTTTGACCTTTCAGTGTGTTCATAGTTTGTCTCCTGTTGGCAGCATATGGTTCAATTTTGCTTTTTTATCCATTCTAACAATCTGTTCCTTAAAAAAATTTTTTTAATGTTTATTTTTGAGAGAGAGAGAGGGAGGAAGAGAGAGAGAGAAAGAGAACAAGCAGGGGAGGGGCAGAGAGAGCGGGAGACACAGAATCTGAAGCAGGCTCCAGGCTCTGAGCTGTCGCCACAGAGCCCAGCACGGGGCTTGAACTCACAAACCGTGAAATCATGACCT
The DNA here is from genome assembly GCF_018350175.1 of Felis catus. Taxonomy (NCBI): domain Eukaryota; kingdom Metazoa; phylum Chordata; class Mammalia; order Carnivora; family Felidae; genus Felis; species Felis catus. The sequence continues at coordinate 114,311,388 of NC_058386.1, read as the reverse complement.
GAGCTGAAGTCAGATACTTAACTGACTGAGCCACCAGGTGCCCCAATAATCTGTTCCTTTTAATTCAAGTACTTATACTATTACTGTTTAATGTAATTCTTGATATGGTTGGATTTAAGTTTACCATCTTATTGTTTTCTGCTTGTCTCTTCTGTTTTGCTGTTGTTGTTGTTCCTGTCCTGTTTTCTCCCTCGTTTTGATTATTTGAATATATTTTTGTATTCTCTTTAATCTATTGGCTTTTAAAAATAAAGTTTATTTATTTTGAGAGAAAGGACACACATGTGTACATGCATGAGCAGGGGAGTGGCAGAGAGAAAGGAGAGAGAGAATCCCAAGCAGACTCCGCACAGTGGAGAGCCAGATGCAGGGCCTGAACCCACGAACTGCGAGGTCATGACCTGAGCTAAATTCAGGAGTTGGGCGCTTAGCCGACTGAGCCACCCAGGTGCCCCAATCTGTTGGCTTTTTAGCTGTAATAGTTTGTATTAGTTTTATTGGTTGCACCAGCAATTAAAATATACATTTCAAAACTTCACTAGTCTATTTAGAATTAATTTTGTGCCATTTCATGTAAAATGTAGAAATTTTTTAACTATATAGTTTCCCTTTAATTCCCACTCTCGTCCTTTATAATTGTCCTACGTGTTAACTCCACCTACGTTGAAAATCAAACAAGAAAATGTGACTCTTTTTCTTCAAATAGGCATATATGCACCTTAAAGAGCTTGAGAAGCACATCATTTCTAATGCTTTTCATTTGTTGTTGAGGATTCGTTCAAGCCTCTCTCTAGTACTGTTCCCCTGCAGTCTAAAAAACCCCGCAATGTATTTCCTTAGTTTTCCTTTTGCAGAAAATGTACGTCTTTCCCCTTTATTCCCGGTGGATGTTTTCACTGGACATAGAATTCTGGGTGGCTTTTTTTTTTCTTTCTTCATTTTCAATATGCTATTCCACTATCTTCTCTTCTTCATACTTTCTGATGACTAAATCTATAGTCATCCCATATTTACTGTCTTCAGATAAATGCAAGTTAAAATCACTATAGGACCTGTAGCTTCTTTTTTAAACGGCTTTTTTTTTTTTTAGTTTATTTATTTTTTGAGATAGGGAGAGTGAGCAGGAGAGGGTCAGAGACAGAGGGAGAAGGAGAATCCCAAGCAGGCTTTGCACTGTCAGTGCAGGGCCCGACGTGCAGCTTGAACTCACAAACCGTGAGATCATGACCTGAGCTGAGATCGAAGGCCAGCTGCTTAACTGACTGAGCCACCCAGGTGCCCCTCTTTTTTTTTTTTAATATTTATTTATTATTTTTGAGAGAGAGGGCACCTGATCATGGGCAGGAGAGGGGCAGAGAGAGACAGGGACAGAGGATCTGAAGTGGGCTCTGCGCTGACAGCAGAGAGCCCAACACGGGGCTCCAGCTCACAAACCGGGAGATCATGACCTGAGCTGAAGTCAGAGAGTTAGCCGATTGAGCCACCCAAGGAGCCCCGGGACCTGTAGCTTCTGATATGGTGGTATAATCCCTCAACAGACCAGTCTCCCCCTGGTAGCTCCGTTTGACAAAATACGCAAATAACCACCGGAGGATTCTGATGAAAAAAGGAAGGTACACAAACTGGAGGAGAGCTGAAACTCGGAGAAGCGTTGGGGACAGGTGTGAGTTTTGTGCTTTTTGTGACCTTGCCTCAAGGGCAGGCATCGGTGAGGGCGGGCAGCGAACGCACCTTCAACTCAGAAATGGTGCTTTCTGGTTAGGAGGACCAGGGAAAGAGAGCCGGGCCACCGGGACTACAGAGTCAGGGATAATTCCCAGAGGGGAGGGAGTTGGGGAGAGGGACCTCCTAATCCTGTATATAAATACTATCAAAGTCTCAGGCAGACCCCTGAGCCACACAGGTACAGAATACACTCAGAGGAGCAGAGCAAAAGCGGAAAGACTTGATCTAATGTTTCAACCACAGTCACCCACGGATCATGACTCTTTTATTTGTATTGTATAATTTCCATTCAGTTAAAGGTTTTTAATTTCTCTTTCTGTTATTTCTATTCTAATTCTGTTCTGGTTAGAAAACCTATTCTGGATGGTTTCATTATTTTAAAATATGTTGAGGCTTTCTTCAAGGCTCAGCATATAGTAGATTTTAATAACTGCTCCATGTGCCCTTGAAAAAATGTGAGTTCTGGCTTTTTTGGATGCAGAGCTCCATAAATGAGTATTACATCAAGTTTGTTAATTGTGCTCTTTAGAACTTTTTTATGTATACTGCTTTTTTTTTTGTCTGTCCTCAGCCATGAAGATAGATGGGTTAGTATTCTTTTATGATCGTGGGGTAGCGTATTTCTCGTTTTCTCAGCTTTTTCACTTTGTGTCATATACTTAGAAGCCATGTTATTATGCGTATACAGTTTTAGGATAGTAATATCTTCTTATTGATGATTTTGGCCTCTTTATCATCATAAAGATATTTAAGAGCTATTGACTTGTTTATCACTACAAAATGTAGCTCTGTCTCCAGTTAATGCTTATTGCCTTAATATTTACTTTGCCTGATATTAGTGTAGTTATGCCAACCGCCTTTTGGTTACTGTTTGAATGACGTATTTTTTTGATCCTTTTACTTTAGACCTTTCTGTGTCCTCGTATTTTTTAGAAAGTGGTTTTTGTAAGCATGTTATAGTTACTTAAAAAAAAAAACCTATAACAGCTTTACTGAGATATAATTTACATACTATAATGTTCATGATTATAACTGTACAGTTCAATGCTTTTTAGCACATCCAGAGTTGTCAAACCATCACCACTAATTTTAGAGCATTTTCATCACCCCAAAAAGAAACTCTGCAGCCATTACTCTCTTATAATTCTCTCTTCACCCCAAGATCCGAGAAAATATTAATCCTCTTTCTGTCCCTAGGGATTTGCCTAATGAGAATATTTCAGTAAATGGAATCATACAAAATGTGGTCTTTTGTGTTTGGCTTCTTTCAGTTAGCATGAGGTTTATAAGGTTCGTTCATATTGTACCATTTATTTATATGCTTTTTAATGTTTGTTTTTGAGAGAGAGAGAGCCTGAGCAGGGGAGGCACAAAGAGAGGGAGACACAGAATCCAAAGCAGGCTCCGGGCTCTGAGCTGTCAGCACAGAGCCCGATGTAGGGCTCCAACCCGTGAACTATGAGATCATGACCGGAGCCAAAGTCGGACACTTAACTGACTGAGCCACCCAGGCATCCCACATATTGTACCATTTATTAATTTTTCATTCCTTTTTATGGTTGAAAAATAACCCATTGTACGTATATACCAAATTTTTTATCTGCTTGTTAGTTGATCGACATTTCAGTTGTTTCCACTTTTTGGCTATCATAAATGATGCTGCTATGAACATTCACATAAAGGTTTTGTGTGGACATATGTTTTCAGTTTTTTGGGGCATACACTTAGGAGTGGGATTGATGGGTTGTATGGTAACTTTAAATTTCATATGAAGAACTGTCAAACTGTTGGGCTCCCAGTTCTGTTCCACTGATTTATGTCTATTTTTATGTCAGTATCACAATGTCTTAATTGCCATAGCTTTGTAGTAAAATTTGAAATGAAGAAGAATGAGTCCTCCAACTTTGTTCTTTTTTTATAATTCTTGTGGTTATTCTAGATCCCTTGCATTCTCATTGATTGGATTGTCAGTTTCTATACAAAAGCCAGCTGCGATTTTGATAGGAATTTTGTTGAATTTGTCGATACATTTGGAAAGTATTGCCATCGTGACAATATTAATTGTTCCGCTCTATGAACTTGGGATGTCTTTGCATTTATTCAGGTCTTCTTTAATTTCTTTCAACAATGCTTTGTAGTTTTCAGTGTGCAAGTCTTGCACTCCTTTTGAAAAATTTATTCCTCAACATTTTATTCTTTTTGATACTATTATAAGTGGAATTGTTCTCTTAATTTCAGAATGTGCATTGGTAGTGTATAGAAGCACAATTGATTTTTTTTAATTTTAATGTTATTTTTTAAATTTACATCCAAGTTAGCATCTAGTGCAACAATGATTTTAGGAGTAGATTCCTTAATGCCCCTTCCCCATTTAGCCCATCTCCCCTCCCACAACCCCTCCAGTAACCCAGTAACCCTCTGTTTGTTCTCCATATTTATGAGTCTCTTATGTTTTGCCCCCCTCCCTGTTTTTATATTGTTTTTGTTTCCCTTCCCTTATGTTCATCTGTTTTGTCTCTTAAAGTCCTCATATGGGGGCACCTGGGTGGCTCAGTCGGTTAAGCGTCCGACTTCAGCTCAGGTCACGATCTCACAGTCGTGAGTTCGAGCCCCGCGTCGGGCTCTGGGCTGATGGCTCAGAGCCTGGAGCCTGCTTCGGATTCTGTGTCTCCCTCTCTCTCTGCTCCTCCCCCGTTCATGCTCTGTCTCTCTCTGTCTCAACAATAAATAAATGTTAAAAAAATAAATAAATAAAGTCCTCATATAAGTGAAGTCATATGATATTTGTCTTTCTCTAAATTCACTTAGCATAATACCCTCCAGTTCCATCCACATAGTTGCAAATGGCAAGATTTCATTCTTTTTGATTGCCAAGTAATGCTCCATTGTGTATATATACCACATCTTCTTTATCCATTCATCCATTGATGGACATTTGGGCTCTTTCCATACTTTGGCTATTGTCAATAGTGCTGCTATAAACATGGGGGTGCATGTGTCCCTTCGAAACAGCACACCTGTATCCCGTGGATAAATGCCTAGTAGGGCAATTGCTGGGTCGTAGGGTACTTCTATTTTAGGTTTTTTGAGGAACCTCCATCCTGTTTTCCAGAGTGGCCGCACCAGCTTGCATTCCCACCAACAATGCAAAAGAGATCCTCTTTCTCCGCATCCTCGCCAACATCTGTTGTTGCCTGAGTTGTTAATATTAGCCATTCTGACAGGTGTGAGGTGGTATCTCATTGTGGTTTTGATTTGTATTTCTGTGATGATGAGACTGTTGAGCATTTTTTCATGTGTCAGTTGGCCATCTGGATGTCTTCTTTGGAGAAGTGTCTATTCATGTCTTTTGCCCATGTCTTCACTGGATTATTTGTTTTTTGGGTGTTGAGTTTGATAAATTCTTTGTAGGTTTTGGACACCCTTTTATCTGAAATGTCGTTTGCAGATATCTTCTCCCATTCTGTCAGTTGCCTTTTAGTTTTGCTGATTGTTTCCTTCGTTGTGCAGAAGCTTTTTATTTTGATGAGGTCCCAATAGTTCATTTTTGCTTTTCTTTCCCTTGTCTCCAGAGATGTGTTGAGTAAGAAGTTGCTGCAGCCAAGGTCAAAGAGGTTTTTGCCTGCTTTCTCCTCAAGGATTCTGATGGCTTTCTGTCTTATGTTTAGGCCTTTCATCCATTTTGAGTTTATATTTGTGTATGGTGTAAGAAAGTGGTCCATGTTCATTCTTCTGCGTGTCGCTGTCCAGTTTTCCCAGCACCACTTGCTGAAGAGACTGTGTTTATTCCATTGGATATTCTTTCCTGCTTTGTCAAAGATGAGTTGGCCATACGTTTGTGGGTCCATTTCTGGGTTCTCTATTCCATTGATCTGAGTGTCTTTTTTTGTGTCATTGATTGTTGTATATTAATCTTGAACCTGCAACTTTGCTGAACTCACTTATTCTAATAGTCTTTGGGGGGGTGGCAGGGTTCTTTAGGAATTTAAGATAGTGTCATCATCTGCAAATAGAGATAGTTTTATTTCTTCTTTTCTAACTTGGCACATTTTATTTCATTTTCTTGCCTAATTACATCTTTGTCTTGTTCCTGATGTTAGGAGGGGAAATGTATGATGTTAGCTATAGGTTTTTCATAGATGTCCTTTTTTAGGTTGAGAAAGTTCTTTTCTGTTTCTAATGTGTTGAGTGTTTTCATCAGGAAAGGGTGTCAGATACTTTTTTTTGCATCTATTGAGATGATCATGTAACTTTTGTCCTTTATTATATTAATTAATATGGTTTATTACATTGATTTTCATGTTTTTTATTAAGTATTTGTTTTAATTCCAGTTAACATATGGTATTCTATTAGTTTCAGGTGTACAATACAGTGATTCAACACGTCCATACATCACATTGTGTAATTTTCATAGGTTAAATCACCTAGAATTCCATAGATAAATCCCTTATGGTCATGGTTTATAGTCCTTTTTATGTCACTGAACTTACTCTGCTAGTATTTCATTGAGAATCTTGGCATCTATATTCATAAGACATACCAGTTTGTAGCCTTATTTTATTGTGATGTCTTCAATTTTAGTAGCAGTGTATATAGTTGTGTTTTGGTTTTGGTTTTGGTTTGTTTATCTTGTCTGGTTTTCTAGCCTTAGTCTTTTACTTGGAACAGTTAACCCCTTTACATTTATTGTAATTACTGATATGACTGAGTTTGTATATATCATGTTAACATTCATTTCCTTCTTGACCCATCCATTTTGTTACTTTTGTCATCCTTTCTTTCTTTTGGATTAATATAAAAATGTATTGTGCTGTTTTTTTCTTAAAATTTGTTGTACATTTTTTGGCTATTCTTGTAGTGGTTATTCTAAAGATTATAACATGCATTTATGAATTATTTCATTGGAATACAAATTATTTTGCATAATCCCCATAACCTTAGGGCTTTGGAGCCTGTAAATTCTATTTACTGCTCTGTTACTGTTATTATTTTGTTAGTAATAGTCTTTTTTTTAATTTTTGATTTTTAATTTTTTTAATGTCAGAGAGTGCAAGTGGGGAAGAGGGGTAGAGGGAGAGAGAGAATCTTTAGCAGTTTCCACACTTAGTGCAGAGTCTCAAGTGGGGCTTGATCCCATGACCCTGGGATCATGACTGAGCCCAAATCAAGAATCAGACATTCAACCGCCTGAGCTACCCAGATGCCTCTGGTTATTAATATTCTTGTCAATAACAAGATATTCAATGTGAATTCTACAAGGCAGTATTATTACTTTGTGAAGTCAATGCTTATTTATATTTGCCCACATATTAGTCCATTCTTTTTTTTAGAAGTTTGTTTAAGAGAGAGAGAGATAGAATGTGAGCAGGGTGGTAGGGGGGGCGCAGATAGAGAGGGGGAGAGAGAATCCCAAGAAGGCTCTGTGCTATCAGTGCAGAGCCTGATGTAGGACTTGATCCCATGAACTGTGAGATCATGACCTGAGCCAAAATCAGGAGTCAGATGCTTAACCAACTGAGCCACCCAGGCACCCCCATATTAATCCATTCTTGTGTTCTTTATTCCTTCTTGCATTTCCCCATTTCTTTCTGGGATGCTTTTCCTCTGTCTCAAGAACTCCCCTTATTTATTTAGTGTAGGGCTTAAAATGGTTGTATACACTTTAGATGTGCTTTTAGGGTCATTTAGTCAGTTGTTACTGAAGCTCTCTCAGGCATTTTTTTTAATTAAAATTTTTTAATCTTTATTTATTTTGAGAGAGAGATAGAGTGTGAGCAGGGGAGGAGCTGAGGGGAGGGAAACACAGAATCCGAAGCAGGCTCCAGGCCCTGAGCTGTCAGCACAGAGCCTGATGCAGGGTTCGAAGTCACGAACTGTGAGATCATGACCTGAGCTGAAGTCGGATGCCCAACTGACCAAGCCACCCAGGTGCCCCTCTCAGGCATTTAAAATATGAGTTTTGTAATGTATCCACATTTAATTATCACAGCAAGAGTATTTATTTACTGTAATATATCGTATTCTACCTGGAAGCAGTTGTGAGATTATTTTTCAACATCTGTTTCTTTCTTTCTTTTTTTCCTTTTTTCTTTTTTTAAAATAGGCTCCAATATCAACATGGGACTTGAACTCATGACCCCAAGATCAAGAGTCACATGCTCTACTGACTAAGCCAGCCAGGCACCCCTAAATATCTGTTTCTTAAACTTGATTATAATCTACCTGGAGGTAGGAATGCTGTCTGGTATGCTTAGTTTGGGTTGTCTGCCATTTATAAGTTATTGGTGAATAAATTAATGAATGAGTGAGATAATGTCTATAAACTGCTGCTCAGATAGTAGATATTTGATAAAGTAAGTGCTACTTCTCTCTTCTAACTCCTTGATTCCTGTCCACTATATATCATACTAGGGTGGGACCTAAAATTTGCACCTATTATCAGTTATTTTTGCCTACCTTTGAACAGAGAGCAAAGAGAATGGAATAGAATATTTATAGATAGATATTAATAATAGAATATTCTATTTGAATAGAGCAAGTACAAGCATCAGGGAAGGCTACAGAGCGGGGATGTTGAGGTACAGCTGACTGACCTTAACTTCTAGAGGTTTGGGGCGATTTGGGTGGCTCAGTCGGTTAAGTGTTTGACTTTAGCTCAGGTCATGATCTCGCGGTTCGTGAGTTCGAGCCCCATGTTGGATCCTGTGCTAACAGCTCAGAGCCTGGAGCCTGCTTCAGATTCTGTATCTCCATCTCTCTCTGACCCTTTCCTGCTCGTGCTCTGTCTCTCTCTCTCTCTCAAACATAAATAAACATTAAAAAAATGAAAAAAGAAACTTCTACAGGTTTGCTGGCACTCAGTAACTGAGAGCGTGAGGATTTGACCTTTTTCATTATACGGTGTTGAGATTTGGGCTGTGCTAGTGGATGATTTGTGAAGTAACCCCTCTCGTATTTCAGCTGCAGAAATACGTTAAGTTACACTTAGTCCATTTATGAATTCAAACTGGAGGATGCAATGATAAGCACTTCGCATCCTCTCTGGGTAAAAATCTGCAAATGAGCAAAATAGCCTGGGGAAAATGAGGTGCATAATGTGACTACATGGAGAAAAGGAGCAGAATGGACCCCATTCTCTGTAAGTTACATAATAAGGTTTTTGACATACAAGAAAATGGTGCTGTGTGCGTAGCTGGCTTTCAGCGTGTATCTCAGGTTCTTGTAAAAGTAGTTGCTGCCTCCCTGCATTCTGGAATCAAGAGCCATATTGGTCGGAGAGAGCCAATTATAAGTCAGCTAGCCACTCTGGTTATCGATTGTTATGACACAAATTGAGGGGAAAGGATTTATACTTGGTCATTTTTCAAAAAGTATGCTCTAAGAGACATTCATTGTCTTGTCTGAACTGCTTAAATTAGTAGCCTCAAAGTTGTGACATTTTTAGAAGAGAAGCATCCTATTGCTTCCAAAGAGAATACATCACAGCCAGTGAAAGGTAAAAGGAATTTTTGAGTGACTCAACACAATAATATTCTTTTGCTTTTTTTTTTATGTTTACTTTTTGAGAGAGACAGAAAGAGCGTGAGTTGGGAAGGGGCGGAGAGAGGGGGAGACACAGCATCTGAAACAGGCTCCAGGCTCTGAGCTGTCAGCACAGAGCCTGATGCAGGGCTCGAACTCGGGAACGGCAAGATCATGCCCTAGGCTGATGTCAGACGCTTAACCGCTTAACCCACTGAGCCACCTAGGTGTCCCTCTTTTGCTTTCTAAAGTACTTTATTTTGGGGAGGAGCCAAAGGGGTCTACATTTTAACAATTCTGTGTGGTCTTCCATCTTGAGAATAAGTTAAAGTAACTTCCTCCTAGTTGTCCCAGTAGTTTGGCTTACACATGGCTGGCATTTTTTAATTGGCAGAGCTCACTCCCATTCATTTTAATTTGGGTCTCATGGTAATCCTTTGAGGTGGGCAGGGAAAAGAGTAACTATCTGTCTTATGGGTATGGAAACCAAGACTCTGAGTCCTGGCCAGTGTTCTTGCCTTTATCCCACTCTGCCATCCAAGAAGCTGGGTGTATGTGGACTGGCTTTGTTATTATTTGTTCAGCCATTTAAAACCCCCCCACATTTCACTTTTTAATATATTAGATAGGAAATGAATAAATGAATTTTTAAATTCTTGCTGGATCAAAAGACCTTTTTCCCTCCAATATTTAATTAGATTTGTATGTGGTACCCTACCACAAACTCTGCTTTCATCTGAGAGGTCCTGTCACGGTAAAATACATCCGGGAGGAAAAATATTGAAAGGTAAAAGAAAAAAAAAATTCAGGTTGAGATGAAGTGTTTGAGTTAAAGAAAAATTCTTGCAACAATAGCTTTCCCACCCCAATGGCAGAAACGAGTGGTGAGAAAGGCAGGACTATAGTAGAAAGGACAAACATGATTATTAATTCATTAGTAAACCTCACTTCCCTCCTGGAGCATTGATCATTTTCCTTCTATTGGGCCTAGTCTGTTTCTCTGTTTGATGATGAGCTATCAGATGAAAAAATAATCAGACTTGGTAACTGTTTATAACTGATTATATCCATTTGATATAGCAAAATGAAGAGCTTTCAGCCAGGGGTTGGATGAATCTGCTTTTTTGTATGGTTAATTGAATTGCCAGTAGTGCTTCATCATAAGCTTTGCAAGATTTTTGTAGAGCATTAGGCCTACAAAATTGGCCTTCCCCCTAGTGGTGACCCAAGGGACTGGAAACACCTCTGTTCAGCCACGTCACACCCCTTCTTGTCTGTATTCCTTCATTGCTGACTGGTGTAGGCGCTCTGTGTGTGTGTGTGTGTGTGTGTGTGTGTGTGTGTGTGTGTGTAAATAACTGGCTGAGTGCACCTTTAAAAATTTTTTTTAATGTTTATTTTTGACAGAGACAGAGCATGAGTGGGGGAGGGGCAGAGAGAGAGGGAGACACAGAATCCGAAGGAGGTTCCAGGCTCTGAGCTGTCAGCACAGAGCCTGACGCGGGGCTCGAACTCACGGACCTCGAGATCGTGACCTGAGCCGAAGTCGGACACTCAACCGGCTGAGCCACCTGGGCGCCCCTGAGTGCACCTTTTCTTCAGTGTATACCTACTTTAATAGCCTTATTTTTACTCTGAGTTTACTGTTGCCTTGAGATTAAGTTCATTTATTCATATAGTATTTGTTGAGCAGTCACTATGTGTTAGGTACTGTTCTAGGCCCTAGAGATAAAGCAAAAAGTAAGGCAGGAATATATCCCTGACCTTATAAAATATACATTCAAGTGACAGGGGAGACGGAATCAAACAGTAAATAAAAAGTACGGTATGTTGGTGATAAGTGCCATGGCGTAAAATAAAGGAACATAGAGAGACAGGGAGTGTACTTGTGGTGTATGGGAGATGGTACCATTTGGGACCGGGTGGCAAGGGAAGGCCTCGCTGATAAGGTGCCATTTGAGTGAAGACATAGAGGATTTGAGGGAGTGATGCATGCAGACACCAGGGAGAAAGAACATTCCAGGCAGAGGGAGAGTAGCCTCTGTATAGCCAGTTATGTGAAATGTCAGATGACTAGAGCTGAGTAAAGGAGGTGGACCATGATGGCAGACAAAATCACAAATCACATGGAGGTCCAGATCACGGAGGGTCTTGTAGTCTAGTGCCAGCATTTGAACCCAGATTCTGGAAGAAGTTGGGAGCCAGTGCCAGTGTCTGCACAGAGAAGGGATATGATCTGACACGTGTTACCCGGATCACTCCACCCGCTGTGTTGAAAACAGATGGAAAGAAGCATGGGCCGAAACAGCTCACTCAGGAAGCTATTGCAGCAATCTGGGGCAGAAATGATGGCAGCCGGACCAGGGCGGTGACCACGGAGGGAGTGAGAAATGCTGGGGTTCTAGATGTATTCTGAAGGTATTGCCAGTAGGATCTTCTCACAGATGGAGTATGGGTGTGAGAGAATGAGAGGAGTCAGAATGACTAAGGATTTGGCCTGAACAGTAGGAAGGATGTGATTGTTAACTTGGATGGGGGAAGACTGAGGAGGGGCAGGTTGTAGGGGAAAGTCTGGGTTTTGGTTTCAGACATGTTAAATTTGAGGTGCCTGTTCGACACTCAGGTGGAACTCTTGAGGAGGCAGCTGGATACACACATCTGGGCTTCAGAAAAAAAATAGGCTTACATCTGTGAGTTTTCTGCATAGAGGTGGAGTTGAAAGACACGGGACGGATGAGACCACCAAGAGAGTAAGTGTAGAGAAGGGGCGACGGCCAAAGACTGGACCCCGGAGCCCTCTAACATTTCAAGGTCAGGGAGACGGGGAGGAGCTAGTAAAGGTGATCAAAACAGATGGCAGCGAGATGATCTGAGCGACCCCAAGTGTGTGCCTGACAGAGTAAATGCAGAACAAAATTTGTTTCCGGGAGTCCTTCGCTCTATTCGGCCTTTGGTGGAGGGACTTCAGAGTGGACTGTGTGTGAGGGGTCTCCTCACGTAAAGTTTTGGGGTGGGGGAGACCACCCCCTGATGATTTTGTTACAAGATGGCAAAGATACTGGGCAGTGACAGATGTGTCAAAGCAACTAGTGTAATGGAACCACTTTTTGTTTAGCAAATGCAGTGTGTTTTAATTAAGACATTGTTGCATTCCATCCTCATGACGGGTTACTTTAGTACTTTGCCAGTCTTTCTCTTTTCTTCTTCTTCTTCTTCTTCTTCTTCTTCTTCTTCTTCTTCTTCTTCTTCTTTTTTCAATTTGGGAACAGGACGGGCAGGATAGGGATGTAAAGGTCAGCATGAAGCAAGAGAGACTATTTGAACGTTTGACATCGTTGGTTCTGACATTCAACAACAGGTGACACAAAAGAGGACCCAAGAGCTGTTTTTCCCGCCTGCCACCATCAAATGTCATGTCACCAGTGACAGCTTGGAAGTTGATTCCATATCTCTGTTTGTTTGAAGAGCTATCCTTGATACACACATGTCTTCTGAAGCAGAAGGTCAAGGCCGTATGTATTGTGAATTGAACCCTCAGCCCAACTTTTGGTCCTTTGCTCTTTGAATTTTACCTCCCCTGACGTGGCCTGCCAGTATCTGTCATTTGTAATCAATTCAGAAAATCAGTGAGCAGGTGCAAATTCTGAGAATACCTTCAAGTCCCAGGTGAGCCTTCGCAAAGCATCCTTGATGTACCTAGGAATAGTACTAATTAATTTTCAGTGCCTTTCCCCATCTGAGAATTTTGGTCAGAAAGACTCATTTCTAAAAGATGGCCCGGAGCAGATTTAAGCACAGAGCCCTTTAATTGGCGTGAGCAAGCACCAGTTGGACTTTCTGAATTGAGTTCTTTTGTGGTTAACCAGAGCGCATAGAGACAGCACTAATTGCCTCTTAGCTCCCAGAAGGAGAAGAGGAAAGGGGGTGGGGGAGAAAGCAAAGTAGTGAATGGTTTGACTGAATTAGTCCGTGGGCATTGTTGCTTGGCTTTGTTTCTTCACGTGCAGCCTCCTTTGAAAATAAAACCTCTGAATTATAAACAGGTAGTGTAGCAGGTGGACTGTGTAATGATTTTTATAATTTGATACAAACCTTCAAAAATCGACTTCTGTGAATCATAGCTTGAAGTGACCGGGCTTAGGATTTGAGCCTGTCAGGTTTTCTGAAACCTTCATTTTCTTTTTGGGATAGGCTTATGGAGTTGAGGCTCTTTTTGATTCAAATACCGGAACATTCTCTTGGTTATTACACCTGCACGCACACACCTGCAAACAAAGGGTGCTGGTTTATGAGAGCTTTTCATTTCAAAAGAGAACCATCGAGTTAGTAAGAGAATAAAGACTATAGAGTATGTGCTCAATTATAAGATGTCACATTTTATGTGGAATGACTCATGCCCTTAGGCAGGTAAGCTAAAAATAAACTCTTGCCATAAATAGAGCCTACACGTATGAATCCAAGAGAACTTTTGACGGGAGAGAGAAGTGGCTTCTGTATTGTGTTGTATTCTTTTTTTTTTTTTTAAACATTTATTCATTTATGAGAGACAGAGAGCACAAGCAGGGTAGAGGCAGAGAGAGAGAGGGAGACACAGAATTGAAGCAGGCTCCAGGCTGCGAGCTGTCAGCACACAGCCCGACGCGGGGCTCGAACTCACAAGCTGTGAGATCATGACCTGAGCCGAAGTCAGACGCCCAACCGACTGAGCCACCCAGGCGCCCCTTTTGTGTTGTATTCTTGAGGCCGCTGTTGTTCACGGTTGAGAGAGAAGCGGGGCACCTAGAGGGGTTTTGGGTCCCAGTCTGTAGCCTTGCACCAACTTGCTAAAGAGATCCTGGGAACGCATTTCGTGTTTTTCTAACGGGCTTTCTCAATTCACCAAAATGAATACAGCGCGGTGTGGCAGGAGTCCTGTTTGACCGAGTTCCAGGTTAGCAGCGCCGGGGCCCGCTCCACACGGCACTGTCCGGATCTCTGGAGCCCTGGGGGCTGGTCCGTCACCACCACGTCCAGAACATCCGTTTTCACAGAGGCCCATCGCGTGCCGATCTGAGGGACTTGCACCTTATCCAGTAGCTGCGGATTTCGACAACTAGGTTGAAATAGTGACGTTCCTCTTCATGATATGATAAGGGGTTCCGGTCCCACGCTTAACTGCTGCTCACCCTAGCTGGAAATGAGGGTGAGGGGGCCGTGTGCTCGTTTTCTCCGCAGATGTAGGACCCCTCTTTGCCATGTGTCTTGACACAGAGGTGTTCGCCTCGTTGACATCCTTGTTCATTGCTTTCTCCCTATCTGTCCACACAGGCCTTTGCCTCGTTTTAACCTCAGCCATGCGGGGCAGCGTATGAATTTCAGGGGTTTTTTTAAAGTGTTTATTTATTTTGAGAAGGAGGGAGCGCGCAGGGGAGGGGCAGAGAGAGAGGAAGAGACCGAATCCCAAGTAGGCTCTGCGCTGTCGGCGCACAGCCCCACGTGGGGCTCCAGCTCACCAACTGCGAGGACCGTGACCTGAGCCAGAATCAAGAGTCCGACGCTTCACTGCCTGAGCCACCCGGGCGCCCCTGAAGTTCAGAGTTAAGTAGAAGCAAGACCGGATTATTTTGTCTCCTTCTCTTTATATTCACCGCTTGACTTATTCACTCAATCATTCAGGCATTTTTCTAGAAATAACTATGGGAATCATCCTGTGATACTTTACATCAGGTGGTAAGTAGCACCTGAGAATTAGCGGCAAAGAACACTGTCAGTGATGGTATAAAGCCATAACTGCAAATTGCTGAAGAAATAGGAGGCAGGCTTCTGGAGAGTCTGGGAATAAGAGGTGGGCGTAGGTGATGAAGATGTCTTCAGAAATGCACAGAACTATCAGTTGTTGGAATCTTCTCTCCCCTTCTCCTTTGTTTCACAAGCGACCTTATTTAGAAATAGCCTTTTTGGAGGTAATCAACTTAAGAGGACATCTTTAAGGTGGGCCCTAATCCAGTATGATTGGTGTCCACATAAACAGGGGAGATTTGGACACAACAGACATGTACAGAGAGGGGAGACCATCTACAGGCCAAGAAACACCGGAGGCTACTAGAAGCTTGGAGAGGGGCAAGGAACAGAGCCTCCCTCACAGTCCTCAAAAGGAACCATCCCTGCCAACACCTTGATCTTGAACTTGGAGCCTCCAGACCGGTGAGAAAACGAGTTTCCGTTGTTTAAGCGACCCAGTTGTGGTGGCTTGTGGCGGCCCTAACACACGACCACGGTGGGCACAAGGAGGATTTCCTAATCATTAAATCTAGAGGCCTTTTCTTACTGTGGTCCACCATTCTGTACCTTTTAACCCTAGTAGCCGCCTTCACTTTTGAAATTTGAGAGTCAGCGTGGCGAGGTGGCATAAACCGGAGCTCTGGAATTAGGCCAGGCCTGGCTCAAATTCTTGGGCAATTTAATTCATCTTCTCTGTGCCCATTAAATGGCATCTGTATCTGCCTCGTATGGTCGTCGTGAGGATTACATGAGATAACGTATGAAAAATAGATGTTACCCAACGAGCACAATATAAATAAAAACCGAACGTTTGCTCTTATAGCCAAGCTGGGAAGGACCCGGACACTGGGCAGTTCGCTGAGATGGTAAGTCGTCCTGGTGTTGGGTTTTCCTCTGTGCTCCTGCCATGCTCACTGTGCTTAGCACGCTGGATACTTTGATTTGTGCATTTCCTGTCCTGTTAGATTTTGAGGTCCGTGGGAGTGCGCGTAGTAGATGCTTGATGAACGGGGAAGGAACTGAATGGGACAAACCTAACAGCATATTCAGCCAATCCAAGGGCTAAGTGCTCGTGCTGTTGCATCCAGACTCACTGTGGAAAGCAGAGAGCCGTAGGAGGCTGGGAGATAATAGAAGCTACTGTGAATGAGTCGATCGTTTGCATTAAAATGTGTTTTTCTGAAGTTCTCAGCAACCCCCTTAGCTAGGACTGGATTTCAAAAAAAAAAAAAAATTAGTTTGGTGGCTCAGTCGGTTAAGCATCCGACTTCGGCTCAGGTCATGAACTTGCGGTTTGTGAGTTCGAACCCCGCGTCGGGCTCTGTGCTGACAGCTCAGAGCCTGCTTTGGATTCCGTGTCTCCCTCTCTCTCTGCCCCTTCCCTGCTCATGCTCTGTCTCTCTGTGTCTCAAAAATAAATAAATGTTAAAAAAAATTAAAAAGATTGACCTTTTACTTTTGTTTTTTTCTAAGCAGTTTCTCCCTTTAAAAATGCAGAATGCCAAAACCAGAAAGAGCACTCGAGGTATGGGCCAAAATTCTATAAATATGAGTAGATCGGAACTTCCTAGTTCCTGTATCACTCGAAAAAAGCCAGCTGACTGCATGCAAGAATGGACTTCTTCAGCAAATACTAATTTTCTTTAATGAACAGCCTGGAGGCTCTTTGTATTCCTGATTATATGAGACGCTGAGATGGGTTTACATTGATTTTGTTGTAATTCAAACATAAGGGTGCCTTTTACATCAATCTGAGGGTTATCTTTTCTAGTCATTCAGGAGCCTGAATGGCTTTGCAAATAACTATTTACTCATTTTACGCATGGCCCCTCTCCTACCCTCCAATTTTTCTAGTCTAGGTACAGCTATTTCTCGGCTCAAGCCTAGAAAGAAAAAAAATCATGGTGGACTTTTCTAGTGCTATTCATTTCAGGCTTTGTTATGGAGCTTAAAAACCTCTATTTCTGCTTCCCTGGGTAAGAAGGTTTCCTTGGCTAGATAAGATGGTAAGCATTAAGAAAATATTATTACGGTTTAAATGCAGGCAACAGTTGTGTTACCCACCCCCACCATCCTCGAAAATAAAAAGCATAAAGTAGGGAGTGGCAGGAGATAAAACTGAACAATGAAGCATATTTTGAGAAAGAGGAGTAGAGTGCTTCCCAGCTCCAGGCCAAATCCGTGGCCTGACTCTGACCTGATTCAGCGCAGCCCCATGTACATTTCACCCTAAAACTCAGTGTAGGGTAAACATAATCAGTATCCTTTTGTATCATACAACTCAGGTTGTCTTTTTTTTTTTAATTTCTTTTTATTGTTTGTTTATTTTTGAGAGAGAGAGAGAGAGAGAAGAGAATGCAAGCGGGGGAGGGGCAGAGAGAGAGGGGGAGACACAGAATTCAAAGCAAGCTCCAGGCTCTGAGCTTGTCAGCACAGAGCTCGACGCAGGGCTTGAACTCACGAACAGTGAGATCATGACCTGAGCCGAAGTCGGATGCTTGACCAACTGAGCCACCCAGGCGCCCCACAACCCAGGTCTTCTTATAAACACCCTGGCATGCATCTTCTCATCTCAGTGTTACGTCTCACACTGAAAAATTAGGAACAGCCCAAATGGCAAATAGTACTGAACTGGTTAAACTAGGATATAGCCGTGTGATGGCATGTTATGCAGGTGATAAAAATTTCTGTTGTAAAAGGACGTTTAATGGGGGCGCCTGGGTGGCTCGGTCGGTTGAGCATCCGACTTAGCTCAGGTCATGATCTCACAGCTTGTGAGTTTGAGCCCCGTGTCGGGCTTTTTGCTGGCAGCTCGGAGCCTGGAGCCTGCTTCGGATTCTGTGTCTCCCTCTCTCTCTGCCCCTACCCCTCTCACGCTCTGTTTCTGTCTCTGTCTCTGTCTCTCTCTCTATAAGATAAATAAATGTTAAAAAAAAAAAAAGATGTTTAATGGCATGGGATGATTTCGCAATGTATCAGTGATTAGGGAAAAAGCAAATGACACAATTGTCAGTACAGTAGGAGCCTGGTAAAATATGCATATACATTCATAGAAGTCTAGAATATAATTTCTCAATTGTTAACAGTGGTTATCTCTGGGTTATCGCATTAAAGGTTGATTTTATTTTTGTGCCTTTTTTTGTATTTTCTATACTCTTGGTAATGAACGGGTATATACAAATCAGAAGAGAAAGAGGTTACCACTTTGTCTTGTAAACACTGTGGGTTGAATGGAGGACCCCCAGAGTACATGTCCGTGCCCTAACTCCTGAAAACCTGTGAATGTGATCTTACTTGGACAGAAGTCTTTGCAGATATAATTAAGTTAAGGATCTTGAGATCGTTCTGGATGATCTGGGTGGGCCTTAAATCCAATGACAACTGTGTTTATAAGAGACGGAAGAGGAGAAGGCATAAACACGGCAGAGAAAGCTAAGGCAGAGTTTATGATGTGGCTATAAAGTAAAGGAATACCGGAGCCAGAGCTGGCAAGGAAGTGTTCACCCCTGGAGCCTCTGGAGGGAGCATAGCCCTGCCGATTGGCACCTTGATTTTGAAATTCTGGCCTCCTCCCTGTCCCTCTGCTCTTTACTCTTACTTGTGAGGCCTTCCTTCCGATCACTCCGGACGGCACCTGCTGTTTGGTCCAGGCTGAGAGCCTGCCCTTCTGTTTTCTTTGGCAGGCAGACATCTGTTACTACATATTCTCAAAAGGGTTTTAATGGCTACCCGGGGCCTCTGTATTCTCCAAGGAGACCCATCGACTTTCACCACCCTTTAAGATAGCTGCTTAAAGAGGGGCGCCTGGGTGGCTCAGTCGGTTAAGCGTCTGACTCTTGATTTTGGCTCAGGTGATGATCTCACAGTCATGAGATCGAGCCCTGTGTTGGGCTGCGTGCTGGGTGTGGAGCCTGCTTGAGATCCTCTCTTCCACCCCTGTCATGCTTGTGCTCTCTCTCTAAAATAAAAAAATATATATATAAAAATAAAAATACTTTATTAAAAAGTATCTGCTTAGAGGGGATGGCAGCCTGGGTGGCTCAGTCGGTTAAGCGTCCAACTTTGGCTCAGGCCATGATCTCACAGTTCATGGGTTCGAGCCCCACGTCGGGCTCTGTGCTGACAGCTCCGAGCCTGGAGCCTGCTTTGGATTCTGTGTCTCCTTCTCTCTCTGCCCCTCCCCCACTTGTACTCTGTCTCTCAAAAATAAATGTAAAAAATATATATATATATACGTATATATATGTGTGTGTGTGTATATATATATGTATATATATAAATAAATCTGCTTAGAGAGACTCTCAAATGATTTTGTATTTGACATATGCTATTCTGTTGGCGGAGAAAGGGAAATTCTTTATAGCAACACAGGGTAAAAATCGTTCCCAATGTCCCTGAAGAAGTTTCCCAAACAGCAGAGGTAGGTAATTTGCAGATATTTTGTTGTTCCTGTTTGCCAAGGAAGTAAAGATAGCTCATCAGTGACTCGCCGCAGTCTACCCTGCCAGCGTTGTCTCCCGTCTCCTGCTGATGGTCCGCAGTCTCTAGGTGCTGAGTTCCTCACCCCCATGTCATTGCTCCCCCACTGTGCTCTGCCTGAAGTGAGGCCCTCCTCCACCATGATCTTCTTAGCCCAACTCACTCCCCTCTCTTTACCCTAATGGTTCAGATGGGGCTCAAGTATCACCTCTAAGACGTCATTCGTGACCTCGGCTTCTCCATCTGGGCCGGATGCCAGGCCTGGCCCTTTGTGCTTCTTCTGTGGCGTCACCTCACCTCCCGCTGCTCTAAAGCACAGTGTGTGGAAGTGATCTCTTTGTGGAGGTGGGACATTTTCAAGTTCACGGTGCCTGATGCTATGGTTTCCCCAAGACAAAGGAGAGGGAGAATTAAGCAAACTTTCCTTCGAATGGAATATCGTCTATGGCTGAAAGAACTCTGCAAAGAAAAGGCTATAATAAGCCACTGCCATAAAAATCTCTTATCTTCTGCCCACTGGGTCTATATGCAAGATTCCCTAAGCAAAACTTTCATTTTCTCTCGCAAGAAAAAAAAGAAGGTAGAAGCTGATGGAAAAAAGTGGAGCCGGGGCTTCCCAGATGTGAGAAAATGCTTGCTTTGAGTGCTCATAATAAAAAGGCTCTGTCTGGCTCTTCTCTACTGTACTGTGAGCTACTTGAGGGAGGCGACCTTTGTACTTAGATATTTGTGGACTAGGAGACACCTGGGTGGCTCGGTCAGTTGAGCATCCGACTCTTGATTATGGCTCGGGTCATGATCTCCTGGTTCCTGAGATCGAGGCCCATGTGGGGCTCTGTGCTGACAGTCCGGAGCCTGCTTGGGATTCTCTCTCTCCTTGTCTCTCTATCCTTCCCCCCGCTCATGCACTCTTTCCCTCTCTCTCCCGAATAAAGAAACGTAAAGAAAAGATATTTGTGGAATAAAAGAGAAAATCTCTTCCTCATGGCCCTGTGCTTTCTGTTCTGGAGCTGTGAAGAGAGAAGCAGAGCAAACAGTTTGATACCAGATCTGCCATTTGTCCGGATTAGTATCCTGAAGCTCTTCAGACAAGACCTTCCTATCACCCGTCTGAGGCGCACGAAAGCCTGACGGGACTTTTAGCAGGTGAGAATGGGTAACAGCCGATTACGCTCTCTCTTTTCAGTCTAGAAAAAGTACCGACGAGGAGCTTTATGCCCCAGGAACTTGATCAGGACACTGCAGACAACGGGGAATCAAGGCAGAGTTCCTCTCTGGTCAGTAAACATGGAGATTTTGCTGAGAGACTAATCAACTCCGGTCCTGACATCCCTCCACAGTAGGACCCAGGATTTCGGGAATGATAGATGGAAGGTGACGCACCCAGGCCTTTGCAAGCTGTCCTACTCATGCTAAAATAAGTTGGGAGGTGTTTTTCAGTTATTGCTGTCAGACCCGAGCACAAAATTTGTAAGCGGCTCCACAGTTATATGAACTCCCCTGGGCTGGGATAGAACTACGACTCCTAGTTAAAAGGTCCGGGGGCCAAGCCAAATGGTGTCTTGGAACTGAGTCTCAGGAAGTTCTGCGTCTGGAGGACGAAGGCAGTTTATAGCTGGGAAGGAATCAAGAGCAGGAGACTCAGGAGCCACAAGATTGACCACACAGGGCACCACACTGGAAGGGCGGTGTTAGCTAGAAGCCAGAGAAGCGTAAGGGAGCGAGCAGGGAGGAGAGCAAAATGTAGGGGGCTGAAACAGGTGCCCAAAGTCATTTCATGAACACAGCCTTCCTCTACGTGGCCTGGTACGTTTCCCCGGCAAGGGGCATGCTTCTAAAGCTCTAGAATCGCTCTTTCCTTTTTTCCTGGCCCAACAACCAGGAAAAATTGTATGTTTTGACGTCGAGTGGAATTGGGAGACCACTGCCAAAGGCGGCACTCATGTTGAAGGGTTAATTTGGGGATTAATGATATATCCTTTGTGAAACATAGAACATCACACACTTCAAAACATAGTCACTGAGCTGTATTTATTGAGGGTAAGACACTCTAGAGTAAGGAAGGCATACGTAGCAATAGAAATGGGTATTACATTGCCTGTTCTCAGTAAATTTATGTCTCAAATACTAAAAGCAGGGAAAGAGATTAGAAAACGTTGCTCGTATTCCATGTAAAGTAGGGGTGTGACAGGGAATGAGGCTGGAAAGATAGGTCGGGGTAAACTCCATTGCTAGCCAGATCAGCTGCTTAGAATGCTAATTGGACAGTACTGTATAGAATATCTTTTTTTTTTAATTTTTTTTTCAACGTTTATTTATTTTTGGGACAGAGAGAGACAGAGCATGAACGGGGGAGGGGCAGAGAGAGAGGGAGACACAGAATCGGAAACAGGCTCCAGGCTCTGAGCCATCAGCCCAGAGCCTGATGCGGGGCTCGAACTCACGGACCGCGAGATCGTGACCTGGCTGAAGTCAGACGCTCAACCGACTACGCCACCCAGGCGCCCCAAGAATATCTTGGAAGCGTGGAAGGCAGGCGGCCGCCACAGTAGTCTAAGTAGAGATGAAGTGAGGCTGACCTAACCTGGTGACGGTAGGAATAGAACAGGGGAGGCAGGACTGACAGACGTATTGGAGAGCTAAATTGGCTTTGACTTGTGATGGGCCGACTGTTGGAAATAAGGCAGAGAAGCAACAAAGATGACAGCAAGTTTGCAGGCCTGGGCGACTAGATGAATAGGGGCACTCCTAGAAATAGAGAAATCAGCTGCAGTCATTGATGCGAAAAAGGAGATCTGCCTGGTTTTGAACATGTTGGGTTTGCGGTGCCGGTTGAATGTCTAAACAGCGATACCCCCAAAGCTGTCAGAAATGTGCCACAAGACTAGGATAGATCCCCCTGCCGGAGGGTCCTAGGGATCTCTGCGTTATTCTGCCTACCTCTACCCTCACCACCTTCCCTTGCAGCTCTTTGTGTAATGAGTTTGTATTAGCTTTGTGTAGAGAAAGACTTTGCTTGTTCAGTGTGTAACTGAGAAATCATAGGTTCACAGTACTGTTTTTTGTTTGAAATCGGTACACTGGTGATTGGGAGAGAGGTCGAGGCCAAGATTGATGGGTCACAGGCACAGAAGTGATCATTCAAACCACTGAGTAGACAAAATCACTGTGGAAGTAATTTTTTATATTTATTTATTTATTTATTTATTTATTTATTAATTTATTTATTTTTACGTTTATTTATTTTTGAGATAGAGACAGAGCATGAACGGGCGAGGGTCAGAGAGAGAGGGAGACACAGAATCTGAAACAGGCTCCAGGCTCCGAGCTGTCAGCACAGAGCCCGATGCAGGGCTCGAACTCACGGACTGTGAGATCATGACCTGAGCCGAAGTCGGACGCCCAACCGACTGAGCCACCCAGGCGCCCCAGTAATTTTTTATTTTTTAAACATTTTATTTAAATCCAAGTTAGTTAATGATGAGGAGTCTGAGCAGTAAGCCCGCCGACGCAATCAGAGGAGAGACGCAGAGACTCGGAGCACAGTGAAGCGAGGCTTTAATCAGTGTTCTTGCAAGAGCAGGTGCCCGATGGACAGGCACACTGGGGCAGTTACAGCAGACCATTTATCTCCTAGTGTGTAAGTCCCTCCCCTGGTTCCTCATTGGCTGAGGACCACAGAGGTTACAGCCTTACCCAGAAGTCGCCTATGGCCACGTAAGGGAAAAAGTAGTCTGATTGGAACAAATGTACATTCCTTGAGGCGAGGGAGAGACTTCAGTTCTTTGGCGCATGCTCCTTGCGAAGCCTGCAAAATAAGACCACAAAACAGAGAGTGGAAGAACCAGGATGTGAGATGTCTAAGGGTTTGGGATTCCATTGGGGTGGGGGGAGGTGGGCGCGCCCAGGCGGGTAGTTCATACATATTTCCAATAGACTGTAAACCTATTGTTGACTAGACAGCACAGCTTTTATTTGGTATTTCTGAAAATGAATGAATCATCTCCCTTGCCACAAGGAGCATAAGGAAGCTGACACCCCGCCCCCCCCCTCCAAGGGGGATATGTGTGACATTCCTCAGGCACTCCAGGCTGCCCTAGAGCAAAGGAAAGGACAGAAAACAAATGGTTAAACTGATAGTCTGCATCAGTTTACAAACATCTTCGTAAATTACAAGGAAAGGGCAATCTTATCAATAGCCTAATCTCCAGGAACTTCCTACTGTCTAAATGCTAATGCTTTGCTGGAGGGAAAAACCACCTTAGCTTGACAAGAGCTAGGCCTCCAGTAATCTGTGAGTCTTCTTTAGCATATGTGAATCCCTTTAAGAAACTTCCACTTGACTTTATCTCCCCCAACCGCACACTGTATAACCAGTCACTGTTCGCAACCCCAGTGCCACTCTTTCTGCCCATGGGGTCCTGTCTCCATGCCTTACTAAATCCACCTTTTTGCACCAAAGATGTCTTCAATTAACATTTCTTTCTGGGCCGCCAGCTTGGAACCCCACCGGCACCCCCAAGACCTTATCAGTTAACACGCAGTGTAATAATGGTTTCAGAAGTAGAATTTAGTGATTCATCACTTACATATCATGTCATCACTTACATATCACTGGGTGATTTCCCAGTGCTCATCCCCACAAGTGCCCTTTTTAATGCCCGTCACCCATTTAGCCCATCCCCCCCCCACCTCCCCTCCAGCAACTCTCAGCTCTCTGTCTTTAAGAGTCTCTTAATGTTTGCCTCCCTCTCTGTCTTTATCTCTTTTTTTCCTTCCCTTTCTCTATGTTCATCTGTTTTGTAAATTCACCGTGGAAGTATTACTGGTGGAATTGTCTTCCCAAAATTCATATGTTGAAGCCCTAACTTCTAATGCCTCAGAATGTGACCTTACTTGCAGGTAGGGTCTTTACAGAGGTAATCAAGTTAAAATGAGGTCATTAGGGTGGATCCTAATCCAGTATGACTGGTGTCCTTATAAAAAGGGAAAACTTGGTCAAAGAGACAGACTTGTATATGTATTCATCAAGATTAGCTGGATAATATTGCCCTAAGCCACCCTTAAATTTCAGTGTTTTTGAACCCATTTCGCAGTGAGAAATGCTGATTTCTCACCCCTACTGTATGACCATCAAAAGCCAGTGGAGAGGTCTCTATTTGACACAGGCTGACAGAGGCTTCAGTCATCTTGCTCTGTCTTATGGAACACAGCGTCTCTTTTGTTGCCTCTTCAAAGAAAAAGTGCATGGACATTTCACGCTGCCCTTCTAAGCTTATGTCCCCAAATGACATGTTACTTCCACTCACAATTCATTGGCCCCAAACTAGCCCCAGGAGCTTACCTAACTGTAAGGCAGGGGGGAGTGCGGGTTTCATTCACCCGGGAGAAGAGAAGTGGATATTGGTGAGGATGAGTCAGATTTGCCTGGAAGGTGCCGAGAAGCAGAAGAGGGATTTAACCAGGGAGAGAACTGAGCATGTGCGAGGGCCAAGAGAAGGGTGCCAGAGGAGGAGGAATTTGAAAGGGGAAAGGAGGAGGGTGAGAAAAAGCAGGAATTAATAGGGTAAAGTCCTAGAAGAGGGATGGGCACAAAAGCACCAATTAGGATGTGTTTAACCTTGGAGAGCGGGGCTCTTTCTTGAGAGTCGTAACGTGAACAAAAGAGGGAGCATGAAGCCTGTGAGTGTAGGGCTCACAGATTCTCATCATCACTATTAGCAATATTATTCTCAGACTCGACCTGTCCTGCCTTTCTCCTTTCCAGATTTCTGTTCACAGTTCTTTCAGACGAGCGGTCAGATGGTTCCAACACTCCTTAAAGGTGAAGCTCGTAGTTGAGTCAAAGCAGATATTTCAGGGTCACCTAGGGATTGGCAATTCGATGTTTTCCTTTTTGGGGTTATGTTTTCTTCTGCGGGTTCCCAGAGTGTCAGCTCTCCTGGTCATTAGCATAGGATTACAGTTGGAAGAGTGAATTACCCTCCTGGGTTAGGGAAATGGTAATGCCATTGCTTCCATGGTACTTACACTTCAAAGTTACCAGCAACAGGATTCTGGATCGGCAAGGCACCGTGAGGTAGGACCTTACTCAACTGACTAAAGAAGTGAAAAAACAATTGCTTTTCTATTTTTAAAAGCCCGCATCAGCGGCTGACGAGCCATTGGCTCCTTTCCCCCCTTTTTAAAAATTTTTTTTTCAACGTTTATTTTTATTTTTGGGACAGAGAGAGACAGAGCACGAATGGGGGAGGGGCAGAGAGAGAGGGAGACACAGAATCAGAAACAGGCTCCAGGCTCTGAGCCATCAGCCCAGAGCCCGACGCGGGCTCGAACTCACGGACGCCGAACTCACGGACGCCGAACTCACGGACGCGAGATCGTGACCTGGCTGAAGTCGGACGCTTAACCGACTGCGCCACCCAGGCGCCCCCTCCCCCCTTTTTAAAAAGCTAGCCTAGTTCGCTCACCTTGCGCTTGAAACGTCTGTTCTCTTGATTTGCCCTCTATGGACCTGGAGAACAACTGTACAAGCCCTTCTTTACATGCAGACCACTATTATTTTGTCTCATTGTCTTAATTTCAAACATCAGAATATCTTTTCTCTTTACCACAAGTGTATCCAGTAGCTAATAGGTGGTAGTTATTGGGGCTATAAAATCAATAAGGTAATAAGTCAGTGTGCCTTCAAAGGACTTGTAGGGGAAGAAAAATACTTTCCCATGCCTCTGTGGGTTCTTGGCCGAAACCCTGATCCCCCACCCCCGGAGGAAAACAAAGTTTAATGATCTGTATACCTCTCGTATATATGGGAGGTTTCCAGGAAAACGGAATAACTCCTCCAAATAGCACTAGGGCTATCTATCTCCTTAAATACCATCTCCAACTAAAGCCAGAAGGTGTTGGGGGTGGGGAGGGGAGCCCGATCTGGGAAGGTTTCAGGCAGTGCACAGTTTACTGTTGTGATGTAGATTTAAAGGCGTTGCCTTCGCCTGGGTAAGAGTTTCTAGAGATTAAGTCGTCCTCCTCTTCTGGGAGCTGAGAGGGAGACACCCTTAAAGATGGAGATTTCCCTTATACATTTAAATTTGTCTCACAGAAGGGTAACTTGTTCAGGCTTTCAGAACTTCTCCAAGTGCCTGGTGCTTCTTAAAAATAACCAGCTCAAGATAATCCATTAATGCCAAAGAGACATCTTTTGGGGTGACCCATCTCCCCTTCGAACTCCTAGTGGGAGAGAGCCTCACATTAAATTCTGATGGTTTCTTTCCCTGTGGCTTAACGGAGGTAGGTGCGGGAACAATGGAGCCCCGAGAAGGAATGAATTCTGCCTGGAGCCATCAGGAGAAGCTTCACAGAGCTGCCAACAGTTGACCTCAGTCTTGAAGTCTGAGTTGGGGTTCTGCTTTTGTCTGTGATCTTTAAATCTTCGTGAACTCTTCTACTTCCCTTTTTATTTATATAACCACTTTCATATGCCCAAATCTTCCCACCTTCAGGTTTTACCCTGTCCTTTATGGTGGACTCTAAACCCACCTGATGAGGGGACCATAAGGCAAGCTGGGGGCCCGGCACAGGCTAGCATTACCCCACCCCCCACAGGTGGGACATGTGTGATGTTCCTCAGGCACTCCTGGCTGCCCAAGGACAAAGGAAAGGACAGAAAACAAATGGTTAAAGTGGTAGACTCTCCATCAGTTTACAAATACCTTCGTAAATGACAAGCAAAAGGCAATCTTATTAGTAGCCTAATCTCTAGAAACCTATAGACTCCGTTTCCTGGAGCCCCTGATATCACCCTCCCTTCCAATTTTAGTATATGTGCTGCTGAAGCGAGCACAACCACCCTCCCTTCCATAGCGTTGTGGGGAACAAAGGAGATGGCCAGTAAAATTGAATTTCCTTGTCACCTGCAGCGCATTGACAACTACTTGAGGCTGGCAGAGGAAGACGTTCCTCCAGGGAACTCCCTGCTGTCTTAATGCTTTGCTAGAGGGAAAAACCACCTTAGCTTGGCAATAGCTAGGCTTCCAGTGATCTGTGAGTCTTTAGCATCGGAAAGTCTCCTTGGAAACTTCAGTTTGGACTTTACCTCCCGCAAGTCCATAACCAGTCATCCTCCGGACCCCAGTGCAGGCAGCTCTTCCGGCCCACGGGTCCTGTCCCCGTGCTTTCATAAAATCACCGTTTTGCACCAAAGATGTCTTCAAGAATTCTTTCCTGACTGTCAGCTCCGAACCCCATCACCCCAAAACTTCATCACGCCCAGGGCAAAGTGGGCCGCCTGGAATACCTCTGCTCTCTCTGGGGATTCTTGGCAAGGGCTGAAGACCGTTTTACTAAGTTGCCTCTGAATCTTGTCCTCTGGTGGCCACTCAATCCTTGATCTTTGCTCTGAGGCTTATCTCCTGGACTCAACCTCCTTCTCTTTTCTGATATTTCTCCATGCCAGTTCTGCACTGGGCTGGGGGAGGGCTTCACTGCCTCCCCCATACCTTTGATTTAGGGCTGTGTGCAGTGGGCTTTGGTAAAGGTTTGAAGACATGGGAAGGAGGCAGGATTGAAGGGTGAGTGGGGGCTGAAATTCAGTCCACGAGCCACTCACCAAGCCTTGTGCCCTAAGCTGTGTCCTGGGAGGAAGCGGAACCTTTTTCTAGTTAATCCAGACATTGGGTATGGATTAGCGGTAGCCCTGAGAAGGATTACATTCTTATTAATCCTTAGCTAAACACCCAGTTAAATTTCAATTTCAAGTAAACAACGAATGTTTTTTTTTTCGTGTAAGTATATCCCAAGGAATATTTGGGACATACTTATACTAAAAATCATTCCTCGTTCACTTGAAATTCAAACACAAGGTTCAGTTAAATTGGATCTGCAACCCTAGCCTGTGGGAGATATTCCCAGACCTCCCTTATGTCGGTGCTTCAGCTGTCCATTGTGCTGCACAGCCTCTTGTTCCTGCCTTCTACCTCTCCTTTCTCCCTCTCCTAACCACCCTTCTAACCACCTCACGGTTTTTTGTTTCTTGTGGTGAGCAGTTTAGCCGTTAGGCTGGTCTCAGCGCAGACAGTTCGGGCTGTGCCAAGTGGCGGATGTGAAATGTTGGGGTTTGGAGCGAACGGTCAGGAAAGAATTCTTGAGGCGTCCTCAGTGCACAAAGGGTGGTTTTATTAAGGCACGGGGACAGGACCTATGGACAGAAAGAGCTGTACTGGGGTTGTGAGGAGTGGCTGATTATACACTTCCAAGTTGGGAGGGGGTTAGGGACAGAGTAAGTGTCTAAGGAATTTGGAAGCAAGGTTTCCGGGACCTTGAGGGGCTAGCTGTTGTTAGGACAAGGTCATTTACTACTGTCTAGTAAAACCTTAGCCATGAGACCCTTCAGATGTGTGTCAGCGGGCCATATGCTCAGAGGATGATTTCTAACATATATCTTGGGGGATAGAGGTAAAGGAAGTTTCCAGAGGAATTTTTGTGTGTTAAAGGAGACTTACAGGATCCTGGAGGTCAGGCTAATGGTAAGCTAAAGTATTAATATGGAGGCAGTTGGGTTCCTGGAGGAAGGCCACACTGCCTGTCACATGGACTTGTCAATGGGCTGTAAGTTGGAAGCAGATTTAATTTTTTCTTTTGCCTTTGTTCTCTACGTCAGCCATTGTAACCAAACATGGTTTTTGTCTTAAATAAAAAACAGTTCTCTCCTAGAGAGTCATATTACTGCCAGCTCAAAGTCACAAGTGTCCCTCTTCTTCACTAGAGTTATGTAGCCAGAAATCGAGCAGAGTTCATGAGGGGGGAGGGGGGCTGACCCCTTTTGTTATAACAGCTGGCCCATCTCTCTTATGATGAATAAACAAATAAATGTAATAACCGTAGTTGGGGAAAATAATGCCACTCCTGTATTTTCAATCTGGCAATTGAATCATTGCGCTCAGGATGTTAGGACTGAGTGAGATGATGTTAGAGATTCTCTAGTCTATGGATTTTTTTCCTCAATTTGCAGATAGAGGAACTGAATCCAAGTCGGGGGGGGGGGTGGATATAACTGGTTCATGGTCACACAAGTTCATGTTAGAGCTTGGACTTCCCTGGATTTGCTGTGCCTCTTCTTGTCTTTCAGGAGATGCAAATGATCTGGCAGAATGTGCTTCTTCGAAGAAGTACCCTCTCTCCCCTTGGTTGTGATTTGGTCCGGTGATTCTTCTGGGTGGTGCTAAGGAAAAGGTAAGCCTCCCTGGACGAATCCGAAGTGGTACGTACCTTCCTGGGCCCCCGGGCCCATCTTTGCTGGACCCCAGTGCCAGCTGCTCTTGGCGAGTTGGCTGCCCTCTGCTTATCCCCCTGGTCCTGCCGACGAGTTGGATTTATCCATGATGATTTCCACATAAAGACAACAATAACCAATGCCTTTACATCATCACTTTCATTGCAACAAAGAGTAAGCCCTCAGCTCTCTCTGAGTTGAAGTGTAGATGTCTTCTCACTGCATAAGTATGCCAAGTGTGATTTCATGACACACAAATACAGTTTTTAAAGTGAGCCCTGCAGCCAGCTTGGGGCTTGAGCTCAGGACTCCGAGATCAAGAGTCTCACACTCCACCACCTGCGCCAGCCAGGCCTTCCCCCCAAAGTGTTTCCTGTCGGGGTGCAGTGGTGCAGAAATTGCTGTTTGTCCCTCAGCTCTTTCCCTTGAAGGCACTGTGCAAGGGCTGGTCCAGCTGAGCATTTCCTTTCTGCCGCTGTCGTTTCTCCCAAGTTTGTTGCATCAGGGAGTGTAAAACACTACTCCCTGACCTTTCTGAATTCGACCAGGCTGCCAAAGGGAGCCACTCAGTCACACTGCGAAGAGACTCAGCCCCTCTGGTGAAGACTGGGACATTTTTAGGACTTCCTTGTCTTAACCTCCCCCTGCTGGTGAAAAAGAATCCACATACATTCTGTTCAGAAGCTGAAAATTTAAGGGCAGGTAATTTGAGTCTGATGGTGACAAGATGCCTTGCCTTCACTTACACAAAGGTAATGGTTTTGCTTTTTTAAATCCTGAAAGATAAATGAATACTTCTCCCACCGTCCATTACCTGATCATTACCTGGCTGTTGCCAAGAAGGAACCCGAGTTCTCTCGCACGCCGTATTTATGCATTTCACGTTCACAAATGTCATGAAGTGCGGTAACCCGTAGGCTGACACTGCGTCCATTCTTTGGCGTTTATGACTTCTGCTTGGGGCTGTTGGAATTCCAGGGGACCGTGAGATGGGATGGGTAGCCACTCTGGGGTGACCTAATTGGGTGGGTGGGCCTGGCAGCACAGGCGGTGAAAGAATTTACCCAGGGCAGAACAAAAGAGATAGAAATTTATCGAATATGCCCCAAGGGAGTAGCGGGCAGGACAGCAAAGGAGAGAGAGGCTGTGACGAGGCAGTGGCGGGGGCCACAGTTACGGGGCGGAGTGAGGGAGTATGGGGACTTACGGAGTTTTCCCTGTTTTGTTAATCTTAGGAACTATGCCTGGTTGTAATTGGTCGGGTAGGGCCCATGGCTGTTTCACGGCCGGTCATTTAATGAGCCTGTTTGCATTGAGCCCAGTGGTCACTCTGGGCCCTTTTGCCCTGTTCAGGTTTCCATTGCTCAGGCCTGTTGCCTGAAAGCGGCCCCTACACCTACTTCTGGCCAACATTTTCCACCTTCTGTTTGCTGCTTTGCATTGGCTATGGGATATGAAAATTAGATGTTTGTGCCCGTTAGAAATGTGCCCAAACTCAGAGTTAAGGGTCCCAGAGTGAGCCCTGGGTAACTACGGAATGAACGAACATTAAAGCACCAATGCATTGGGGAGCCTGGGTGGCTCAGTCGGTTGAGCGTCCGGCTTCGGCTCAGGTCACGATCTCACAGTTTGTGGGTTCGAGCCCTGCATCGGGCTCTGTGCCTACAGCTTAGAGCCTGGAGCCTGCTTCAAATTCTGTCTCCCTCTCTCTCTGCTCCTCCCCTGCTCATGCTCTGTCTCTCTCTCTCTCCTTCAAAAATAAAAATAATAAAAAAAAATTAAAAAAAAAGAACCAATGCATTGTATTTCTGTAGTGTCTATACTTGGTAAAATTTATGTTGGCTGCTCAGAGGAATTTTCTGCTTCCTTTTTTATTTTCAAAGACTTCACGGTTGAAGTTGATTGGTATGTAGTCTTCGGGTAAGTTAGCTATCAGTATACTATTTGTAAGTCTGGGGATTAAATTAAGAAGGGAAACAGTGAAAATTACAGGTTATTGTAACAGAAGACAACATTTTCTAAAAATGCGTGATCCTTTACACAAGCTTCACTCAGCAGCGTACGTCTGTGATTTATGAAAGCTTGTGTGAAGAATGACGTGGGGGAAGACGCTGAATTGTAACATGCTTTATAAATGTTAAATATCTAGCCCTTTTGTCCATTTGAGATCTAACGGTGTAGATGATCCGTTTTTCTGGTTTGCTACCGTTATCACACATTGCCCCACTTTCCGGATTGCGGGTGCTAATGCTGAAGGGTGTATGGACATGAGCAAGACACAGTGCCCTCAAGTTGCTGACAGCCTATTAGGGGAAAGAAGCTATAAACACAGTATTGATGAGGAGCATGGATAGACACCTGTCGTCTGGGCTCTGCTTCTAGTAGGCGTGACACTGAACTTCCTGAGTATGAGTTTACTCATCTGTAAAACAAGGGCTTTTTTTAATTAAATTTTTTAAAAATTTTAACTAAACTCTGTGCTGCACATGGGGTTTGAACTCACAACCCCAAGATCAAGCATCACATGCTTGACCAACTGAGCCGGCCAGGCAGGCACGTAAAATAAGAGCTTTTAGATGACATGAAATTTAAAAGTATCATTCAGTGGGGCGCCTGGGTGACTCAGTCGGTTGCGTGTCCAACTTCGGCTCAGGCCATGATCTCACGTTTCGCGAGTTTGAGCCCCACGTTGGGCTTGTTGCTGTCAGAGCAGAGCCTGCTTCAGATTCTCTGTCCCTCCCCCCCTCTCCCTCCCCTGCTTGCTCGCTCTCTCTCAAAAATAAACATTATATAAAAAAGAAATCTGTCAAACTATCATTCAGTGATTTTATGATAAATACCATAAAAATGTCTGACCCATGAGATCAGCTTTCTTTCTGTGTCATTCGGTGCTATTTCTTTAGTAACTACCATGCAAGCTAGCACACAGTGGGTACTCAGTTGTTTACTGAATGACTGAATTGACAGAAACCGTACTAAAGAGATCAGAGCAAGGGGAGCTCATTTTTGGATTGGGTGATCATTGAGGACGTTATGGAGGAGATAGTATTCGAAACAGACACTTAAAAGAGAGATTTTCAGTTTTCAGGTGAGCATTTGGAGTGGGGTGCAGTCGAAGACACTTTGTATCCAAGGAGGGCTATATGGTGTAGTGGGAAGAATACAGGACTTTGAACCAGAAGATCTGAGTTCAAATTCAAGCTCTGCCACTCACTAGAATGTGTCCTTGGGTGAGTCACTAAACTTCTCAGAAGCTCAGTTTCCTTACGTATAAAATGGGGATGATGATATCAATCCCTCGACAGATTTGTTACAAAGATCAGATAAAATGGTACAAGGTGCCATCTGATGCTCAAAACCCGTGAATCTGAAGGAGTAACACGAATCATACGTAGAAGCATGGGGTTAGAGAACGAGTATATCTGTGGACCGGTGGATATTCTGTGTTGGTATAGGGGGGCAGCTGCAAAAGAAGTTGGATTCAGGCTGCCTAGAAACATGCATGGTGTGGTTAAAAGCGTGGAACAATCTTCTTTTTCCTTCTTGTTCAATTAATTGAGTCATTTTCAGCGGAAGTTTCTTTACCTTTCTGCATGTGTTGACGGGGCTTTCAGAGAAAATTCCAAAACTCACTAACCATTTTTCCCCCCATATCCACATTTATCTCCAGCCAGTCACAGGTTAAGCACAGGTCCGCTTAACCCTTTTGGAAATAGGTAGAATTGCATTATTCAATGATTCTAGTTCAAGTTACTTAAAAAGACAAAAGTACCCAATAGGCATTTAATGGTAGGGGTGCGGCTTGGTCCAGGTCAGCTCTTAATAATCTGAGACTGTCTTTGGGCACCAGGAGCACAGGGGTAGTTCTCTAAGCAGGCCATCTCTCTCTTCAGGGACCACTGCTAGCTGGGAACCGATGGCTTGTGTTCAGCTCAGGACAGTTCTCCGGAAATGTTCCTTTGCAAATCAATGATTGATTAATGGTGACTCACTTAAGCTGTTTTTAGGTAGCAAAGCGTCACCATGAAGGAAGACTGGTGGAAGCCGTTGACAGCAGCAAGAAATGCCAGCAAGCCAGGCCAGTGTATTATTGACCATTATTTTTATCCTTTCATTTGGACTTTATCCAAAAAAGGATTTGAGGTGACATGTAATGAAACACAAAGCGCAAGGTAAACAAAAATAAGTGAAGGCTTTGCTTAACCAACTGAGCCACTCAGGAGCCCCCCTGTAAGTGAAGGCTTTGCGTGAGAAGATGGAAAAAGGAAAATGGGCACGTGCCCACCCTTGGCTGTGTCCTGTGAACCTGAGTATGGCTTTTCAGTCTGGCCCTTCCCTAGTTTTGATGGCTGATTTTGGGTGCATGAGCTCAAGCTCTTCCTCTTCTGACTTACCCCGTGACTTGGAATTTCTGGCAAGATCTCTATTCTAGTGACATTGACTTAAAGGCTTGGATCTATCCCAGTTTATTGGGTCCCTCCAGTGCCAGCTCTCTGGGTCTTTCCCTGGAAGCTGGAAGCCTTGGCTAATTAATGCATGGGGGCGGGGGCGGGATGGGAATGCCTAGGTGGCTCAGTCAGTTAGTGAAGCATCCTATGTCAGCTCAGGTCATGATCATACAGTTTGTGAGTTCGAGGCCCACGTCTGGCTTTTCACGGATGGCTCAGAGCCTGGAGCCTGCTTCAGATTCTGTGTCTCCCTCTCTCTCTCTCAGCCCCTCCCCTGCTTGTGTTCGCTCTCTTTCTCAAAAATAAAATAAACATTAAAAAAATGCACGTGGGAAGTACTAGGATACTCTTATTCTCACTCAGGAGAGGGGCCTGAGTATCTGTTGAATTGGAAACTTAGCACCTCTTAGATTATCCACCTTATATCATTAGAATTTATAGGAGACCGTGCTGGCAACCTGTAGGTAGTTCTTGGCCTCTCGTGGAGAGGATTTTACTTCTCCCCCTTAGACCTTCAATCTAATTTGATAATAGTATTATCATTCATGCAGTCAAAAACATTGAACACCATCATCATGATTATCACTAATGATAGCTCAGGGCTGTACTAAAAGTAATTATGATTATGTTCTAGTGAATGT
This sequence comes from Felis catus, assembly GCF_018350175.1. Taxonomy (NCBI): domain Eukaryota; kingdom Metazoa; phylum Chordata; class Mammalia; order Carnivora; family Felidae; genus Felis; species Felis catus. Next base: position 114,276,546 of record NC_058386.1, on the reverse strand, counting down.
ACGTGTGAGGAGTATAACTTAGCATAACTACCCAGTGGACTGCAGAACATCAGCAATCATATCATTAATAATTTAGTGTATGTTACAGTTGTCAAGAAGAGTTCAAGATTAATGTTACGGATTTATTTAGCTGACTTTTGGGGTGCAGCCTAATACTTCTTTTCTGGTCATCAGGCATCTCAATTTTTAATCGTGGACTATCTCATATGACTTATCACAGAGAATGAGATTCATTGTGCTCTTTCATATGCTAGATTTCTAAATGGAATGTGGTAGAAAGGAAAGACTATTCTTTTACACCTGTAGGTATCACTGTGGCACGCACAGAATGGAAACCAAAATAATGAAATGTTTTGCTCTAGGGGAGGTTTTGGTTGTATGATTGTTAGAAGTTCTGTGGTTCATGTCCTGGTGAGTTCTAGAAAGTTCTGATAAGTTTATTTCTATATGCTCTTCATTTTCCTTACTTGGAATTGCCTATCTTGTGTCTTAGTGAAATTTTCTTCATCAGCAAATCGATTCAGTCATTTTCAGCTAAAGTTTGCCTTTCTGCATGTGTACTTTAAAAAAATTATATGTTTCAGGTGGACATTATAATTTGACACTTGTGTATGCTGCAAAATGATCATCCCCCAAAGTATCATTACCAGCCATCACCCTACAAATTGACCTCCTTCACTCCTTTTGCCCACCCTCCCAGTCCCTTTCCCCTCTGGTAAACTAATCTGTTCTCTGTATCTGGGAGTTCGTTTTTCTTCTGTTTGTATGTTTGTAATTTTAGATCCCACATCTAAGTGATATCATACAGTACTCATCTTTTTCCTTTTGACTTAATTCATGTAGCATAAAGCCTTCAAGTTCCATGCATGTTGTTGCACCTGGCAAGATTTTTTTTATGGCTGAGTAGTATTCCAATGTGTGTGTGTGTGTGTGTGTGTGTGTGTGTGTGTGTATGTATATATATGTGTACATGTATGTATACATACACACATACTCATACACCCCATTGTCTTTATCCATTCTTCTACTGATGGACATTTAGGTTGCTTCTGTATCTTAGATATTGTAAATAATGCCACAGTGAACATAGGGATGCATTTGTCTTTTCACATTGGTGTTTTCATATTCTTCAGAAAATTACCCAATAGCAGAATAGCTGGATAATATGGGAGTTCCATTCTTAATTTTTTAAAAAAAATTTTAATGTTTATTTATTCTTGAGAGAGACAGAGAGACAGAGCATGAGCCGGGGAGAAACAGAGAGGGAGGGAGACACAGAATCCGAAGCAGGCTCCAGGGTCTGAGCTGTCAGCACAGAACCTGATGCAGGGCCCTAAGTCACCAACCACAAGATCATGACCTGAGCCAAAGTCAGACACTTAACTAAGCTACCCAGGCACCCCTCCATTCTTAATTTTTTGAGGAATCTCCCTACTGGTTTCCATAGTGGCTGCAGCAATTTACAATCCCATGAATAGTATACAAAGGTTCCCTTTTCTCCACATCCTCTCCAGCATTTGCTCTTTCTTGTCTTTTTGATAATAGGCATCTAAGAGATGAGGTGATATCTCATTGTGGTTTTGATTTGCCTTTTCCTAATAATTCGTGATGTTGAACATCCTTCTGTGTGTCTGTTGGCCATCCATATGTCTTCTTTGGAACGATGTCCAGGTCTTCTGCCTATTTTTTGAGTTGTTTCTTTGTTGTTGAGCTGTAGGAGTTCTTTATATGTTTTGGACATCAACCCCTTATCAGATGTATGATTTGCATGTATCTTCCCCCATTCAGTAGGTTGCCTTTTTGTTTTGATCGTGGTTTCCTTCACTGTGCAGAAGCTTTTCAGTTTGATGTAGTCCCAATAGTTTATTTTTGCTTTGGTTTCCCTTGCCTTTGGAGTCTGAGCCACAATAGCATTGCTAAGACCAATGTCAAGGAGCTTATTGCCTATGTTTTCTTCTAGGAATTTTATGGTTTCAAGTCTTACATTCAAGTATTCAATCCGTTTTGTATTCCTTTTTGTGTATAGTATAAGATGGTTGTCTAATTTCTCTTTTGCATGTAGTTGACCAATTTTCCTAATGCCATTTATTGACGAGCCTCTCCCTTTTCCATTGCATGTTCTGGGCTCCTTTGTTATAAATTGTCTATATATATGTAGGTTTATTTCTGGGCTTTCAGTTCTGTTTTTAAAAATATTAATTTATTAAGTTAGCTAACATACAGAGTATACAGTGTGCTCGTGGCTTTGGGAGTAGATTCCCATGATTCATCCCTGGGCTTTCAATCCTGTTCCATTGATCTATGTATCTGTTTCTGTGCCAGTACCATAGTGGTTTTTTAATGTTTATTCATTTATTTTGACAGAGAGTGAGAGCGAGCACGCGTGCGCACGTGTGCTCAAGTGGGAGAGGGGCAGAGAGAGAGGGAGAGAGAGAGAATCCCAAGCGTGCGCTGCACTCTCAGCGTGGAGCCCAATGTGGGACTCCATCCCACCAACCGTGAGATCATGACCTGAGCCAAAATCAAGAACTGGACTCGAACCTGGCTGAGCCACCCAGGTGCCCCCATAGTGTTTTCATTATTGTAGCTTTGTAGCATAGTTTGAAATCAGGGAGCGGACTACGTCCAGCTTTGTTCTTCTTAAGATTACTTTGGCTATCCAGGACCTTTTGTGTAGGTTCTGTATAAATTTTAGCATTATTTGTTCCCGTTCTGTGAAATATGCCATTGGAATTTTGATAGGGATTGCACCGAATCTGTAGATTGCTTTGGGTAGTGTGAACATTTTAACGGTATTTTCCAGTCCACAAGCACGAAACATCTTTCTGCTGTGTTTCTGTTTTTACTTTATTTCATCAGTGTCTTACGGTCTTCAGCGTATGGGTCTTTCACCTCCTTCGTTAAGTTTATTCCTGGGTATTTTATTCTTTTTGATGTAAACATAAACGGGACTGCTTTGTCAATGTCTCTGATAGTTTCTAATTATGTGTGTAGCTGTTACTTGTATGTAGCAAACATCAGTTCTGATGAGTAGCAGAAGTCCTTTGAAAGATTTCTTTAACTAGCCTTAGGTGATACCTTGAGGTTAGGGGAGTGAAAGGACTACGTTGAAGGGCTTACTAGAGCCTCTGTAGGGAGCAGGCATCGAGGGAGAAGCATTGGAAATAGGAGAAGTTAAGAGACAAGGCAGAATTATAGGCTATGTTCCTAAGGCATGGCTGCCCCACAGTGGAAAGTGTAGTATCTAGCAGAGTGCAGTGAACTCTTCTTTGACCAAAGGTTATATGGAAATCTTCAAAATTCCAGCTTGTCTGTGTGTATGCGGGTTGGAGGGGGGCATGTGGCGGGTTTGGATGACATTCTTAAATCAAGTAGAGAATATCGTTTGGTTCTTTTGGAGAAGGTCCTCAAGCAATCGATAGATCCGCTGAGAGCAGGGTTTAAAATCCTATGGGAGAAGCCTGAACAGTTCTGGGATGGGGTATGGCTGGTTTGCAAAGGTGATATTAAGCCCTAGCAGGAAACTGGGGCAGAAGCCCATGCAAAAACATGACCAGTTTCGGAAGCATTCTAAGGAAATCGTGACAGAGCATTCCAGAACTTAGTTCTACTCAATGTACATTTGCCAAGCATTTACTATGTGCCAGATTCTGAGCCAGACATTGAGGATACAATGCCCACAGACCGTAAGGCACTGAAAGGCCAGCGGATAGAGTATGTACCAGGCTGACCGAGGATCAAACGAGGGCAGGAAGACACAGTCTTGATCCCATCTCTTGGTGTGGCTGGGGCTCCCATAAGACTCCGAACTCTAGTCGGGATTGGTTTTAACATTTAGCATATATTCCCTGCCTAGCGCATTATTAGTGCTTAGAACTTATAGGTAGAAAGATAAAAATGTATAGATAGGTAGCTTAAAATTTATAGGTGGATGGGTGGGTGGATGGATAGATGGACAGACACACAGATGGAGACATACATTGACGGAAATGAAACCCAGTGGTTCCAACGGAGCGGGGTTGCAGAAGGCAAGGGCTTATAGTTTATAGCAATTAAACACCCTTTTATCCTTGGAGAGTCATGCGAGGAGCATTTAACACTCAAGATCCCAGTAAACAGATTGGTGCAGCTTCTTGTCACTGTGCATGTTTTCCGAGCTATGACAAATCTATAGCTGACTAAAAATCCCCGAGTAATCTCGCTTAGGATCAAAAAGCTTTCATTAACGTCTTTAATCTGTGTAATGAAATCTCAAACTATTTTCTATGCCTTTATTGCTTCAGTAACCCAAATCCCCAGAGAACCCAGTGAATTAGAATGTGGCCTAAAATCAAGAGCAAAGAGTCATCAATCAAAAACGGAGATTATTTGGGGAACAGAAATGATTTGAATACCAAAGAAGAAGCGCATATTGACAGAAATACACGTTTGTAACTATTGTTTCATTGGTCCTGTAGGCCACAGAACAAATCAAGAGCCTACGTCGTATCAAAAAGAAATTTGAGGTGCTTCTGGGTGGCTCAGTCAGTTCAACATCTGACTCTTGGTTTCAGCTCAGGTCATGACCTCACGGTTTGTGGGCTCGAGCCCTCTGTTGGGCTCTCCTGCTTTCTCTCTCCTTCTCTCTCTGCCCCTCCCCTGCTCACGGTCTCTTTCTCTCAAAATAAATAAATGAACTTAAAAAAAACACTAAAAAAAGAAATTTTATTTTAGGCTTCTCTCCACCACCTTGATTTTCTGGAAGTTCAACTTTCTCTGAACCTTGGTGCTTTGTTGACTCCTTGCCTTGTACCCCATTTGTGATGTCGTCCATCTTTTCCCCCCTAAGTTTTACCGAGAAATAATATTTTCCATCCTGAAGAAGTGCTCCACGCTTATTTTTTCCCCATACTCTTCTCTCTGCCGAATCAGGGTGTCATCTACCAGAGGCTCTTTTAGTGAGTCCCTGTTGAGAGAGTCTAATTTAACAAACAGTTCTCAAATGTCAGTGGCTTAACGCCATAAATATTCGCTTCTTGGTCATACAGAATCTAGCGTTGATGTTCCTGGCAAGTCCATTGTCATGGGCGGCTCTCTTCTTGATGGTGGCTCCAGGATGCAGTCTCCTTCCACCTTGTGATGTCGTCATCTTCGGTATGAGTCTCCGTGGTTACTGGATCAGCGGAAAAAAGTGCAAGGATGGAATACCAGAAATGGTACATATTCCACCTCTGCTTTCATTCCATTGGCCAGAACTAGTCACATGGCCCCACATAGATGCAAGAGGGAGTGGGCAGTGTCCCCTCTGGCTGGGCACTTCCTTTCCAATGACAATAGTACATTGCTGGTGGTTGTTGCACCATCCTTTGAAAACACTGTTCCACGAGAGTGCCTCAGCTCTTCTGATCCCTAAGGGAGCTGCTCTGTTTCTCTTCCATCTGATCTATGTGTAATCACAAAGTCCTCCACAAGTCAAAGCCGCTGGTAAGAAATGCAGTCCTTTCTGTGAATTTAAATAATGTGTCTGGAGAATAGGGGCCTCTTTATGGGCATAGCTGCAACATCGTACCGTTGATGCATTCTGGAGCCAGAAAACCCCCTTGTAAAATTGGACCCACCACTTAGAGGATAAAAATGCCCCAATGCAATAACTGACAATAATTTCAGCTCAGATGTTCATATTTATTAAATATCATGAGTTTGGGGAATAAAAACCTCGATCTGCTTTTCTTAGAAGCTAGGTGTTGATGGGCCCAGTTGAGTCCCACGATTGTATTCTCTGGTAGTGGTTTCTGACACTTACATGTACAAGAGTGACTCTCACATTTTGGTAAGGCGCCTCTGTCTTAAACATTTTGCTATGGGGTCACCTTTCAGCATAACACATCAGCAAAAAAGGCTAAATGTATGCATATATGGATGGATCCTTCTGAAGGCTGAAAATACTGCGTTTGATTGTCCTGACTCCCCAGAGTCTATTAACTTGCAGAGACCAAGGAATAACCTAGGGTTCTTAATCTTCTGCACTTAATTCAGGTCCTGTTATTTACATAACCATTTATTTCCTGACCAAGGCCTGCTGTTCTCCAAAGATAGGGGAATGGTTAAATAAATTATGTTTCATCTCTATGTTGGAGTATTAAGAAAGCTTTAAATTTTGTTTCTCAGAATTTTTAATGACCATTAGAAAATGCTCATTTCATATATATATGTGTGTGTGTGTGTATGTGTGTATATGTATATATATATGTATATACATATGTACATATGTGTGTACATATATATATAGAAGTGATCTCGATTTGTGTGTATGTGTATGCATAGCAAAAAAAATTGGAAGGAAATGTATCAAAATTTTAACTGTGGTTATCTTTGCACAGTGGGATTATGGGTGACTCTCAGTCTTTATATTTTTCTGTGTTTTCCAGAGTTTAAAAATGAGCATGAATTGCATATGAGGAAAATATTAATCACCATACCTGTCGGTCAAGTCTACCGTCTAACTGTTCTTGTGGAAATTACTAGAGGCTAGTAGAAAAGGGAACTTTGTCTTAAAGTGGTTGAACCCTGTATCTTTTTTTTAAGTTCATTTATTTTGAGAAGGAGAGAGAGTGCGGGTGGGGAAGGGAAGAGAGAGAGCAAGAGAGAGAATCCCAAGCAGGCTCCTCGCCGTCAGCGCAGAGCCTGATGTGGCTTGGGGCTCCAGGTCACGAATCACGAGATCATGACCTGAGCTGAAATCAAGAGTCAGATGCTCAACTGACGGAGCCACCCAGGTGCCCCAGATCCTGTGTTTTTAAATGGAATAAAAGGTAGAATGACCTACCATCGAAAATAATGGCTTTATCACTTTTTCCCCCACTCCCAAATTTTACTGGTGAAACTTAACGAGCCCTTGTAGATAAATCTTTCCATGTGAACTGCAGTTTTGCTTTTTCATTGCAGAAGCTTGTTATAGAATTATAAGTTGTAGGGGTGCCTGGGTGGCTCAGTCCGTTAAGCGTCTGACTCTTGATTTTGCTCAGGTCGTGATCTCACGGTTAGTGGGTTCGAGCCCCCCATCAGGCTCTGTGCTAGCCGTGTGGAGCCTGCGTGGGATTCTCTCTCTCTGCCCCTCTCCACCTCCCGTACTTGGGCGCAATGCCTCTGCGTGCTCTCGCACAAGCTCTCTTTCTCTTTGAAAATAGTTAAACTTAAAAATTCCTTTAAAACAAGATGTGGAAGTACATACCAGAATTGTTATGAAATGTCAGCCTCCAGGTGGAGAGCATCAGTCTTTAATGTCTTACTTCATAGGAGAAGCCAGTGTGGCATAAGCGACCTACCACAGGCTTGAGAGTCCTGGGCCCCAGTCTTGGCTCTGTTACGTACTCACTACTAGCTGTGTGAGTTGGAGCTAGTTACTTAAAGCGTCTGAAACTTGTGTCCTTATTTACAGACTATACATAATACCTGTCTGTCATGTTTATTTTGATGATTACAGATAAGAAACGTAAGCCTAGCTCACTTGCTTAATTGCCTAATTGCTTAAGCAGCTTAATTGCTGTTGCTGCTGCTTTTGTTACTACTACAGTCGTTACTCCTAGCACTGTTATAGCCATGGCCTTCACCTCTGCCGGTAGGAATGCTAACTGTACTGTCTAGCTGTGCTGAAGTCGGCCAGGTCGGTTTTGAGTAGTCTAACTTGGAGTAGCAGTCAGGGTTATATTCAGCTGCTTTCCAAGAACAGGACAGGCCTTCTCACCCATTGCCCCCATCTCTTCCATCTGGCGATTAAGGAGTTAAATTCTAGTGAAGCAAGGGACATCCGGACCACCTAGGTCCAGCCCTCAGGCCTCCATCTTTCTGATTGTTCATCGAAGATAAATAGTTTGAATACTGTATCTGATTCTAGTCAAATAAAAACTAAGGGGAGTCATTTATTTCCTGTGTTAAAAGAGGAAGACGATACCATCATGGCCAACTGTGTTCGAAGACTGAAGCCTCGAAAAGTAGATTTCTGGGAAATGTAAGTTGCTGGATCAAATCTTTATTCTTCTTCTTCTCACTCTGTGAGTTCCTCCCCCGAATGGCTCTGTGTTCAGGACAGTATCGGTGAATGCAGCTGCTGTGGTCCTTGGGAAGCATCTTTACCGAGAAGGAGGGACATCAGTGACACCAATTGGAAGTTTTCCTTTCGGATTTCATTTTCTAAGAGATAGAAAATGTGTCTCACCACAAGCGAACGAAACAAAAAACAAACAAAAAAAACCATTCACTATTAGTTCTTAACTCTTCCCTTGTTGGGATTTTAGGAGAGAAGCCAGAGACTGATATAAACCATGACTCAACATGAACTTTCTGTGTGGTCACTTATGTACATTGTCCGGCCCCATTATTACATTGCAAATCAAGATCAATGAAGACAATCTCACTCAAGCATTCAGTTCTTGAACTATCATCAATATTCTTATGCAGTTTAATTTGAGAGCTTGGTTATAATTGTATCAAAAAGGGAGAGAGATAAATCTTCCTTGAATTAGATGAACTTTATGAGATATAGTGTGGAATAGTCTCCAAAAATAATTTTAGTCTAACCCAAGCTCTTAGAATTAAAATGTCTGGACTATACATTTGTCTTTTGTTCTTGGGGCACCTGTCTGGCTCAGTCAGAAGAGCATACGACTCTTGATCTTGGGGTCGTGAGTTCGAGCCCCACATTGGATGTAGAGATTAGTAAAAAAAAAAAAAAAAAAAAGTAAACTTCAAAAAAAAATTGTCCTCCATTTTTAAGCCTAGAAGGAGAGTTAAGGATGAACTTTCCTTGCCTCTGCATAGAGTTAAATGAAGTAGAACTCTCCTATGGACTTAATGTTTGTGTCTCCTCAAAATTCATATATGTAAGCCCTAACTCCCAATGTGATGGTATTAGAAGGTGGGGCCTTTGGGTTGTAATTAAGATTAGCTGAGGTCAAGAGGGTAGAGCCCCAATGATAGGATGAGTGCTCTTGTAAGTAAAGGAAGAAATACCAGAGCCTCCTCTCTTGGCCGTGTGAAGACACAGTGAGAAAAGAAGGCGGCTGTCCGTAAGGTACAAAGGGAGCCCTGAGCAAGAACCAAATTTGCCAGCCCCTGGATCTTGGACTTCCTGGCCTCCAGAACTGTGAGAAATAATGTTTGTTGTTTACACTATTCAGTCTATAGTATTCTGTTACTGCATCTTGTGCAGACTAAGACAAACTCCATGACACCCAACCTTTCTATAACACAGGTTCAGTTTCATTCCTGGCCAAAGCATGTACTCCAAACACAACAACTGCGTATTGAAACTGATACCAATATTCTCCTTTAAGACCAGCATTATATTAGGATTTTAGGTGTCACTTGTATGGGGTTAGGTTTCTTGTAGGAGAATGGAATTGTATTTTACCTGGGCCACACAATTCGTCATGCCTGAGATTGCTGGTCTGTGCCTTGAGAAGTTCTTCATGAAGATCAAGTCATTTGGACAGTGGTTAGCCTGAGCTGGCCAGGGTGAAGCGAGGTATTGGATCCAGGAGAAGACAGATCATCCTTTTGAGTATCGGTGTTTGGGCCTGGGGAGTTGACAGAGCAATGTTAGACACTGTGGACATAGAGATAAGATAGTATTGCTTCTTGAGACTCTTGTGCTCGCAGCCAGGAGAGGCCCATGACAGTAGTCATTTGTTTTGACAACTCCTTGAATGCTTCTGCTGTTTTTAAAGTTGAACAACGTCAAGCCGCCTCCTCAGCCTACCTAGTCGGCCAATCTATAATTAAGGAGATCAGATTGTTGCAACTTTAGCTTCCAACCTTTCTGTGGTCTTTAAAACAAATTCTGCTATTAATATTTCATCCACAAGACTGTATTTAGTTTTCTGAATGTTCCTTGTCTTTTTAGCATTGTGTTCTTATACACGTGTCCAATTTTTAGTCCTTCATTCTCATTTTATGGTGTTTAGGAAGGAACCGTGTGTGGTTTAGGTCACCACAACTGGAAGCCCCCCGACAAACACCGTTTTAGCCTTTCCTAGAGACTTCCCAGGTCTCTCCCCCATCTACTCAGTTAATCCCATCAGACTTAATACCCCATGTTAATTCCAGCCTGCTGGACTGTGTTCCCTACTATTCCAGCTGCTACTGTTTATGGAGAGGATCTGCTCCACACAAAGAAACCACTCGTAACAGGTTTGATTTGTTTTCTACCTGTATAAGCCTTGGCCTACTGGATTTTGGAATTGGGTAGAATTGAGTTCAGATCCTGGTACTGCCATTTACTTACCCCATGGGATAGGAAAAATCAACTAACTTCTTTGAGCCTGAGTTTTTGTAGCTGTAAAAAGGACATACTATCATTGTCCGAGTTCTAGACTGTCTTGAAGAGAAAAAATTTGCCCTTCAAGATTCTTCTGGCTAGCCGAAGAATGAAATTGACATGAGACAAATTAATAGGAGAAAAGGGAACAAAGCTTAATAACATGTATATGCCCCATATACATGGGAGGGACCCAAGAAAACTCCCTGAAATGACTGAAGCCGTCACCTTAAATACCATCTCCAGCTAAAGGCCAAGGAAGTTGTTGGGGGTGGGGAGTCAGTTGTGGGAGGTGACCAGAAAAAGCACAGTAAGTAAGGATAAAGTTGTTATGCCTTCTTCCTTGATGACTGATGCTAGAAATTAAGTCATTCCCCCCTTCCTGGTACAGCCTTACAAATGGAGATTTTCTTTATACATGTAAATATTTCCTATAAAAGGGTAACTTCTAGTCAGTTTTCAGAGTTTCCCCTGTGTCTGCTAGTTCTTAAAAATAACTAGCCTCAAATAATATGTCAAAGAGGCGTATCTTTAGGGCCGCAAAATTTGCTCCCCTACAACTATATGAGTTGAAAGTTTAGCAACATTTTACAGGTTACCACCCTATAATAGATACAGTAAAGGCTGAACAACTGTGTATGTGCACAATTGGTTACCTCAATGCGGGGGGGGGGGGGGGGGGCGGGGGGGAAGCAAATCAGCTATTCGGTATTAAATACAACAGAAGTATTTAATTTATTAGAAAGGCCGAATCGACTAATTTAATCAGTATAATCAGGAGAGACGTTTGTGTGGAAAATTTCCCTGAGTTAAAACAAATGAATAATTTATTGGGTTTACCAACTCAGCAGCATCTTTAGATTAGTGACTTACTAAACTGAAAGCATTCTCCAGTTGAAATGTATCAACTATTTGGGTGTTTGCAAATTCAGTTTGGAAACACCCAAATAGTTGATACATTTCAAATTGCATTCATTCAAATGCAATGAATAAGTACACAGGCCTCGTATGGCCCTTTTCTGGGCTGTGAAATGAGAAGGTGGGAGGGTGAGTGGTAAATAAAAATACATGGCCCCTGCTCGGAAGGAACACAGAAGGGGCTACAAGATGGGCAACTTAAGTCACTACAACAAGCATAATACACGCTGAATAATTTTTTTTTTTTTTTGAAATTTTTTGAGAGAGTGTGAGCGAGGGAGAGGGGCAGAGGGAGGGATACAATCTTTTAAAAAATTTTTTAAAAATTTACATCCAAGGGGCGCCTGGGTGGCACAGTCGGTTAAGCGTCCGACTTCAGCCAGGTCACGATCTCGCGGTCTGGGAGTTCGAGCCCCGCGTCAGGCTCTGGGCTGATGGCTCAGAGCCTGGAGCCTGTTTCCGATTCTGTGTCTCCCTCTCTCTCTGCCCCTCCCCCGTTCATGCTCTGTCTCTCTCTGTCCCAAAAATAAATAAACGTTGAAAAAAAAAATTTACATCCAAGTTAGTTAGCATCTAGTGCAACAATGATTTCAGGAGTAGATTCCTTAATGCCCCTTAGCCATTTAGCCCATCGCCTCCTCCCACACCCCCTCCAGTAACCCTCTGTTTGTTCTCCGTATTTAAGAGTCTCTTATGTTTTGTCCCCCTCTGTGATTTTTGATATTATTTTTGCCTCCCTTCCCTTGTATTCATCTGTTCTGTGTCTTAAAGTACCTCATATGAGTGAAGTCATATGATATTTGTTTTTCTCTGAGTAATTTTGCTTAGCATAATACCCTCTAGTTCCATCCACATAGTTGCAAATGGCAAGATTTCATTCTTTTTGATTGCTGAATAATACTGCAGTGTGTTTGTGTGTATCACCTCTTCTTTAGGGAGGGATACAATCTTAAGCAGGCTCCATACTCAGTGCAAGAACCCTATGTGGGGGTCAATCCCATGATCCTGGGGCCACAACCTGAGCTGAAATCAAGCGTCAGGGGGCGCCTGGGTGGCCCAGTTGGTTGAGTGTCTGACTCTTGATTTCAACTCAGGTCATGATCTCATAGTTTGTGGAGTTGAGCCCCACGTCAGTTTCTGCACTGACAGCACAGAGCCTGCTGGGGATTTCTCTCTCTCCCTCTCTCTCTGCCCCTCTCCCTGCTCACAATCTCTCCCTGTCTCTCTCAATAAAGAAATAAATGGAAAGGAGTCAGGTACTCAACTGACTGAGCTGCCCAGGCACCCTTTACACTTGAATACATTCTAAGAGCTCATAGTTGTCAGGGTTTTTTTTTTCCCCCTTGCTACACTTGTAGGTTAGAGGTAGGGGATGGCATTCTGGAGGGAGTGGGCTTTCAGTTGGGCTTTTCTTAAAAATTTTATTTTTAAAGTTTTATTTATTTATTTATTTATTTATTTATTTATTTATTTATTTATTTATTTATTTTGAGAGAGAAAGAACCAGCAGGGGAGGGGCAGAGAGAGGGAGACAGAGGATCTGAAGCAGGCTCTGTGCTGTCGGCAGAGAGCCCGCCGCGGGGCTTGAGCTCCTGACTGTGATATCATGACCTGGGCTGAAGTCAGGCACTTAACCGACTGAGCCACCCAGACGCCCTTCGTCTGGGCTTTTAAGGGACATGGGCTCCTTGTTGTATTCTTTTATAAGGTGGTCAGTCAGGTACAGTCACAAGGGGAGGCAGAGGAGAGGCTCGGGGAAATGAAGTTTATGACGCTCCTAGGGTAAGAGACCGGAATCCCAGCCCGCCATATAGGGCCACAGGAGGAGGACACCAGGTGGTCAGAAGGCAGAGGTGGTCAGAAGAGAGGACTGAGGGAAGTTTTAGGCGAGGCCTTTGTTGGGGTTTCTGAGGGAAAGGCAAGGGAGGGTGAACAGTTTAGGATCGGCTCGTTGGAATAATTCCCATGGGCTTCGAGCAATCGGGATGATCTCTAGTTGTCAGGCATCAGTGCCCCACCAGGATTAAGGCACAGGAATATTGTTTCCTCGGGTGTAGGGACCAGAGGGAGGAGGTATGGCTTCGGATTAGTTGGTTTATATGTCAGTGGCACGCTCCTGGCTTGGCCCTTGGAGGGCCAGACTCTTTCCGGCAAGAAAGGTATTTTTTTTTTTTTAAGGATGTCAAAACATCATAATATATAGGAAATTCAGAATATTTGGAAGCGTATTTCTTGGGCTGTTCGTTTGGCTTTGGAGTGTGTAGGGAGCCCCAGCACAAAGGCACAGGAGGCAAGCTGGTAGCCGGAGTTCTAACGGGAGAAGCAAAGCTGTTCTTACATGTGGTTGCAAATATTAAGGCTGATGATCTACAGCCCCGTGGCTGCCTTTTGTCAGGGTCTGGAGGTTTGGGTCAGCTGATCTCCGACAGGCCCGAGGCAGCTGTTGTGTCTAATACATCTTTGCTTGAACAATTGGATTAAGGTGATGTTTTGATATATTGCCGGTCATTTTTTATAGCCCCAAATCTCTGACATTCTTGGCTTCCTAGATGATTGTATTCCCGCTGGCTGTGGCAGCCATATGAGTGCAGCTTTTTGAGAGTCAGAGGAACATAAATACACTTTCTAGCCCTTATCCAGGAGTGTTCTGACATTGGCTTCCATTGGCCACCTTCCTGGTGAAGCACTACAGGAAGGAATGCTGGTAACTCACTTGCTTATTTTGTTTTTTTGACATTTTTCCCCCCTACAGATTGGAGTGTCCTATTGTTTTTTATTCTAGCAGATGGCAAAATAGTAGCATTGAAGAAAATTTCAAATCAGATACACTCTGATACCTCCGTGGTTTATTCCTTGGCTGTTACAAGCCCGGTTGGCAATGGTAGGGGTAAGGCTCTGTCTCCTACTCAAGGACCCAGACGGACAGTCTGCCATTGTCAACACATGGCTTCTTGTTATTGACATCCAGCTGGCAGACAAGGAAGGAAGCCGCACGGGAGATGTGCGTGGGCCAGGCAGGGAGGTCGTTCACATTTATTCTACACAGGTCAGTCGGCCAGAACTCGGCCACGTGGCTCTACCTGGATGCAGGAGGAACTGGGACATATACAGACAGGGCAGGCACTTCCCGGTATCAACTCACTTTGGTGCAGCTACATGCAGCTACTGTTTCCTTTCCTTTCCTTTCCTTTCCTTTCCTTTCCTTTCCTTTCCTTTCCTTTCCTTTCCTTTCCTTTCCTTTCCTTTCCTTTCCTTTTTTTTTTTTTAGTTTACATTCAAGTTAGTACTAAACATATAGCTTAGTACTGGTTTCAGTGGTAGAACCAAGTGATTCGTCACTTATGTATAACACCCAGTGCACATCCCAGCAAGTGCCCTCCTTAATTCCCATCACCCATTTACCCACCCCCCCTCACCTCTCCTCCAGCATCCCTCAGTTTGTTCTCATTCTGTATACTTTTTAAATGTGTATTTATTTTGAGAGAGAGCACGAGTGGGGGAAGGGCAGAGACAGAGGGGGACAGAGGACCCGAAGTGGGATCCTTGCACTAACAGCAGCAAGCCTGACGCGGGGCTTGAACTCATGAACTGTGAGATCAGGACCTGAGTCAAAGTTGGACGCTCAGCTGACTGAGCCACCCAGGCGCCTTGGTCTCTTAAAGAGTCTCTGTGGTCTGCTTCCCTCACTGTTTTATCTTATTTTTTCTTCCCTTTCCCCATGTTCATCTGTTGTGTTTCTTAAATTCCACATATGAATGAAATCATATGATAGTTTTCTTTCTCTGACTTACTTCACTTAGCGTAATACACTCTAGTTCCATCCACGTTGTTGCAAATGGAAAGGTTTCATTCTTTTTGATTGCCAAGTAATATTCCATTTTGTGTGTGTGTGTGTGTGTGTGTGTGTGTGTGTGTGTGTGTGTGTATATATATCTTTATCCATTCATCAGTCAATGGACATTTGGGATCTTTCCTAATTTGGGTATTGTCGATAGTGCTGCTATAAACGTGGGGGTGCATGTGTCCCTTCGAAACAGCACATGTGTATCCCTTGGATAAATACCTAGTAGTGCAATCGCTGGGTCATAGGGTAGTTCTATTTAAAAAATTTTTTTTGAACGTTTATTTATTTTTGAGAGATACAGAGTGCGAGTGGGGAAGGGCAGAGAGAGAGGGAGACACAGAATCTGAAGCAGGCTCCAGGCTCTGAGCTGTCAGCACAGAGCCCGATGTGGGGCTCAAACTCACAAATTGTGAGATCATGACCTGAGCTGAAGTTGGACGCTTAACCGACTGAGCCACCCAGGTGCCCCATGGTAGTTCTATTTTTAACTTTCTGAGGAACCTCCACACTGTTTTCCAGAGTGGCTGCACCAGTACGCATTCCCACCAACAGTGCAAGAAGGTTCCCATTTCTCCACATCCTCCCCAACACCTGTTGTTTCCTGAGTTGTTTATTTTAGCTATTCTGATGGGTGTAAAGTGGTATCTCCTTGTGGTTTTGATTTGTATTTCCCTGATGATGGGTGATGTTTACACACAGCTATTGTTTTAAATTTGGCATTGTTGCAATTATAATCATTGTGTAGCTTGCTTTTTCACTTTATATATTAAAACCTTTCCTATTTGTGTAGTTCGCATAATTATTTTTAGTGCTATGATAGTATTCTATTGATGAATCATAATTTATGAGGCTGTGTCTTATTGGACCTCTGGATTATTTTTCTGGTTTTGAGACACAATTTCCATGAACATTCTTCTGCTTTAAGATTTCTCCCCCTGGGGCGCCTGGGTGTCTCAGTCGGTTAAGTGTCCGACTTTGGCTCAGGTCATGATCTCATGGTTCTTGAGTTCGAGCCCTGCATTGGGGTTGCTGCTGTCAGCACGGAGCCTGCTTCAGATCCTCTGTCCGATCCTCTGTCCCCATTTCTCTTTGTCCCTCCCCTGCTCACTCTCTCTCAAAAAGGAATAAACATTTTTTAAAAATTGCTCAGTAGTGTCTAAAAGTGTGCGGGTCATGAACGACCAATGAAGACTGAGGGATTGTTGCCAACTGGGGAGGAATGAAGAGAAATAGCAACTGAATGCAAGGTGGGATCCTGGAACAGAAAGAGGGCATTTGTGGAAAATGTGGTGAAATTTGAATAAGGCACGTAGTTCATAGTATTTCGTTAATTTCCTGGTTTTAATGATTGTACTATGGTTATGTAAGATGTTAACATTAGGAGAAGCTAGATAAAGGGTAGATGTGAACCCTATTGCTTTTGCGGTTTTCCTGCTGGGAAAATTCCTCTCTGAAGATCTCTGGTCCCATCCCTGAGGGCAAGACTTGCCTGGCTTTCAAGGGGAGGAACTTGATTCCCAGCCTAATGACTATTTCCATAGGACGCACACATTTATTATGTCTTTGGTGGGTTACCAATCTACAGATTTATAAGTCTATAAATAAAAATGATCTCACTAGGCCTGGAACCTCAGAATTATACTGTTTTTGCATGCTTCTAGATGGGTGTTGTCTCTCTCAGGCTCTGCTTCGGGCTTTGTGTAATGACACGTGGTGAGCTCTTGTATGTTGAATGGCAGAAGGCCAGGCCAGTTACCATGGTCTCCCTCAGCCTGCAAGGGGTGTCACAGAGCTATTGCCACCAGAATCCTTTTGCTTCTTATCTCCGAATGGCTCCCGAAGCACCGCTGCAGACAGTAAAAGTCTCGGTTGTCCCTCTAACTCACAGGGTGGATGATGTCTCCCGTCAAGCGTTCTCCTGGCCAGGGTCTGTCTCCACACAAGCAGGAGGAGAATGCTGGAATAGTACAGGTAGCACATGTTCAACAACTGAAATCAACTTGAAATTGCCCTAAGTGATGACCCTGTAAAGCAGTTCTGACATGGGAGACTTGCAGTTAAAGCCTCATTGTAGGGTCAAAAATAAATATTGGGCTGTCTTTCCCCCGTTCCTCTTTATCATAGATTGACCATCTAATTCGTTTTAATAGAAGTGAACATTATATGAAAATGACATAGGCTAACTATAAAAATTCAAGCGACACAAGAAAGTACAAAGAATATATTTAAAACAAAATCTGAAGTCTCAGTGCTCAGAAATGAGTGATATTATCACACTTTGTAGCCATTATTATAGTTCGTGCTCTCTATAAAGACAGAAGTATGAATGGATGTGTAGGTGTGCAGATAGACACAGATTTAAAACGATTGGATCGTAGAGAAGCATGTTACTATTTTAAGAAAAGTATTAGATTTTATTTTTCCTAGATTTATTTTTCTTTTTTTAAGAAAAATAAATCATGGCTCGAACCCACGAACTGCAAGATCATGGCCTCAGCCAAAGTTGGATGCTTAACCAACTGAGCCACCCTGGCGCCCCAGTTTTTCTGCATTTAACACAAAGTAAGATAGGGCTGAGGAAATCACTGAACATGAGAGAAAACTTTCTTTGCCATGCAGTTGTGCTTCTCAAAAGATCCCTTTAAGGTTGAGAAAACAGATTCTTAAGATCATTAAGAGACTGAAGTAAGTATTTGTTATAGGATTCCATATTTCAACTTTAACTTTATGAATCCGTATTAATATTGAGTTCTCTTACCATTTGTCTCACTTCCTTTGTTTCACCTCTCAGTTTTTGGTGCTCGTTTTGGTTTTATGTCATCGGGGCTTATAAATGTTTATGTGTTCCTTTGAAATCACAGTTCCCTCAGTTTTTGTTTTTAAGTAGGCTCACAGCTACCCAGCCCTGAGATCAAGACCTGAGCTTCCATCGAGAGTCAGTCCTTTATTAAAATGTTTTTTTAATGTTTATTTATTGTGAGAGAGAGAGAGTGCGAGCAGAGGAGGGGCAGAGAGAGAGGGAGACACAGAATCTGAAGCAGGCTCCAAGCTGTCAGCACAGAGCCTGACGCGGGGCTCAAACCCACGAACTGTGAGATCATGACCTGAGCCGAAGTCGGACGCCCAACCGACTGAGCCCCCCAGGCGCCCCCAAGCATCAGTCCTTTAAATGACTGAGGCACCCTGGTGCCCCATGATTAAATTGTCTGTGTAATTGAATTCAGTGCTTATTGTCCCATTACCTTTATGGTCGTGAAATCTTCATTTGGTTCCCCCTGTTGGTTGGCTGCATTTCATTATCAAATAGTATGTTTTTTAATGTTATTTATTTATTTATTTTTGAGAGAGAGAGAAAGAGAATGTGCACGTGAGAGTGGGGGAGGGAGAGAGGGAGAGGGAGAATCTGAAGCAGGCTCCACACCCTGCACTCAGTGGAGAGCCCAACAAGGGGCCCCATCCCATGACCCTGGGGTCAAAACCCTTGGAATTTTGTAAGTGAAGGAAGTTATAAAGGTGTGTTTTGTTATGTTGATATGACTTTTGGAATGTCCCTAGATTACCTAAGAATGAGGGCTGACCACCAGAGGAACCAACCTGGTGATTTAAGGGTTGGAACTTTTAGTCCCACTCCCACCAACCTTACGAAGTAGAGTGGAGCTGGGGGTTGAATCAGTTGCCAATTAATAATTTAATCAGTCATGCTTATGTAATGAAGCCGCCATAAAAACCCAAAAGAAACGGGGTCAGCAAGCGTCTGTATTGGTGAACATGTGGGGATTTGGGGAGAATTATGTTCCCAGAGGGATCGGAAGCTCCATGTTCTTTCCCACATAGTTTCCCCTACGTGCCTCTTCCATCTGGCTGTTCCTGCGCTGTATATCCCTTTGTAACAACCAGCGATCTAGGAAGTAAAATGTTTCTGAGTTCTGTGAGATGCTCTAGCAAATTATTCTCTCCAAAGGAGGGCGTTGTGGAAACCTCTGATCTATAGCTAGTTGGTCACAAGAACAGGTAACAACCTGGACCGGCCACTGTCCTCTGGAGGAGGGGAGGCAAGGGCAGTCTTGGAGGAAGCCTTTCAGCTGTGGAATGTGATGCTCTCTTTGGGGAGATGGTGTCAGATTGGAGTTGAATTGCAGGACACTGAGTTGGTGTCAGGAGAATTGCTTGGTGCTGGTCTTGAAACCCCTCCTGCCCAAGAATCGGGATTCGGATCCGGACACTTAGCCATTTTTGTTAATCTCCGGGTCTTTCCTCCAGGCGGTAGATTCTGTTTACTTGTCATTTTCTATTTATTTATTATAATGTATATTAAGACGATTTTAGTTTTCATTTTATTTTCTTAGTTCCTCTGTATATCTCCTCTGATTTTATCTTATATTTCATTCTTGTTTTATTTCCTTTTTTTTTCCCCCCTAGCTTGAGGTACTCCCAGAAAAAATGTAAAAAACTGCTTTGGTTTCTTAAGTTTTGTTTTCCTCCAGATTTGCTGAGTTTTTTCTTCCATTCCAGTCCCCTTCATACCCTTCCCTTTCTCCTTTTCTGCGGTAGTTTTCTTGCACAGTTGCTTTGCAATTTTACATCTCACTCTTACTTAATACTGGCAGCTTTGTCCAAACCTTTTATTTACTCTGCAGTAGTAAGTGATCATGGTCTTTGATACCCTTCCTGTTTTACTTAGATCCATCTTTTAAACCCCAGGCCCATGCTAAGGTACAGTGTGATCTCCGAATATCGGTTCCTGTAGTCTCACAGCCGGAGGAAAGTTCTTGTAGGTGAAGTGGCATTACACGGGGATTTGCAGAAAAACCTGCGTTGAGAACCTTCTCTTCTAAGATCTTGTTAAACATGTCGGGGCCCCTCTACCCACTCGGGTGTATTTCACTAGTGTGGGCTTTGACCTATTTCCTGATGGTGTTGCTGCCATTTCTGAGGTCCCACGGGAACTGGTGTGCTCCTTCATTCCATCTGTCTCTAAGTTGAAGGTCACCAGTAAAACTCTTTTGGTTTATTGGACTCGTCTTCTCATTTTCCAGTTCTTTTTCTGAGATGTGGGATTGGGGTTAGGAACCCAGGGAGGGTCTGCTCTGCTCAGATTCACTATCCCTTACGTGTGTCATAACCTCCGTCCTTTCCCAGCTTAAATTACGTGCTGATCATTCCCTTGGTCCTTGTAGATACCTAATCGCTTTCCTGCATCTCTCATGTGGTAAAACCATAGTACTGGATAAATGCAACCATGCCCTCTCTGCACATTCACCTGTGTAGCCGAACATGGCTGAGTGAACACACAGCCTCGCTGACTGGTTTCATGTACCTCAAGTGGCCCCTTAGTGCCACCTAACAATCTCACTACTTTTCTCTAGTCCATTTGTGCACCCACTCTCCCAGATGACTGTTTCACACATTCTCCTCTCTCCTCAAACACCCAACACCTCCTCCCTCGGGCTCTCTCTCAGTGTTCATGTTTCCTACTCCATTGAGAAAATTGAAGCGATCAGAAGAAAACTTCTGCAGACTTCTACCAAAACATCTACCCACATACGTTCATGTGTACTCATATTTTTTGCCTTCTATCTAGTTGCTAAAGATGAGTTCCCATTGCTTTGAAAGCCAACCATTCCATCTCTGCATTAGATCTTATCGCCCCTCTTTTTTTTTAAATTTTTTCTTTTTAATTTTTTTGATTTTATTTATTTATTTTTTAAAATTTCCATGCAAGTTAGTTAGCATCTAGTGCAACAATGATTTCAGGAGTAGATTCCTTAGTGCCCCTGACCCATTTAGCCCTTATCCCCTCCCACAACCCCTCCAGTAACCCTCAGTTTGTTCTCCGTATTTATGAACCTCTTCTCTTGTGTCCCCCTCCCTGTTTTTATATCATTTTTGGTTCCCTTCCCTTATGTTCATCTATTTTGTCTCTTAAAGTCCTCGTATGAGTGAAGTCATAGGATTTTTGTCTTTCTCTGAGTGACTAATTTCACTTAGCATGATACACTCCAGTTCCATCCACGTAGTTGGGAGTGGCAAGATTTCATTCTTTTTGATTGCCAAGTAATACTCCATTGTATATATATACCACATCTTCTTTATCTGTTCATCCGTCAATGGACATTTGGGCTCTTTTCAGACTTTGGCTATTGTAGATAGTGCTGCTATGAACATGGGGGTGCATGTGTCCCTTCGAAACAGCACACCTGTATCCCTTGGATAAATGCCTAGTAGTGCAACTGCTGGGTCGTGGGGTAGTTCTATTTGCAGTTTTTTGAGGAACCTCCATCCTGTTTTCCAGAGTGGATGCACCAGCTTGCATTCCCATTATTGCGCCTCTTACCTACTCAAGGACGTCATTCCAGTTCTGCCTTCTCCCTCATGTATTTTTCCTTTTCTACTTGATCAATTTCAGCAACAAAGTCATGATATTAGTCCTCTGAGTTTAAAATGTCTTCTGGGGTGCCTGGTTGGCTCAGTCAGTAAAACATACGACTCTTGATCTCGGGGTTGTTGGTTTGCATCCCACGTTGGGTGTAGAGATTACTTAAAAAATAAAATCTTAAATAGTTTTCTGTTGACCCCACTTACCATGCCATTTCCCATCTCCCATTCACATAAGAATTCATACAGTTGTCTACACTAGCTGTCTGCCATTCATCTCTTCCCATTCTCTCTTGAGCCCACTCCAGAAAGGCTTTTACCCCTACCACTCCACTAAACTGCCCTTCATAAGGTCATTATGGCTTCTTTCAAATTCAGTGGTCTATTCTCAGCCCTCATTTCACTTGCTCTGTTAGCGGCATTTGCCACAAATTGATCACCTCTTCCTCTTGTAAACACTTTATTCACTTAGCTTCTAGAACAATATAGTCTACCTTCTCTATTTTCCTCCTGCTTTACTGGCCATTCCTTCTTAGTCTCCTTTGCTGTCATCTTCTGACTTTGTGACTTTGTGACTTTGGCATGACTCAAGCTTCGTCCTTGGATCTTTTTTCTTTCTTTATACTTACTTCCTTGATAATCTTGTCCAGTCTCATGGATTTAAATCCCTTACGTGGGCTTTCATCTACCAAATGTATATCTCTTACCTGAGAGTCTCTTCATTAAGCTCCATATTTATATATCCAAATTCCTACTTGACATACTTACTTGGATAACTAATAACCATCTCAAAACTAACATGCTGAAAATAGGACTCTTGATCGTCACCCATTCCTCATACCTGCTCCATTAACAGTCTCCTGTATATAATTTGATACGAACTCCATCCTTTTCTCTTTTATTAGATCAGGCCCAAAACCTTGGCGTTTGCCTTGATTCTTCTCTGCCTCCTATCCTCTTATACCCTCCATCTAATCCATCAGCGAATTCTGTTGACTTTACCCTGATTGGCTTTTTTTCTTCCCTCCCTCCCTCCCATCTTTTCTCTTTTAAAAATATTTAAGTGATCTCTGCACCCCATGTGGGGTTTGAACTCATGACTCCAAGATCAAGAGCCACATGCTCTTCTGAGTCAGCCAGGAGCCCCTCTCTGTCTTTCTTTCTTTCTTTCTTTCTTTCTTTCTTTCTTTCTTTCTTTCTTTCTTTCTTTCTTATTCTGAAATCTGACAACTTTTTCTTGCTCCCATCACTATCATCCATGTCCAAGCCACCATATTTTACCTGTATTTATTGCATTAGGTTCTTCACTGTTCTCCCTTCTTCCACCCTGCCCCGTATAGTCTTTTCCCAGAGTAGTTGCTTTACTAGTGCGTTTTTTTACTCAAGACTCTCGGGTGGCATATAGTGGCCCATAAGGGCCTAAGTGATCCGATCCCTTGTTGTCTCTCTTACCTCATCATTGGCTTGTCTTTTCCTCGATCACTCTATGCCAGCCTCTTTCAGCCTCCTCACTCTTTCTCAAACATGCCAGACACACTCTTACCCGTGGCCTTTGCACTTGCAGTTACCCTCTACTTGGGCTTTTCTAATATACATTAGCAGTACCTGGCACTAGTAGTCACTCAAGTGTGTAGAGTTGAATTCACTGAGTTCACAAATTAAGGGATAGATTTTCCGAATGTAGAGGTTAAAAGAGCACCCAACAGATCCAAGTAATCTCTTTATTCTTCATTGTATTTTGGCTTCAGTTTTTCCCTTGACTCTTCTTTTATGTGTTCAGCGAGGAGAAGAGGTCGGACGCTAGCTCCTTTAGATTCACACCATAGCTTCTTTCCTCATATGTGAGAACTGACCCTCTCAGCCTATTCTGCACAAAAACCAAGGGTTTTCTCTTGCTGGCATGAGCATTCTTGGGCATCTGGGAAATGTGAGTATCTTCTTGTTTCTAGTTAGCAGAGCCACAAATGAGTGCCCAGAGGGTACATTCAATCAGTTTCCTATTTGAATATTCTTTCTGGAACTCATAATCAACCGGTTAGAACATTACTACTCGGCACGAAACATTGCTTTAGCTTGGAGAAACAGTGTTCGGGTTGCAGTTGCCCTCATCCTGCTGGGTAAAGCCATTGCCTATGGTCTGGTGTGCAGGTATTTGTACTAGGTTTCACTTAACAAAGACTTGCAGTTGAATCCTGACTTAATTCCTGGGGAGACATATTTGGGTGTTTCCAGTTAACAACATTGCTTCCAACTAATTAAACTCATTCTTTTTTCTCGATTGGCTTTTCCTCATTTAACATGCATGTGCCCACAGAGTTACTCTGTTACAGTCCTCTCTAACTTTTTGATGTCAGATCTGACTTTTCAAAGAGTGCTGACCTATTTGACTGTTGGCTACCATTTAACCTTGCAATGAAGTGCGGTGGATGGTTAGTTTCAAGCCTTAAATGGCATTAATGTCACGGAGAGATTGTATTCGTAGGTAAGCAAGATTTGGCAGAGGAGTTGACATGATTGCAATGTATCTCTACTCTTTAGAATCTCTTCCAGGTATATGTTGTGGATATAAGTGGAGAGACAAATGATAAAGAATGAGGAGGGCGAATTTACAGGATTTCTCATCCCTTGGGCTTATAAAAATGGATTTTTAAGGACACTGCTCATATTCATCGGGTCTAAGGGAAGTAACTTGTCAAACAGCTCTTGGTACTGCTTGGAAATCAAAGATATTGCTGTGGCCATTACAGCTCCCGTAAAAAATTTATTCTGTAAACGCTTTCGTTGGTGCAGTCATCACTGTTTTTAGCCTTTTAATTCTCTCTCTCTCTTTTAATCTTATTTGACTAACCTATAAAAGTGTTGTGCTAGGGACAAATCATTTATTCTGAAGAAAGAACATATATTATTAGAATTTGCCGGAGTCTAGCTCCAGCAGGTCCAGGGGTTCCCAAAGGATGAACGGCGTTGGCGAAAAAGTGAAAATAAAACAAAACTAAAACAAAAATAAAAATAAAAAACTAAAATAAAAAACTAAAATAAAAATGGACACAGACAACAGCAGTGTTTTGAACTGGCCGATTTATTGCAGTAAACGTGGCATTGTATTTGCTAGTGATTTCCTTGTAACATACGTCATCTATGTTTTTCTAACATTACCCAATTCTAAAATTGTTCTTTTGTATAATCGCCCAATAAGGAATAACATGGTTGTTTTGTCATAACGTTCCCTCCTGCCCTTTGCTTATTGATGAATTTTTTAATTGTTTTTATTATGTATCTATGTTTATCTATAATTTATAAAGTATTTGCTGTTTTCACAAAAGGTCATTTGTCTCTCAACACCTCAAGTGGAACAGTTACAGGGACATGACCTCTTAGTTGTTTTCCCGAACCATTCGTGGTTTTGAAGAACAAAAGTGTTCGCCTGGGTCCGAGGTGCCAGGAAGGGGGCCAAGAAGGCCTTAGAAACCCACGCCTTATACGTTCTCAGAGAGACAATGCACCTAGGAACCAATGAACCATTCTGTACTTTAACCGACTAGGTTCAGTCATCATCTGGAATGCCTCCTGGGGGCCAAGTGGGCCCAGGGGTCAGAGTGACCTGTGTCCAGAGATACACTCCTTAGTTACCGGAGTGGGGCTTTCGGATCCATATGTCTCTCCTTTACAGGCCCTCTTTGCTGGCAATTGTATGAGGCTGTCTTTCCTGTAAGTAGAGGAGTCTCCATAGGGAATGGCGAGGGCTAAACGTAAGGCCGCACAATTTCTCACGGAACCTTATTTTCTTCCCTAATGGTTCTTTTCCCAGGGGACCTGCCGAGGGCCATTCCCCAACAGACAATACCCCAGGTAGTTTTAAGGCCGAATTACCTAAAAGCGGGAGGACCAGAAGCTTCCCTGTCGGCGGGCCGCCCTGCGGTTACCAATCCGCCCTGCCACTCAGGCTGGGACAGCTCGGCTTCCAGCCAGAATTTATTTGCCAGCAAGCACTGGGACTTTTTAAAACTGAAGAACTGGTGAAATGTTCTTATTTTCTGGGTTAAGTTGTTTTCCCTCTTGCTAACGTCCTAACCTCTATCTCAGAAGTGTTTTCTTAGTAAGCTAAAAAGGTCCCGGGACCGTATCGCCGCGTGGTTATGTGGCACTTGATTACAGCTGTAAAACACTTTTAAAGACTCCAAATTGTTTCACATATACAAAAATATTCAGAGGTCTGAAGAAAAATGCCATGGTCATGCTAAATAAGAATCCAGTTACAGAACTGTGATACACTTTCCTCAGCAAAGTGGTGAGGAGACACAGATTTTTCGTAACAGTTATCGGTTGAACTGTGTCCCTCAAAAAGGTATGTTCAAGTCCTAACCACCGGCACCTGTGACCAAGACCTTATTTGGAAAATCAGGTCTTTTCATATGTAGTCAAGTTAAGATGAAGTCCTACTGGAGTATGATGGGCCCTTGTCTAGTGTGAGTGGTTTCCTTCTAATAAGAGAAGGGACACGGACCCACGTAGAACACGGCTGTACAAAGACAGAGGCAGAGATTGGAGCTACAGTGCCACAAACCCAAGAATGCCTGGGGGTACCAAGAGGTGGAAGGGGCAAGGAAGGGCCCTCCATTAGCAGGTTCAGAGAGAAGATGATGGCCCTGCCGACATCTTGATTTCAGGTGGCTTCCAAAACTGGGGAGAATAAATATCTGTTATTTTAAGACACCCAGTTTGTGGTACTTTTTTACAGTGGTGCCAGGAAACAGATACAATTACTGAAAAGCGGGCAGGACATAACTCTCTAAAATGCATTACAACTGCCTGTATGGAGGCATAATTTGATGAACAATGAGATATACTGCCTCATCAATCTCTAATTCCGGAACTCTGCATGTGTTTCAAAGGTAGAAGGCAACTGTTTCTGTTTTGACGCTTCCCACCTTGTTTGGACCACAAGCAAAGAATTGCTGAGCAGATATGAAAGGGACCTCGTTGAATCTGACGGTCAGCGGGAGGACTTGGTTTCCCGTAGCGACCTCATCTTCCAGTGTTGGGCGTCTTGCTCTGTCAGTCCTTAAGTCCCCTAACCAAATTGGTACCACAGCAATGATGACAGCATCTGTGTGAATGAGACGATGCAGTGCAATCCACTCTGAAATCAGGGCGATGGTGCAAAGGCAGCATAATTAAACTTGGATACCAGAGTTTCAGGATTTCCTATCATGCAAAATGTAACCTGTAGTCATGAGCACAGGAAAATCGGACACGTTAGTCAGCCCTAGGTATCTCGGACGGCAGGGCTGTGCGCCGGAGGGGAGTGGTTATGAGTTGTGCCTGTTTTTTAAAGTTCATTTATTTATTTTGAGAGAGAGAGAGACAGAGAAAGCAGGGGAGGGTCAGACAGAAAAAGAGAAAATCCCAAGCAGGCTCTGGGCTGTAGGCCCAGAGCCCGATGCAGGGCTCTGACTCAAGAACCGTGAGACCATGACCCGAGCCAAAATCCGGAGTTGGACACTTAACCGACTGAGCCACCCAGGCTCCCCACAGTTGTGCCAGCCTTATGCTGGGTCTTGATGATATCGACGGACATCAGGGACCCCTTTCTAACTCCCTATGTAAACAAGGTGAAATAAGAATGAGGTCATGTTCCTAGGTCTCCCTTAGCCTGTAGGTAGCATCTTTATCCAACCTCTTCCTTTAGAGAACACAGCTGATCTCTTTCGCGTTAATGTCCCCCTTTTTGTTCAGCGTGAGGTCATCTTTGCAAGGGGAACTACGTGAATGGTTTTCCTACATTACATACAAGTAAAAACCCAACTGTTGTCTTTTCAAAGTCGGCAAGCACGAAAAAGAAAAGTTCCTAAGCACCATCATTGTCATTACCATGATCATCATCAACAACCTGTTTATTTAGTATCAACTGTGTAAAGGGCAGTAACTGATGTCTTAGGAATACAGATAAGCTTAACGTGTTGTACACTGGCTCTCAAGAGCTGACAGTCTAGTTGGGAAGGTAGAACATAAAGAAACGAAGTACCAGTGTGGTGTGTTAAGATTTAAATGAATGAAACTTTTGGGGCACCTGGGTGGATCAGCCAGTTAAGCATATGACTCTTGGTTTTGACTTAGGTCATGATCTCGCAGTTCGTGAGTTTGAGCCCTGCGTCGGGGCTCCGTGCTGACTGTGCAGAGCCTGCTTGAGATTCTCTCTCTCCCTCTTTCTCGGCCCCTCCCTTGCTCCTGCTCTTTCTCTGTCTCTCTCAATAATTAAACTTAATAAATAAATGAAACTGTCAATAAGTATATGAGATGGAAGTTTGCAATGAATTGTAGAGTTAGCAAAGATTTCATGGAGGTGGGACTTGAGCTTGAACCAGGGGAGAATAATATAGCTTATTTAAGGTGAGATGATGGGAGAATTTATCTCCTTCTAGATGGAAGGAGTGTAAGGAACAAAGCCGTGGATGAGGGAATGCCTGAGGCATGTTTAGGAGACCACAGCTAGATCCATTTAATTAGATTGGAAAGTTCCTCCAGGGGAGCGACTGGAGGCTAGATTGTGGAAAATCTTGAATGTCTGACTTGGGTTTTTTGACCTGTAGGAAACTGCTGAGCGTGAGGATATTTGCAACGCACTATTTTCAGAGGCGTGACTAAGGGGGACCAAGTAGAAAATTTAAGGATTGTTTGAAGATCTAGACTAAGGCATTTGGAAAAAAAAGGAGCTGATTGAAGTAACTGCTATCGTTAAGGCAGATTTTGGAGAGGTGACTTCCTGGATTTGGCAATGGGAAGAAGGAACACGGGAAGGGAAGTAATCAGAGATTCCTCAGGGTTTAAGTTACCTCTTACACCTGCTTAAGAATGTTGTAGTCATTTTTAGCCAACAGTTATTAAGCTCTGATAATGTGTCAAGCAGCATGCCAGGTATTAAGGATATAATGATGGGGGAGAAATGGTTTTTAGCACTGAGGAGCTCACGTACAGACTTTCCAATAATTAAAATCTTTATGTACCTAAAAACAGAGTTTCAAACTATGTGAAGGAAACATTGATAGAATTGGCAGGAGAGATAGACAAATCCACAGTTTTAATCAGATTTCAACACACTTCTCCCCATAATCACGGCACAACTAGAGAGAAAATCAGTAAGACCACGAAAGACCTCAACAACAGTTGCTGTGGCAAGGGTTCTATCTAGTTAGTATTCATTGGTTCCTGTCTTGACGGTGTTGTAGATCCCTTTGAGAATCCAAGGAAGGTTATTGTTTGGAATATGCCCATTCCAAACAAATGCACAAACACACACAGCAAAGCATTTGGATGTGCTCATTCGTGCACCCCCAGTTAAGAAGTCTTATCATGGATCCTATTGCAAAGTGCTATAGGAGTCTCAGGGCTGGAGGCACAACATTTTTAGGAGTATTGTGGCAAGCCTTCACAGAAGGGTGGTATTGTCTTGTAAGAAGACAATGCATAGGAGTTAGGGAAAGGCATAAAACTATGAATTTGTATGCTTAGGGGATAACGAGTAATTTGGTGTGGCTGGAGTGTAGATATCTGTGGTAGGAACTCAGGGCAAGATTATGAACACCCTTTTAAGCTATATTAATAGTATCAGTAACATTAATGAAAATGATAATGATAAGATTTGCTTTTTATGGGGCTTCTACACCCTCTGATAAGTACTTTTTTAAAAGCAGGCTCCATGCCCAGTGCAGGGCTCGATGTGGGGCTTGTTCTCTCAACCCTGAGATCGTGACATGAACTGAAATCAAAATACTTGACCGACTGAGCCAGCCATCCAGGCGCCCCCTTCTAATAAGTATTTTAAATACATTGTCAGTAAGCTTTATATCAACCATGTAAGTCAGGTATTATATGTACTTTATGTGAAGAAATCGAGTTATTGGCGAGGTTGACTTCTTATTCAAAATCACACAGATAATAAGTGGTGAACTGAGAGTTTAAACAAGGTCTGATTCCAAAGCTTGTTCTCATTCCACTATGTTATACTATTTCTTTACAAATGTTTATACTGGGTCCTGTAAACACTAGGGAGCCAGCCATCAAAGATTTCAAGGCAGGAAGTAGCATGAAATAAGTGAGTGCTTTAGAAACATAATTTTGTTGGCAATATGGAAAATGGAATGGAAGGGACTGAAAGCCTGGGTGTACGAAGATCAGGTAGGAGGCTCTTATGAAAGCCCAGGTATGAGAAGATGAAGGTCTGAACTAAGGCAGTGCGTGATAAATGTTTCATGTACACTTGAAGAGAATGCAGTTCTTTAGTGGAGTTCTAGAAATGTTGATTGGGTCAAGTTGGTTATTAGTGTTGTTAAAGTCTTTCATGTTCTTACTGATTTTCTCTCTAGTTGTGCCATAATTATGGGGAGAAGTGTGTTGAAATCTGATTAAAATTGTGGATTTGTCTATCTCTCCTGCCAATTCTATCAGTGTTTCCTTCACATAGTTTGAAACTCTGTTTTTAGGTATATAAACACATCGTATTGTTATGTCCTTGGTGAATGGTCCCCTATGTCATTATGAAATGATGTTGTCTTTGGTAATGTTCTTTTCTCAGATATCTACTCTGTCAGATAATAATATAGTCATTCCATATTTGATTAAAGATTTTTTTAAATGTTTATTTATTTTTGAGAGAGAGAGGCAGAGCACAAATGGGGGGAAGGGCAGAGAGAGGGAGACACAGAATCCGAAGCAGGCTCCAGGCTCCAAGCTGTCAGCACAGAGCTGGATGCAGGGCTCGAACTCATAAACCGTGAGATCATGACCTGAGCCGAAGTTGGATGCTTAACTGACTGAGCCACCCAGGCGCCCCACCACATTTGACTTGATGAGTGGTAGCATGATATATTATTTTCCATTATTTTAACTTTAATTTATGTGTGTCTTTATATTTCAAATCACTTATTTTAGGCAGCATATAATTGAGTCTTGCTTTATTACCCAATCTGACACTAAAGCTGACAATAAAGTTCTGTTTATTGGGGGAGAGAGGTTTAGACCATTTACGTTTAATGTGATTAAGGGTAAGGTGGGGTTTAAATCTATCTTGCTCTTTGATTTCTCTTTGTCTCATCTGTTTTTTTGTTTCTTGTGTCCTTTTCGTCTGCATTTCTTTGAACTGAGTTGTTTTTTATGATTCTATTTCATCTCCTTTGTCAACTTATGAGCTACAGTTCTTTGTTATTTAAGTGGTTGAGTTCGTTTGTAGTCTACATCTTTAACTGGCCGCGGTCTATCTTCAAGTGGTAGTATATCATTTAGTACATAGTATAAAGCCTGACAACAGCATATGACAGTTTCTCCCTTCCTGGCTTTTGTTGCCAGTGCATTGCCATAGTTTTTACTCTCGTGTATGTTACAAAAAACCTGAAATACACATGACTATTTTTCTTTAAGTAGCCAATTACTTTTAAAAGAGATTTAGTGGGGCGCCTGGGTGGCGCAGTCGGTTAAGCGTTCGACTTCAGCCAGGTCACGATCTCGCGGTCCGTGAGTTCGAGCCCCGCGTCGGGCTCTGGGCTGATGGCTCAGAGCCTGGAAGCTTGTTTCCAATTCTGTGTCTCCCTCTCTCTCTGCCCCTCCCCCGTTCATGCTCTGTCTCTCTCTGTCCCAAAAATAAATAAATGTTGAAAAAAAAATTAAAAAAAAATAAATAAAAGAGATTTAGATAATTAGAAAAATAATTTTTCATTTCTCCATACTGCTCTTCATTTATGTGTGTAAGTGCAGAGTTTTCGTCAGGTTTCATTTCCTTTCTGTGTGAAGGGCTTTCTTTAATAATTCTTATGGTGTGGACCTGTGGGTGGTGAATTCTTTAGTTTTTGTACATCTGACAAAATCTGTATATCACCTTCATTTGCGAAAGATAAACTTGCTGCAGAGAATTCTAGATTAAGAGTTTTTACTTCCAGGGGGAGCCTGGCTGGCTCAGTCGGAGCAGCATGTGACTCTTGATCTCAGGGTCATGAGTTCGACCCCCATGACAGGTGTAGAGATTCCTATAAATAAATAAATACCTGAATGAATGAGTAAATAAATCATTTTTACTCTCAGAACCTTAAAGATGTTACTTCACTATCTTTTACCTTACATTGTCCTCAATGATAAATTTGCAGTAATCTTTATTTGTTTTCCTCTGTAAGTAATGTGTCTTTTTTTTTTTTTTTTTTTTTAATCTCTGGGTACTTTAAGACTTTTTCTGCCTCTCAAGAATTTGGAATAGGCCTTGGTGTTACAGAGCATTTGCATTCAATAATTATTGATAGGTGTATACTTGTCATTTTGTTACTTGTTCTATGGTTGTTTTTGTATTTCTTTGTTCCTTTCTTCTCTTGCTCTCTCACAATTTCTTGGCTTTCTTTAGTGATACACTTGGATTCCTTTCTCTGTTTTGCATATTTATTGTTGCTTTTTAATTTGTGTTGAATCACTGTGTTGTACACATGAAACTAATATTACACTGTATGATCACTAGTTGGAATTTAAAGACTTAAAAAAGTTTTCCATCATAGTGTTTAAGATCTGATGTATAAAGTAAGAGTAAACATCACTCAAGGGCTTTAACCTTCTTTCCTGGGAAAGGGATTGGTGTGTTTTCAGTTGTATGCAGATATCTCTATCATGTTAGGTAGAGTTATAACCTTGTTATTGTCTTCATTTGGAGATGAAGTATGGTTTAAGTAGAAGCATATATGGGTGCCAAGTTGAGAAGGGGTGGGTTTGTGATGGTTAATTTTATGCGTCAGACTTACTAGACCACGGATATTTGGTTAAACTTTCAAGTTGTGTCTGTGAGGGTGTTTCTGGATGAGATTAACATTTGAATTGGTAGACTGTCTCCCCAATGTAGATGTGCCTTAGCCAATCCTTTGAAGGCCTGAATGGAACTGAAAGGCTCAGTAAGTAGGAAGTCATTATCTCTGCCTGTCATCCAGCTGGAACATTGGTTTTCTCCTGACTTTGGACTGGAATCTAAACCATTGGGTCTGGTGGTTTCAGGCCTTCGTACTCGTACTTCGAACTACACCATTGGCTTTCCTTCGTCTCTGGCTTGCCATTACAGATCTTGGGACTTCGCAGCCTCCATAATCATGTGAGTCAATAACTTCTGTAAATCTCTTGTTTAACGTATATTAATTCACTTTCTCTGAAGGATGCTAATACAAGTAGTAACTTGCTATAAAATCTAAGGCACCTTGGCATGCTTAGAATACATTGCTTCTTGGGGTGCTTGGATGGCTCAGTCAGTTGAGCATGTGACTTTTGGGTTTGACTCAGGTCACGATCTCGTCGTTTGGTTCCCGAGTTCCAGCCCTGCGTCGGGGCTTTTGTGCTGACAGTGCAGAGACTGCTTGTGATCCTCTGTCTCCTTCTCTCTGCCCCTCCCCTCCTCTCTCTCTCTCTCTCTCTCTCTCTCTCTCTCTCTCTAATTAAAAAAAAAGAATACATTGTTTCTTCACTTAAAGATCTTGTGCTTGAACAAAACGTTCTTCTTTTACAACATCGCCCTTTTGTGGCTCCAGACTGTGCTCAGATGTTTTAGTTGGATGCCTATAGCTGTAACTTGGATCAGCTCAGCTAGGAGGCATGTTGGGAATTCTGTGAATGATAGGAAGCTGGGACTGAGGGAACTTGGGGCAGACGCAGTGAGTAAGATAGTAGCCAGAGGGGTGGTGTGCATGGTTCTAAGGTCTTTCATGAGGTCAGGCTTCTGTGAGCAGTAATGACCATGACGTCTGTTATCTTAAGAAGTGGAATAGTTCATGCGAGGCTGCAATCAGGGTTACAATTCTAGATGGTCCGTCTGTTTGTAACGGAATGCCAGAGAGTAACAGGCTGAATATGGGGCACAAAGGAGAGCAGTTTGTCTAGAACTTTGGCAGATGTCAGTCAAGTGGGTTGACTCTCTGGACGAGGTTCTAGTCCCAGCAGAGGAACTGGCCGGTTAAGTGGCAACCACCAAAGGTACAACCACCAAAGGTACATGCTGTGGGAGGAAAGAGAATACTATAGCTCAGTAGAAATGGGGATGCCCAAGGGTCGTTCCAGTGATCTTAGGTATAATTCTGTACCCTACCCAGTGGTAGTGGTAGTATCTGCTCTATTGCAGCCCCTTTAATGCAAGCCAGTGAAAGAGTTACCACAGTCTAACAATCAGATTAATCATTTCAGTGATCCTCCTGTAACTTTTACAGATGTATAGCCTTTGGAAGAGAACTACAACATGATTAGGTCAGGAATTACATGAGTTTCAACGTGAATGAGAGACAGTGGAGATGATTCATTAGGAAATAGGAAATTAGGAAATTAGATGAGGACATGATACCTTTTCCTGATAGCAACAGAAGAAACATTCTTATTGGGTGACTGGGCCAGGGCTAGGGAGAGGCAAGCAAGGTGCCTAGAATTTGTGCTCTGGGTGCCTTGCTTGCTCCCCCTATTAGGGGCCCTTTGGGTTGGCAATGTTGACTCAAAGTTATTTGGTATACAGCCTTCGAGATGTGTGGGAAACATCCTACAAGACGTAACAATTGGAAAAGGGAGCGGCACCTGACTGGCTCAGTCGGTAGAGAATGCGACCCTTGATCTTGGTGTTGTAAGTTTGAGCCCTGTGTGGGGTGTAGAGATTACTTAGAAATAAAACCATTAACATTAATTGAAAAAAAAAAAAAGGGAAACTAGAGTAGTAGGAAGGCCCAGTGGCAAGAGCACAGATGGAAAGCACCAATGTGGGCAGGAAACAGTAGGCACATTCTCACAGGAGAGTGGAATCACTCAGTGCTATTGGGGAACCTGATATGTAAAGACAGCAAGATGCCAAAAGCAAAGGGCATCTGAAATAGGACAGGGCAGCTCGGAGCGTGTGCGTGTGTGTGTTACTGACAAGGGAATAGTGTCCTTTTTAAATAGAAATTTCTGGACTTCGTTGTGACATTATACTTTATGGTCCTGTATTTGCCTTTTGTTATTATACCTGGACTTAAATCGGGAGCCCCCCCAGTGTAATCCTGGGCAAGTTGCTCAACATTTTTGTGTTTCAGTTTTCTCATCTGTAAGATTGGGCTCATGTGACACCTACTACATATGGTTACTCTGAAAACTCAATGAATTTTTTTTTATTGTAACATGTTTTAAAATTTATTTTGAGAGAGACAGATGATGGAAGTCGGGGAGGGGCAGAGAGAGAGGAAGAGAGAGAATCCTGAGCAGGCTCTGTGCTGCCACTGCAAAGCCTCACGAAACGGGGAGATCATGACCTGAGCCAAAACCAAGGGGCTGACGCTTAACTGACTGAGCCACCCAGGCGCCCCTGAAAACGAAATGAGTTAATGCACATAAAGTGCTTTGAATAGCACCTGGCAGATCATGTGACACTCAGCAGATATGGCTGCCACCACTACTGCTAAGCTGTGCCTGGGGTATAAAGGGTTCACACTTGCCTCTATGGAAAGCTTACCTGGCTTCAGTATGTCATTTTTAGGTACTGTTGGTTAGTTAAGATGTTACCATAAACATATTCTAGATGTTTATTTTTTAAAAAAATGTTTGTTTTTTTATGTTAATGACAAAAGAGTCTGTCATCACACACACACACACACACACACACACACACACACACACACTCTTCCAGGAATCACTTCTGCTGGCATATTTGCTACAAGATGCTACGTGCACCCAAACCTGCTCCTCGTAAAAACTAAGCTCCTGATCTCTTCTGAGGAACCCCAGTCCCTTCCAATTAGAGAAACCACGTGGCTTGGATCTGAGGCAAAAAACCATGGCCTTTTCATGTATCACTTCATCATTTCGCTTTGATTTGAGGGGGATGTTTGGTCCCAGGTGGAAGAGAATACCATAATCGCGTGACTTGCTCTGCCACCATTCAACGTCCAAGTTTACTTGAGACTCTCGAGGTTTACGTAAGGCCTAGTAGGTGGCTGGAAAGTACTTGGCCTCAAAGCTTGGAAAACCATGATACGTGTGTGTATAATATTTTTATTGTTATATAATTTATACATATATATTTATAAAATTTATACATCTATATATACTTCAACTTTGTGACTTGCTCTGTGAACTTGGGCATATCACTTAGCCTCTGTGGTATTATGTGGTATATGAATTCAGCTTCCTGATTCATAAAATGAGGATAATATGACCCTTTTTATCTACCTCACAGGATTATTCTAAGGACCAAATAAGGTATTAGATGAAGATGTGCTTTTGACCTGTAATATGCATTGGTAACAAGGCATGGCTCTACCACTATCCATTCATTCATTTAACAAACGTTTATTGATTACTGAATAAACATTGGACACTTTTTTAGGTTCTGAGATACAGCAGTGAAAACAATACACTTTCCAGAAGGGAGCTTTTATTTCACTGGATAGGAGAAAAACAATAGATAAAGATTTGTCACATTATCTGGTAATGATAAGAAAAATAAAGCAGGTTAAGAACACAGAGAAAAATGGGGGCCCCCGGGTGGCTCAGTCGGTTAAGCCTGCAACTTCAGCTCACGTCATGATCTCACGGTTCGTGGGTTCAAGCCCCACGCCAGGCTCTGTGCTGATAGCTCGGGGTCCAGAGCCTGCTTCGGATTCTGTGTCTCCCTCTCTCTCTGCCTCTCCCCCACTCACGCTCTCTCTCTCTTTTAAATAAACATTAAAAAAAAACAGAAAAGTAGAAGATATGTAACAGGACTATTTTAGATTGGGTATGTGGGAATCAAGGGGCCCACTTAGAAGCTGCTGAAAAATTAGAAAGACAGCTAAAGCATATGGAATATCAAAGGCAAGGGAGTGGCATAGTCTCTCGCAAACTGCCACCCACAGCACATTCATATTTTAGTGCCAGATGAGGAAAACTTTTTATGTGTGTGTGCAGTGCACTCACGGTTTTGGGGTTAACAGGAGGAAATTCAGGAGGAGGACGAAATTCAGCGTTTAGAGAGCGACACTCCTCCAAGGGTTTTGAGATCTCCGAAAGAACTTTGCGTTTTCTCAATGGTAACGGGAGAAATCGCTCAATGGTAAACAAAGTTGCGGCGGCGTATTGCAACACACGGGCATGTGGCAGAGAGAAGATTCTGGCAATCGATGCTGTAGAATTGCCAGTTGGGAAAGCCTGTTTTTGCAACCAGTCGAAGAAGCGAGAAACCTCCGTGACAAGATATCACTTTGCCTTTTGCCAAAAAGTAGCTCGAGGAGGTGGATTCTCTCGAGTCAAGACGGTTGAGGCCGGTACCTTGTCTTGTCCTAAGCCACGTGGGCCCTGCCTCCAGAGTGAACTGTTTGGCTTTGGAACAAAGGTAGCACGGAGGACACGCCCAGGAAATATTTGAGTAAAGGAGATCCACGGTCTCCTCCAGCAGCTCATTCTTAATAATTCAGCTCCAGGAAAGCTGGCTATGGCACCAAAGCTCAGACTGAATCAGAAACATCAATCTGTTAATGTACAGTGAAAATATAACTGTCAGATGATGACTCATGTTCGTATTAGTGCTTTACCTCCCCAGGAGGGAAAACCATATTAGGAGTGCCCTTCTCAGATGCACTGTGCTTGCCGGGGGCGGTGGGGGGGGGGGGGCGGGGGGGAGGGCAGTGCAGGGGGTTGGTTATTTCATTTGCATTTTTTATCTTAACAAAATTTTAATGATACAGAATCATTGTGAGGAACCACCACGTACGATATACCTTTTACTCAGATCCATTAACTGTTTACATTTTGCCTCTGTTTATTCTCTTTCTCTGGATTATATCTGTCTGCACGCTAGACACACACACACACACACACACACACACACACACACGTTCGTGTGTATTTTTTTTAAATGAATCTTTTGACAGTAAGTTACAGACATGGTGCCCCACACGTACTTCAGTGTGTATTTCCTAAGAACAAGGGTA
Source organism: Felis catus (assembly GCF_018350175.1). Taxonomy (NCBI): domain Eukaryota; kingdom Metazoa; phylum Chordata; class Mammalia; order Carnivora; family Felidae; genus Felis; species Felis catus. The sequence continues at coordinate 114,239,186 of NC_058386.1, read as the reverse complement.
AATACAGCACGATTGTCAAAATCAGGAAATTTAACACTGATGACAATCCAAACCTGTTACCTGATTCACAGTCCGTTTTCAAATGTAGTCGATTATCTTAAGAATGTCCTATGTAGCTAATGTTGTGCCTGGTAGAGGATACAATTCAGGACGATGCATTGCACTTAGTTGTCATGTGAATTTAATCTCCTTTATTGCTATTATTTAAAATTTTATTTTTAAGTAATCTCTACACCCAACGTGGGGCTTGAACTCACAACCCTGAGATCAAGAGTCACACGCTCTATTGACTGAGCCAGCCTGGTGTCCCTCCTTTATTATTTTTCAGTTGAGCTATAGCTGATATACAGCACATTAGTTTCAGGTGTACAACATAATGATTTGCTAATTGAATGTGTTATGATGGTCCACTCAGGAAGTCTAGTTAACATTAGGTATCACACACAGTTTCAGATTTTGTTTTTTGTGTGATGAGAATCTTTTAAGATCTCTCAGTAATTTTCAGATCTGAAATCCGATATTATTAACTCTAGTCACCATGCTGTATATCCCCCTGACTGACTTATTTTGTAACTGGAAGTTTGTACATCCTTTTGATTCCCTTTACCCATTTAATCCACTCCTTGCCTCCGACAACCACCAGTGTGTTCTACGAGCTCAGTTGGAGTCCACATAAAAGTGACATCATATGGTATTTGTTTTTCTCTGTCTGACTTCACTTAGCATAATGCCCTCCAGGTCCATTCGTGTTGTCACAAATGGTAAGATTTCATTCTTTTTTTTTGATGGCTCAATAATATTCCATTGTGTATATGCACACCACATTTTCTTTATCCATTCATCCATTGACAGACACGTAGACTATTTTCATGTCTTGCCTGTTCTAAATAATGCTGCAGTGCACCTGGGTATGCATATATCCTTTTGAGCTAGTGTTTTAGTTTTCTTTGGCTAACTCCCTAGACGTGGAATTGGTGGATTGTATGGTAGTTTTATTTTTGAGGAGCCTCCATACTGTTTCCCACAGCGGCCACGCCAATTTACGTTCCTACCAACAGGGCCCTTTTCTTCACATCTTCACCAACTCTTGCCATCTCTTGCCTTTTTGATGATAGCCGTTCTAACGGGTGCGAAGCAATACCTCATTGTGGTCTTGATTTACAAATGCCCTGATGGAATTGGATCTCTTTTAATCTGGACTAGTTCCTCAGCCTTTTTTGCTTCTTGGATCTTGACATCATTGAAGAATATATGACAGTTATTTTGTAGATTGTCCCTCAGTACGATTTTGCCTCACGTTTCTTCATGATTAGATTCAACTTACATATTTTTGGCAAAAATATCACAAAAGTGACACTATGTTTTTCTCTTCATCATATGTTTTGATGCTAATATAAATGGAATTATGACTTAATAAATTTCACTTTACAAATGTTTCCTTTTAATATATAAAAATATAATTGACGGGCACCTGGGTGGCTCAGTCGGTTAAGCATCTGACTTCAGCTCAGGTCATGATCTCGCGGTCTGTGAATTCAAGCCCCACATAAGGCTCTGTGCTGACAGCTTAGAGCCTGGAGTCTGCTTCGGATTCTGTGTCTCTGTGTCTCTCTCTGCCCCTCCTCTGTTTGTGCTCTGTCTCTCTCTCTCTTTCTCTCAAAAATAAATAAAAACAAAGAACAACAAATATATATATGTATGTATTTAACGGATTTTGTATATTGATATCATATCCTGATGCTTTATTAGTTCTAGTAATTGTTTTAGAAATTCTTTATAATTGTCTATATAAGCAATAATGGCAATTGCAAATAACAAAGATTAATTTCTTCCTTTCCAATCTTTATTATCTTTTTTTCCTTGCTGTATGAGATCATCTACTACAATAAAAATGGCAAGAATGGATACCCTTGCCTTATTAGTGAAGACAGGGTATAATATTAGCTGTAGTTTCTTTGAAGATAAACTTGATAAGATCAAGGAAGTGCCCTTCTACTCCTACTTTTCTGGGTGTTTTTATTATGAAAGGGTGTTTACTTTTGCCAAGATACTTTCTGCATTTATTGAGGTATATATTTTTTTATTTGTATAATCAATTTATTTGTATTATAATAGGATAGTCCAATATTTCAGAAAAAACATAATTTGAATTTTTATAAAATAAGTTACTGGTGTTGTTTGTAATGTTGCATATTATTATAGTTCCATTAGACAACAAATTAGTTAAACTTTATAAGAACTAGGTGAGAAGCTTATCTCATGTTTGCTTGAATTATATTCAATTTCACTCATATATTTATTTATTATTTCAACTGTTCATCCATTCGGCAAATACTTTTGAGTTAGATACTCTGCGTTGGATGTTGCAGGAAATACAAAAAGAATATCTAAAGTAAACAAAACAACAACCATTAACCTTTGTCACAATTACATTTTAGAGGAGGAGGGAGACAATAAACAACATATGTAAGTAAATTTCATGATCTGTTAAAAAATATATCAATAAAGAGGAAAATAAGCTATGGAAATGGAGATAGGCGTGAAGTTTTAGAATGACCTGGAAACCCTTCCTGAAAAGCTGAGCTTTGCGTAACGACCAAAAGGGAACGAGGAAGCAATTAAGAGGTATCTGAGGGCAGAATAATCTGCAAGCAAAGTGAAATACTAACGGATCTTGTATACTATACTTTGGTTCCGAACTTTGTGAGAAGCAATTAACTGTTTCTTTTCAAGTATTGAATACTATCATTCTCTTTTAAGGGAAAGTAACACTAAAGGATAAAAAAAAACCCCACAGCATCTCTATTAGCTGTACTATAATAGCCAAATATTGATTTATTTTAAATTCTAAGGATAGAGTTACATACCCACATTAATATTAATTCCTACATTTGAATATAGAAAATGTCTAATCAATGCAAGAGAAAAATGTTTAATAAACATGAGAATGAATGCCTATAATCAGACCTAAGGGTCAACTACCATGAAAATTTAAACTAAGTATTTGCATAATTGAGATTTGAGCATATGAGCAACATTTTTATCAGTAGTTCCCAATCCTCTTTACATATATATAGACTTTAATAATGCTTCATTTTTTATGGATATTAATAAGATACTAATCAATATTACTTACATTCAGTTGGAGAAAGTTATAGTTGACTCTTGAACAACGTGGGTTTGAACTGCACAGGTCCATTTATAGAAGGACTTCTTTTTTGATAATTATAGTACAATCCTGTAAATGTATTTTCTTTCCCTTATGATTTCTTATTCACATTTTCTTTTATTGAGGTATATTTTTTTTTATTTTTATCCAGTTAATGTTGGTTAACACTGATTGGTTTTTATTTATTTTTAAATAATCTCTTCACCCACCATGGGGCTCGAACCCACAATCCCGAGATCAAGAGTCACATGCTCTACCAACTGAGCCAGCCAGGTGCCCTGACATTGATTTTTTTTTTTTGAGAGAGAGAGAGAGTGTGTGCACACGCGAGCGTGCGCGGGCACAAGTGAGCAAGGGGCAAAGAGAGAGAAAGGGAGGGAGAGAGAAGAAGCAGGGTTCACCTGAAGTGGGGCTTGTGTTTCCCTGAACCAAGGCAGGAGCTCACTGGAAGCAGGGCTCCAGCTCACCCAGTGTGAGACTCAAACTCATAAACCATGAGATCATGACCTGAGCTGAAATCAGGTGCTTAACAACTGAGCCACCGTCATTCATTGATTGATTTTTAAATGGTAATCCAACTTCGCATTCATGGGATAAGCCCCAGATGGTCCTGATGTATTATCCTTTACTGTATAGATTACTGTATAATCTTTACTGAATTATCTTCGATAATATTTACTTACAAAATTTGTGTTTCTGTTTTTATGAAGGAAATTAAAACATAGCTTTCTTTCCTTGAAATGTTTTGGCTGGTTTTTGTATCAGAATAACACTGACCTCATCGAATTGAGAAGGGTATGCCTCTCAGATTTTTGAGAAGAGAGTGATGAGAAATGGTGTATTTTTCTTTCTTAATTGTTTGTTAGAATTCACTAGTGAAGCCATCAGGACCTAAAATTTTCTTTTTGGGAAAGCTCCACTCAATTTTTGATAGATACAGGGATGATATTAAAATAATATATTGCTTCTTGGGTAAGCTTTGATACTTTTGCATTTCAAGAACTTTATTAATTTTGAGTTGTTAAGTTTGGAAAATCTTTGTTTATCCTTTTAATGATTATAGTATCTATATTGATGTCCCCTCTCTTATTCCCGATATTGGTATTTTGTGGGTTGTTTTTCTTTTTCCTTACATTTTCAAAAAACCAGGTTTTTATTGATTTTTCTGTATTTTTTTTCTGTGTAATTGGTTTCTGCTTTATGATATCCTTTGGCTTAAATTTGCTTTTTTTTTTTTTTTTTTAGTTTTTTAAGGTAGGATTTTAGACCATTGATAGGAGCTTATTTTTCCCCAATATAAGCATTCAATACATGAAATTTCTTTCTGAACACTGCTTTATTTTTATCATTTGTTTATTTATTTAAAAATGTTTATTTTTGAGAGAGAGAGTGAGGGAGCACAGGAGCATGAGCACGTGTGAGTGGGGGAGGGGCAGAGAGAGAAGGGGACAAAGGATCCCAAGCAGATGCTGTACTGACAGCAGAGAGCCTGACGCAGGGCTTGAACCCACATACAGTACCGTGAGATCATGACCTGAGCGGAAGTTGGAAGCTTAACTGCCTGAGCCACCCAAGCGCCCCTAAGCACTGCTTTAGTTGGATCACACAAATTTTGATGTTCTGTGTATTTGGTTATGTCAGTTCAAAATGTTTTTAAATATTTCCCCTTGATCCTTGATCCATGGAGTCATATGGATCCATATTTAGAAGTGTTTGTTTAATTGTCAGATAGTTGGAGATTTTCCAATATTTTTCTGGTACTGATTTCTAATTAAAATTTTATTGTGGTTAGAGAATATTCTTTTTTTTTTAATTTTTTTTAACATTTTATTTATTTTTGAGACAGGGAGAGACAGAGCATGAACAGGGGAGGGTCAGAGAGAGGGAGACACAGAATCTGAAACAGGCTCCAGGCTCTGAGCTGTCAGCAAAGAACCCGACGTGGGGCTCAAACTCACGGACCGTGAGATCATGACCTGAACTGAAGTCGGCCGCTTAACCGACTGAGCCACCCAGGTGCCCCTAGAGAATATTCTTTGTATCAGTTCAATCATTCAAAATTTATTTAGACTTAGTTTTTGGCTCCTTATGTAGTATATGTTGGTTAATGTTCCAAGTGCTCTTGAAGAGAATATTCTGTTATTTTGGGGTGGAACATTCTATAAGTGTTGATTAAGTCAAGTTAATTGACAGTATTGTTCAAGCATTTCATATTTTTACTGATTTTTGTCTAAGTATTTTGTAACGATTGAGAGTTTGGTGTTGAAATGTCCAAATAGTATTGTAGGCATTTACTTCTTTCACTTTTTTTAAAAGTTTATTTATTTATTTTTGAGAGAGAGAGAGAGAGAGAGAGAGAGAGAGAGAGAAAGAAAGAAAGAGAACGACCTGGGGAAGGGCAGAGAGAGAGAGAGAGACAGACAGACAGACAGACAGACCGAGAGATGTAGAATCTGAAGCAGGCTCCAAGCCCTGAGCTGTCAGCACAGAGCCCGATGCAGGGCTCAAACTCACAAACCATGAGATCATGACTTGAGCCAAAGTCAGAGGCTTAACTGAGCCACCCAGGTGCCCCTACTTCTTTCAGTTCTATTAGTTTTTCCTCACATAGTTTGAAACTCTGTTATTGGTGGCATACATATTTAGGATCGCTTTATATTTCCAATGAATTGGCCCCTTTATTTTATGTGATCTCCTTATTTTACCTTTGGTGATAATATTCCTTTTTCCCCAAACCTGCTCTACTGATATGGATATTGATATTGATATGGATACTCCATCTTTCTTTTAATTAGCGTTTGTGTGGTCTATCTTGTTCCATCATTTGACTTTTAACTAAACTGTCTTTATGTTCAAAGTAGGTTTCTTTTAAATAGCAGGTAGTGCAATCTTGCTTTTTTATATAATTTGTCTACCTCTGACTATTATTTGGTAGGTTTAAACCATTTGCATTTAATGTGTTAAGATGGCTGATTTAGTGTAATTATTTATCTATTTGGACTTAGGTCTATTATTCTGCTTTTTTGTTTTCTATTTGTCTCCTATCTTTTCCCCCATATATTTCTTCTTTCTTTATTTTGGGAGGTCAATTGAATATTTTTAGGATTCCATTTTAATTTCCTTGTTGACTTTAAAATTTTACCTCTGTTAGTTTTCCGCTAATCGCTCTACAGATTACAAAATGAATCTTTTTTTTGAAATCTATTTATTATTTATTTATTTATTTATTTATTTATTTATTTATTTTTATTGTCAAGTTAGCTAACATACAGTATAGTCTTGGCTTCAGGAGTAGATTCCCGTGATTCATCACTTACATACAATACCCAGTGCCATCCCCAATGCCCATCACCCATTTCTCCTCCCCAAACCCCCCCATCAGCCCTCAGTTTGTTCTATACATGAGGGTCTCTTATACTTTGCCTCCCTCTCTGTATCTTATTTTTCCTTCCCTTTCCCTATGGTCTTCTGTCAAGTTTCTCAAATTCTACATATGAGTGAAATCATATGATATCTATCTTTCTGTGACTTATTTCACTCAACATAATGCCCTCCAGTTCCATCCACATTGTTGCAAATGGCAAGATTTCATTCTTTTTCATCTCTGAGTAGTATGCCATTGTGTATGCATGTGTATATGTGTATATATATATATATATATATATATATATATACACACACACACACACACACCACATCTGGGTTTTTTTTAATGTTTATTTAGTTTTGAGAGAGTGTGAGACAGAGTGTGAGTGGAAGGCGGGGTGGGGGGGGGGGGAAGAGAGAGAGGGAGACAATCTGAAGCAGGCTCCAGGCTCCAAACTGTCAGCACAGAGCCCAACACGGGGCTCGAACTCACGAACCGTGAGATCATGGCCTGAGCTGACGTCAGACGCTTAACTGACTGAGCCACCCAGGCACCCCTATACCACATGTTCTTTATACATTCATCAGTTGATTGACGTTTGGGCTCTTTCCATAATTTGTCTATTGTCGATAGCACTGCTATAAACATTAGGGTACATGTGCCCCTATGAATCAGAACTCCTGTATCCTTTGGATAAATTCCTAATAGTGCTATTGCTAGGTTGTAGGGTAATTCTATTTTTAGTTTTTCGAGGAGCCTCCACACTGTTTTCTGGAGAGGCTGCACCAGGTTGCATTCCCACCAATGGTGTAAGAGGGTTCCCATTTCTCTACATCCTCCCCAACACTTCTTGTTGCCTGAGTTGGTAATTTTAGCCACTTTGGCCAGTGTGAGGGGGTATCTCAATGTGGTTTTGATTTGTATTTCCTTGATGATAAATGATATTGGGCATCTTTTCATGTGTCTGTTTGCCATCCGTATGTCTTCTTTGGAAAAGTGTCTATTCATGTCCTCTGCCCATTTCTTTACTGGATTATTTGTTTTTCAGGTGTTGAGTTTGTTAGGTTATTTATAGATCTTTGATACTAACCCTTTATCCGATATGTCATTTGCAAACATCTTCTCCCATTCTGTCAGTTGCCTTTTAGTTTTGTTGGTTGTTTTCTGTGCAGAAGTTTTTTATCTTGATGTCCCAATAGTTCATTTTTGCTTTTAATTCCCTTGCCTTTGTAGATGTGTTGAGTAAGAAATTGCTGCGCCTGAGGTCAAAGAGGTTGTTGCCTGTTTTCTCCTCTAGGATTTTGATGGTTTCCTGTCTCACATTTAGGTCTTTCATCCATTTTGAATTTATTTTTGTGTATGGTGTAAGAAAGTGGTCCAGTTTCATTCTTCTCCATGTTGCTGTCCAGTTCTCCAGCATCATTTGCTAAAGAGACTGTCTTTTTTCCATTGGATACTCTTTCCTTCTTTGTCAAAGATTAGTTGGCCATACATTTGTGGGACCATTTCTCGGTTCTTTATTCCATTGCTCTGTGTGTCTGTTTTTGTGCCAATACCATACTGTCTTGATGATCACAGCTTTAGTAGAGGCTAACATCTGGGTTTGTAATGCCTCCCGCTTTGGTTTTCTTTTTCAACATTACTTGGGCTATTTGGGATCTTTTGTGGTTCCATACAAAGTTTAGGATTATTTGTTCTAGTTCTGCGAAGAATGCCAGTGCAATTTTGATTGGGATTGCATTGAATGTGTAGATTGCTTTGGGTGGTATTGACATTTTAACAATATTTGTTCTTCCAATCCATGAGCAAGGAATGTTTTTCATTTCTTTGTGTCTTCAATTTCTTTCATAAGCTTTCTATAGTTTCCAACGTACAGATCTTTACATTTTTGGTTAGGTTTATTCCTAGCTATTTTATGGTTCTTGGTGCAATTGTAAATGGGATCAATTCCTTGATATCTCTTTCTGTTGCTTCATTATTGGTGTATAGAAATGCAGCTGTTCTTTACGTTGCTTTTATATCGTACGATTTTACCGAATTCATGTATCGGTTCTAGCAATGTTTTGGTGGAGTCTTTTAGGGTTTTCCATGTACATGTCATGTCATCTGAGAAGAGTGGAAGTTTCACTACTTCTTTGCCAATTTGGATCCCTTTTATTTAATTTTGTTGTGTGATTGCTGAGGCTAGGAATTCTAACACTGTGTTAAATAATAGTGGTGAGAGTTGATATCCCTCTGGTGTTCCTGATCTCAGGGGGGAAAGTTCTCAGTTTTTCCCCATTGAGAATGATATTAGCTGTGGGCATTTCATAGATAGCTCTTATGATGTTAAGGTGTGTTCCTTCTTTCCCAACTTTCTTGAGGGTTTTTATGAAGAAAGGATGCTATATTTTGTCCAATGCTTTTTGTGTATGTGTTGACAGGATCAGATGGTTCTTATCCTTTCTTCTATTAATGTGGTGTATCATGTTGATTGATTTGCAAATATTGAACCAGGCCTGCAGCTCAGGAATGAATCCCATTTGATCATGGTGAATGGTTCTTTTAATATACAGTTGAATTCAATTTGCTAGTATCTTGTTGAGAATTTTTGCATCCATGTTCCTCAAGGGTATTGGCTTATAATTCTTCTTTTTAGTGGAGTCTTTACCTGGTTTGGGAATCAAGGTGATGCTGGCTTTGTAGAATGAGTCTGGAAGCTTTCCTTCCATTTCTATTATTTGGAACAGCTTGAAAAGAATAGGATTTAACTCTGCTTTAAATGTCTGGTAGAATTCCCTGAGAAGCCATCTGGCCTGGTACTCTTATTTGTTGGGAGATTTTTGATAACTGATTCAATTTCTTCACTGGTTATGGGTGTGTTCAAATTTTCTGTTTCTTCCCATTTGAGTTTTGGCCATGTGTGGGTGTCTAGGAATTTGTCCATTGCTTCCAGATGGTCCAGTTTGTTGGCATATAATTTTTCATAGTATTCTCTAATAGTTGTTTGTACTTCTGTGGTGTTGGTTGTGCTCTCTCCTTTTTCATTCATGATTTTATCTATTTGGGTCCTTTCTCTTTTCTTTTTGGGAAGTCTGGCTTGGGGTTTATCAATTTTGTTTATTCTGTCAAAAAACCAGCTCTTAGATTCATTTTCTGTTCTGTTTTTTTGGATTCCATGTTGTTTGTTTCTGCTCTAATCTGTATTATTTCTCTTCTTCTGCCGGCTTTGGGCCTTCTTTGCTGCTGCCTTTCCAGTTCCATTATGTGTGAGGTTAGGTTATATATTTGGGACATTTCTTGCTTCTCGAGATAGGCCTGAATTGCAGTGTATTTTCCTCTTAGGACTGCCTTTGCTGCATCCCAAAGGGTTTGAACTGTCATGTTTTCATTTTCATTTGCTTCCACATATTTTTTAATTTCTCCTTTAGTTTCCTGGTTGACCCATTCATTCTTTAGTAGTAGATGTTCTTTAACCTCCATGTACTTGGGGCTTTCCAGTTTTTTTCTTGTGATTGATTTCACGTTTCATAGTGTTGTGATCTGAAAATATGCATGATATGATCTCAATCATTTTATATTTGTTGAAGGCTGTTTTGTGACCCAGTATGTGATCTATTTTGGAGAATGTTCCATGTGCACTAGAGAAGAATGTATATTCTGCTGCTTTTGGATGAAAAGTTCCAAATATATCTGTTAAGTCCATCTGGTCCAATATGTCATTCAGTGCTGTTGTTTCCTTATTGATTTTTGGCCTAGATAATCTGTCTGTTGCTATAAGTGGAGTGTTAAAGTCCCCTACAGTTATGGTATTATTATCTATACATTTATTTATGTTTGTGATTAATCGATTTATATATTGGGTGTTCCACATTGGCATAAACATTTACAATTGTTAGCTCTTCCTTTTTTAAAAAATTTTTTAAATGTTTATTTATTTTTGAGAGAGACAGAGACAGAATGCGAGTAGGGGAGGGGCAGAGAGAGAGGGAGACACAGAATCCGAAGCAGGCTCCAGGTTCCGAGCTGTCCGCACAGAGCCCGACGTGGGGCTCGAACCCACCAGCTGTGAGATTATGACCTGAGCCGAAGTCGGACGCTCAACTAACTGAGCCACCAGGCGCCCCCAATTGTTAGCTCTTCTTGATGGATGGGCCCCTTAATTGTAATATAGTGTCCTTCTTCATCTCTTGTTACAGTCTTTGTTTGAAAATCCAGCTTGTCTGGCTACTCCAGCTTTCTTCTGGTGTCCAGTAGCATGGTAGATGGTTTTCTGTCCCCTCACTTTCAATCTGTAGGTGTCCTCAGGTCTAAAATGAGTCTCTTGTAGGCAGCATATAGATGGATCTTGTGTTGTTTTTTTTTTTTAATTTTTATCCATTCTGATACCCTATGTCTTTTGTTTGGGGCATTTAATCCATTTACATTCAGAGTGATTATTGAAAGATAGGGATTTAGTGCTATTGTGTTATCTGTAGATTTCATGTTTGTGGTGACGTCTCTGGTCCTTTATAGTCTTTGCAGCATTCCATTTACAGAGTCCCCCTTGGGATCCCCTGCGGGCTGGTTTAGTGGTCATGAACTCCTTCAGTTTTTGTTTGTCTGGAAAAGCCTTTATCTCTCCTTCTATTCTGAATGACAGCCTTGCTGGATAAAGGATTCTTGGCTGCATATTTTTCCCTTTTCAGCACATTGAATATTTCTTGCCACTCCCTTCTGGTCTGCCAAGTTTCAGTAGATAGGTCTGCTACTATCCTTATGTGTCTACCCTTGTAGGTTAAGGCCTGTTTGTCCCTAGCTGCTTTCAGAATTCTCTCTTTATCTTTGTATTTTGCCGTTTTCACTATGATATGTCATGGTGTCGACCTGTTTTTGTTGATTTTGAAGGGAATGCTCTGTGCCTCTGGGACTTGGAGGCCTATTTCCCTTCCCAGATCAGGGAAGTTCTCAGCTATGATTTGTTCAAATAAACCTTCTGCCCCTTTCTCTCTTCGTCTTCTGGAGCTCCTATGATATGGATATTACTGCATTTCATTGAATCACTTAGGTCCCTAATTCTCCCCTTGTGGTCTAGTAATTTCCTTTCCCTCTTCTTTCAGCTTCATCATTGCCCATAATTTTATCTTCTGTTTCAACCATTGTCTCCTCTGCTTCCATCATTGCTGTCCCTCCATCTAGTTTATTTTGCTTCTCATTTATAGCATTTCTTAATTCATTGTGACTATCTCTTAGGCCTTTGATCTCAGCAGCAATAGATTCTCTGCTGTCTTCTATGCTTTTTTCAAGTCTAGCTATTAGTCTTATTACAGTTGTTCTGAATTCTTGTTCAGAGACATTGTTTTTATCTGTTTTGAGCAATTCTCTGGCTGGAATTTCTTTTGAGGAGAATTCTTCTGTTTAGTCATTTTGGATAGGTTTCTGTCTTTTGTGTGTTTTAGTAGCTTGTTATATGTCCTGCACCTGCCAGTACTACTATATTAAAATGGGATCACACACTGTCCAGGGCCTGGAACTTCAGAAAGTGTTTTGGAGTGTGTTGTGTGCACTCTGTTGTTGCATAATTGGCTTCTCTGTCCCACTGGTCAGTCCTCTACAAAGGTCCTCCTTGCTCATCGTGGTGGATTGTTTGGACCTTCCACTAGGTGTGCTTTGATTTGTTCATTGAAGTAACCCCAGAAGAAAGGAGCGGGGGCATCCTGATCCCATACAAAGAGAAAAATGAAAGGGGTGGAAAAAAAAGACAAAGCAGAGAATCACAGAGACTCTAAGGCTTAATCCACAGTGGCGGGGGAGGGGGCAGAAATAAAGAAGAAGGAGATACAGAAAAGGTGTAAAAAGAATAGAGTAAAAATGAATGATTAAACAAACAAAACACAGAAAGAAAAAAAAATACATAAAACAAGAATTGACCAAAAATCCAATCAGAAACTATGAGCCCAATTTCAAAGGAAAGAAAAAAAAGAGGATGGTGAAAAGAAAGAGAAAGGAAACGAGAAGGAAAGAAAAGTGAGGAAAAAAAACCCCACCATACTAACATATAAGACTGCAGGATAGTTGTCTGTTGGCCCTGGACCGGTTGCTATGCTTATCTGGAGAGGCTGTCTGGTCCCCTCAGTGTCAATCTCGCTCCAGTAGATGCGCAGTTACCAGGCAAGGAGGGGTGGGGTTTGGTGTAGGCAGGTCCCACTTCCGCTGGAGGCTGTCATCCTGTTCCAGGAAGCCCCACCGTGTTGGTGCTGGGGAGAAAAATGGCAACACCCCAATCTCTCCTCCCCAGACCTAGTGTCTCAAACCACACTGTTCAGGTGGCCCTCACAGAGTAGCACTGGTGCCTTGTCCTGCTCCACAGTCTCCCATGCTTCCCGGGTGCTCGACTGGGATTCACAACCCGATGCCTTAAAGGACTCCGCACCGCTTGCACTCTATTCTGGGATAGCACGACTCCCCGGCTGACAAAGGGCCTCTCTGGCTGGTGCTTGCAGGGTCATTTCTTTTTAGTGGTGAATGGTATTCCATTGTCTGGATATATCACAGTTGGTTTACCTGCTCACCTCCTGGTGGCATTTTGGTTGCTTCAAAATGTGGGCAATTATGAATGAAACTGCTATAAATGTCCATGTACAGGTGTTTGTGTGGACATGTTTTCAGCTCTTTTAGGTAAGTACCATGGGGCATGATTGCTGGATTTTATGGTAAGAGTCTGTGTAGTTTTGTAAGAAACTGCCAGACTGTCTTCCAAAGTCACCGTACCATTTTGTATTCCCAGCAGCAATGAAAGAGAGTTCCTGTGGCTCCACATCCTCATCATCATTTGGTGGTGTCAGTGTTTTCGATTTTGGCCATTCTAATAGGTGTCAGTGATATCTCATTGTCTTAATTTGCATTTCCCTGATGACATTTGTTGGGAAGGATCTTTTCATATGCCTGTTTACCATCTGTGTGTCATCTTTGGTGAAATATCTGTCTTTGGTTTATTCTATAATCAGGTTGTTCGTGTTCGTGTTGAGTTTTAAGGTTTCTTTGTATGTTTGGGATGGTAGTCCTTTGTCAGATGTGCACTTTGCAAATTGTTTTCCCAGTCTGTGGCTTATTTTCTCATTTTGTTGATACTATCTTTCACATAGCTACTCAGTTTAACTTTTATACAAGGAACAACCCACATCTTTACTAAACTTCTGCTTATTTGATTTAATTAACATTTTAGTTAAATCTGGTGATGATGATAATACGTAACATTTGAATAAACAGTCTTGGGAATAAAATGAAACTTCTTCAGCCTAATAGTGGAAGTACTGCGGGTGGATGGATATACTAGAACATAGCATTTTATCCTTGAGGGTTCAGCATACCATGGCCATTGGACAATATACTTTACAGATGGAGTGAAGTATTTCATTAATTTTTCAAGCAATTTAAATGGAAATTGTTTAAGAGAGATTCTGTTTTACTTGGGAAACATTGAGAGAGCAGAAGGATGTGTGATTAAAACAAAGTCACAGCAGATGGATTTGGGTAATCCTACAGTGCATTTTCAACCAGCTGTTGTGACCAGATAAATTACCCTTTTACATTGTAGAGATATTTACACCTGCCAAGTCGTATGGATACTTAAGTCGCCAAGATGCAGGAGACATTCAGTCCCACCGATTAGGTTGAGAATGTTAGGGACTGAAATTAAAAACATGAGAATATCAAAACTGCCACAAATAAGGTTTTTGGAAGGAAAAAGATGGAAGAAAAAAGATAAGGCCAAGTTGTGTCACATGAAGCTTTTTGAGTTTGAGGAAACACCGCTGAGACTCACACAGATGGTAGAGAAGGAGTGGGAAGGGATTGGTATAGGTGAGGCCTTAGACCTCCTCTAACTGCTTAACCAGACTAACTATAATTTTGATCCATTTGCCTTTTGGGCTTCTGTTTAAAAATGCATTGAAGAAGAATTATGACTTTGAAAAGGTTGAAAAAAAACTTACTGCAGAAGAATGGAAATGGAATAAGGTACCCAGTTATTTACAAGGTAAATATATGAAGATGGTTTCTCATGACTTCAGATATTAATTTCCACTGTATATAGAACGGGTCATGACCAAAATGACCTTAAAGATTTCATATATGGAGTTAATATTATCCCCTAGGTTTTGCTGAGGTATATGAGAATTCAGGATTAGAATACTATAAGAGTTGTATGCGTTTTACCTAAAAAACTCATCTGATAAGGGTTAAGAGTTATAAGATGTTGTACCTCACTATCTAAATCCAAAGACCCAAGGAGAAACATGACAAAAAGCAAGTGGGTGGTGATGTTTGGGAGAGAATACTATGGAATTCTTGAACCAATAGATGACTGTTTTGGATGATACTTACATAGTATCAATAAAAAATAAAAGCATGATAGAACAGTGATGGCACATTTCAACTATACCTATGATGGCTAGAGTTCTCCTTCCATTGCATAGCATCCATAATGTTCTTTTTGTAAAATTTATTTATTTGGAGATAGAGTGTGTGCATGGGGGAGGGGTGGAGAGAGAGAATCCCAAGCAGGCTCTGCTTAGTGCAGAGCCTGACATGGGGCTTGATCCCACAACAGATCAGCGTCCGAGCAGATATCAAGAGTCAGTTACTTAACCCACTGAGTCACCCATGCACCCCCAGAAGGTTCTTTACTCACCTTGCTGGCAGTTTTAACTCTCAAATAGAGGGCTTTATGTGCTTGAGGTTGAGAAAGGCGTCCCATAACTAACAGAACTTAACTTGTTACCCACCCCATAACTTGTTACCTCTGATATAGGCAGGTATTGGTCAAAATAGCAATATGAATTAATTTCTAGAAGTTATCTCATGATTTCCAGTAACATCTTTTTTATTCAGGTGGTACAGCTCTCTCTTTGTGATGGTGTGTGTACTTTGGATTCTCTTTTTCCTCATGTTTTCAAATCAGTAATATGGACTTGGGTCGTATTCTTTCTTAGAGAATGATGCCTTTATTAGAATTCCTTCCCTGTGCGTCCTCAAACTCATCTCTACACATCACTCTCCTTAGAATGGTCTGGCAGGACCAGGATGGGCCTAGGGAGAAGTGCTCTGATTCTCGGGGTTGATTCTTCTGTGCCACCCATGGAAGATTAAGTCAGAAGGCCAGGATTTGATGGGTGGCAAGGTGGGTTGTTCAAGAGAAAGGCACTGAGGCATAGGCTGAATGGCCTTTTCCATATCTGAGCAAAAGGGATTCTTAAAGCCTAGCCCTGCTAATCAGGTAAGAGAGTCCATACACAGATTTGGGACAGTGTTCCAGCTAAGAGTAACAGTAGGCATTTGACTTTGACGTTCTGTTCTTCAGTACAGTAGTGACAGACAATGGGACCGATTCACACATTTCGAGTTCCTCAGCTTGGGTACATTATACTAAAATCAAGGGAAGTAATGGTAACGGTGAAAGATGGGGACGACCGTAGTGTTTATAAAGGCGAGGAAAGGGGGAACTGTACCTAAAAGCCTATCACAGACTGTGATTACAGAAAGTTCAATAAAAAGTCAAGTATGAATCCATGGCCCAAGACTCTAGAAAGGGAGATTAAATCAGGGGGATTAAAGCTCAGCTTGAGTTGAGAGTGTCAAAAAAAAAACGCGACTCACGTGCTTTTTATCACTGCTGAACGGGAGCATGGAGGAGAGAGGTTTAATTCTTAAGGCAAATGGTGTATGATAAGAAATGGTGGCGAGAAGGCTGATTTACTTAATTTTTATTTTACTCCCCTCCTTTCTCTCAAGAGAAACGGCCTTCAACAAATTCAACCCTGATCGATAGTGGCTTCCTTGTTTCCTCAGGGCCTCGTAGGCGTGAGGGCGACCGCACCATGGGTCGTGCTTGCTTTCTGCCTTCCTGCCTCCGTTCTTGACCTGCCCCTGCGCGTGCAGTCCGCTACCACTGGTAAAGAGCAGTAAGAGGCGGAGGCTTAAACGTCACCCTCCCTACAACCATCCTTGTGCCGTTGGCTGCTAATCTAGCTGAGAATGGTGTCCAGTTGTTTCTGCTGTGTTGAACTTTGGTGGTTAAAGGCAGCCTCTTCGGTCAGAAAGACTTAGATTCCCAGTCTTCACCACCTACTGCCATGGGAATTTGGATGGTTTCTAAAATCTGAGCCTCAGTTTTCCAACCGGAGAATTTCACCATATTCCCCACCTCCCAAGGCTTCTGTGACAATTAGAATGTTTTAAGGCCTGTAGAACAGCGTCAGACTCACTGTAGGTGCTCCGTAAATATAGATTTCCCTGTCCGAAGTATCCCTGGATACTTGGTCCTTAAGCGATGATACTGTGTCCAGGAAGCTGCCGTTTGCCTTACTTGCAGGCCCAGTGCCTAGTCTCATGAGTCCTAGCCTGAATATCCAAAGCTTACAAGTGGCCTCTGGAGCAGTTTTTTGATCGTTCGTTTGCCGCCAAAAACTCAAAAGCGTGCCAGCGTAGTCAAGCTATGCCGCAGAGACAGCCAAATGCCAGAAGCCTTTCTTTTGGAAGTGTATTTTTTTGAAGAATCAATTTAATTTAAAAAGTATTGATGATCCTCTTTATGTCTGTCTACATTCTTTGGCCTCTCAGATGGTTTGGCTGGCTGTATGCTCCGCAGATGGACTCCACCTGAAGAAAACCTAATAAAAAATCCGAGCGTATAGAACATAATCTGCGTACCTCGCGTCAGGGGTATTCTGCGTGTGCGTGTAGCAGTCGGGTGTAAGGTTATGCTGTAGGGCTTTGTGAAATGACACACGTTCCCGTGTTCCTCCTCTCCCCTTTTACTGTCTCTCTAAGTATTCTGGCAGTAGGCCTATAGCTCCTCAGGGAGCCCCATGAGCAGGTGAAAAATCCAAAAACTTGCAGGTAACTCTGAAATAATCCTAATGTATTTGCTCTACCAATGTTCTGGTTCGCCAAAGGACTTGTCAGTGACGCCACCGGGAAGGTACATATTGTACCTCCGCTCATGGAGAAAACACAGTTAAATTGGTAACGATTCATTTCACGCTCTGGAGACGTATCTACCGTCTCACGTAAGGAACGTGTGGAAGTGAGATTGTCACTGCAAGCTCTCCAAAGCATTTTCCCTTCCAGTCAGCATTGTTTTCTTCTGTCAGAGAAGAGTTGGATGCTGGAGAAGGAAGGCACGAGGGGTAGACTTGTCTACAAAAGGATTTGCGGCACGTGTATTGGTTCTCCTCACCCTCCACACACGTTCCATCCGTAAAGCGTAGAAGGATGCTGTGCTTTCGCAGGGAGGTGACATGTAGGCCGAGACTCAAAGAGTAGACTGAGGCAAGAGGACAAGAGCTGGCAGAGAGTGGGACTCAGGTAACTCCTTCTTGATCACGGTGTCAGCTGTTATCCAGAGAAACAGAACGAGTAGGACACCTACCTCTCTGTGTAGATATGCCCCTCCCTCTTTGTCTGGCTGCGTCGCTTCCTGCCCCTCTCCCTGTGTGTGCTGGTAACTCACGTTTGTGGTGGGGATACAGACAAGAGATGAATGGAGCTCTCCATAGAAAGAAGGAAGGGAAGGGAGTGAAGGAAAGGATAAAGGGCAGCTTTACCACACTTGCCACTCTAAGGTTGGAGCATTGCCTGTTCCTCAAAAAGCAGTATCGGTGACATAGCCTGTTTCAATCTAGGTAGGTGCCGTCTGGCAAATGCGAGTGTAGACGGTAATCGATACGCATAAGAGTTCACTACATGTCCAGCTAAGCGTGACCAAGCAACGGGGAAGGGGTTCGTTTTCATAAATGCTGTTGAGATAACTTGACACTACCATAGGGAGAAATTAACGTAGACCTATATCTCATGCAGTGTATTATGATCCACAACATAAAAATTAAAGTGTCAGACGTTTAGGAAAATCGAATTACAAGGAAAAAGAGAAAACAGAACAAATATTCCGCTTACGGCGGGAGATAAGGTTTGATTAAAGGAGAAAAATAAATAATAAAGGAAAAGGTAAGTAGTGTGATTAAACAGAAAATTAATATAAGTAAAATATAACAAAACCAAGATAAAAAACTTAAGTGACAAGATAGAAAATTATATTCGGTACATATGGCATTTCAAAATCCATTGAGTTTTTATAAATTTAAATTAAGTTCACTGGAGACAGTGGTCAAAGTAGATGAAGAATCATTACATAAGCTGAAACACCATTAGTAAATTAACATAGGAAACAGTATGTAGTCTTGCCAGCAATTAAAGAAGGTGCAAATTAAAACAATGATGAAATGTCGCTTTATGACACTAACATTAGCAACAGTAAAAGGACATTATTAAAACTACTGAGACGACTTTTGGGGAAATTGAAGCGTTTATACATTTTTAGTGACATAGTAAATTATCTCAGTCAATTTGATGAACAATCTGGCAGGTTTTAGTAAGTGTCATAAAAATGTTCATACCTTTTTACTGAATAATCTCACTCTAGGGTATTTGTTTTAAGGATATAATTCAGAAGAAGGAAAGCATTCTGTGTTATTTATTATCATGGAAAACTGGGATATCCCAAACAGCCATTAATAAAGAGACGGTTATAAAATTATTGCATTTTAACTTAATGGACTTGCTTGCAACCAATGAAAATGATAGATATGAACATTTTTGAGACACATGGAAAAGTATATGCAAACTATGCAGTTACAGAATTAAAAATGAAATAACAAATTATAAGAGCCCATAAGAAGGTCTGAAGGGGCTGGAGCTGGGTATTCCCCATGATCTATTAAAATTGACCTGCTAGGACTCCCCTTCCATGATGGAGATGCATTGAGGAGAAAATCCCAGAAGTTGAAAAAAATTTGAACATGTGACAAATAAATAGAGACCAGGGAAAGTGAAGACGCAAATAAAAGTTGGGAAGGGAGGGGCGCCTGGGTGGCGCAGTCGGTTAAGCGTCCGACTTCAGCCAGGTCACGATCTCGCGGTCTGTGAGTTCGAGCCCCGCGTCAGGCTCTGGGCTGATGGCTCAGAGCCTGGAGCCTGTTTCCGATTCTGTGTCTCCCTCTCTCTCTGCCCCTCCCCCATTCATGCTCTGTCTCTCTCTGTCCCCAAAATAATAAACGTTGAAAAAAAAATTAAAAAAAAAAAGTTGGGAAGGGAAACAGATCCAAGAAATCACAGACAGTAAGAGGCCATATTGTTTAACAAAGACAACAGAAGACAGGACCCTGTAAAGCTAGAAAATCTTTCTGAATTATACCTCTTTCTTAAAGTTGAATCAAACTAAATTGACATTTTAAAAGGAAAAGAAATATCTCATGCTAAAATCTCATGTATATTTCCTTTAAGAAAAGAGAATAAGGAGCAAGATAATACCCCTTCATAACATGAAAATGCATCAGGAAGGCATGATTTAAAAACAGATCAAAATTGCCACATGTTATTAAAAAAAAACCCCAAAATATATAAAAAATTATACAAACTATGAAAGAATAATATAAATCAGAGTTAGACAAACTCATAAATAAGGGTACCAAACTTGAAAAATAACTAGAAATATAGAAAATAGTGGGGAGAGTTCAACCTGGAAATGAAGAAGAATCTAGAGGAAATGAGAGCAAATAAGCACAACAAATAATGCCTTAAGAGGTAACAGAAGATTATGGGGAAAATTTTATTTTTACCTCTTAAAGTTTCCTGTCACCCTCTTTATTCATTATTATTTTTTGTGATAAGAACATTTAACATAAGATGTACTTTCTTAGCAAATTTTGTTTCATTTCATTTCATTTTAATTTAATTTAATTTACATCCAAGTGAGGTAGCATATAGTGCAATAATGTTTCTGGAGTAGAATCCGGTGATTCATCCCCTACATAGAACACCCAGTGCTCATCCCAACAAGTGTTTTCCTTACTGTCCCTTGCCCATTTAGCCCGTCCCTTCACCCACAACCTCTCCAACAACCTTCAGTTTATTCTCTATATTTAAGAGTCTTTTATGTTATGTTCCCCTCCCTGTTTTTATATTATTTTTGTTTCCTTCTCTTCTGTTCATTTGTTTTATATCCTACATTCTACACATAAGTGAAGTCGTATGATATTTGTCTTTCTCTAATTTCACTTAGTGTAATACCCTCTAGTTTCATCCACATTGTTACAAATGGCAAGATTTCATTCTTTTTTGATTGCCGAGTAATGCTCTATCCTGTATACATACCACCTCTTTATCCATTCATCTGTTGGTGGACATTTGGGCTCTTTCCATACTTTGTCTATTGTCAGTAGCGTGGCCATACACATTGGGGTTGTTTGTGTCCTTTTGAAACAGTGCACCTGTATTCTTTTGATAAATACCTAGTAGTGCAATTGCTAGGTCATAGGGTAGTTCTATTTTCAATTTTTTGAGGAACCTCCATATTGTTTTCCAGAGCGACTACACCAGTTTGCATTCCCACCAGCAGTGCAAAAGGGTTCCTCTTTCTCCACATCCTCGCCAACATCTGTTGTTGCCGAGTTGTTAATGTGAGCCATTCTGACAGGTGTGAGGTGGTATCTCATTGTGGTTTTGATTTGTATTTCCCGGATGATGAATGATGTTGAGCATTTTTTTTACGTGTCTGTTAGCCATCTGGATGTCTTCTTTGGAAAAGTGTCTATTCATACCTTTTTCCCATTTCTTCACTGGATCATTTGTTTTTTGGGTGTTGAGTTTGATAAGTTCTTTACAGCTTTTGGATATTAGCCCTTTAGCTGATATGTCACTTGCAAATATCTTCTTCCATTCCATTGTTTGCCTTTTAGTTTTGCTGATTGTTTCCTTCACTGTGCAGAAGCTTTTTATCTTGATGAGGTCCCAATAGTTTATTTTTGCTTTTGTTGCCCTCACCTCTGGAGATGTGTTGAGTAAGAAGTTGCTATGGCCAAGATCAAAGAAGTTTTTGCCTGCTTTCTCCTCGAGGATTTTGATGGCTTCCTGTCTTACGTTTAGGTCTTTCATCCATTTTGAATTTATTTTTGTGTATGGTATAAGAAAGCGGTCCCCGTTCATTCCTCACGTCACTGTCCAGTTTTCCCAACACTATTTGCTGTAGAGACTGTCTTTATTCCATTCAGTATCCTGCTTTATCAAAGATTAGTTAGCCATACGTTTGTGGGTCCATTTCTGGGTTCTCTATTGTATTCCATTGATCTGAGTGTCTGTTTTTGTGCCAGTACCATACTGTCTTGATGATTACAGTTTTGTAATGCAGCTTGAAGTCCGGGATTGTGATGCCTCCTGCTTTGGTTTTCTTTTTCAGGATTGCTTTGACTATTTGGGGTCTTTTCTGGTTCCATACAAATTTTAGGATTGTTTGTTCTATGTCTGTGAAGAATGCTGGTATTTTGATAGGGATTGCATTGGATATGTCGATTGCTTTGGGTAGTATTGACATTTTAGCAATATCTGTTTTTTCCAATCCATGAGCATGGATTGTTTTTCCATTTCTTTGTGTCATCTTCAGTTACTTTCATCAGTGTTTTATAGTTTTCAGAGTACAGATCTTTCACCTCTTTTGTCAGGTTTCTTCTTAGGTATCTTATGGTTTTTGGTGCAGTTGTAAATGGGATCAACTCTTTGATTTCCCTTTCTGCTGCTTCCTTATTAGTGCATAGGAATGCAACCGATCTGTGACTTTGCTGAATTCATAAATCAATTCTAGTAGTTTTTTGGTGGATCCTTTTGGGTTTTCCTTATAGAGTCCTGTCATCTGCGAGGAGTGAAAGTTTGACTTCCTCTTTGCCAATTTGTATGCCTTTTATTTCTTTGTGTTGTCTGATTGTTGAGGCTAGGACTTCCAACACTATGTTGAATAGCAGGGGTGAGAGTAGACATCCCTGTTGTGTTCCTGACCTTAGGGGGAATGTTCTCAGTTTTTCCCCCATTGAGGATGATATTAGCAATGGGTCTTTCATATATGGCTTTTATGATCTTGATGTATGATCCTTCTTATGTTCTTGAGGGTTTTTTTCAAGAAAGGATGCTGTATCTTGTCAAATGCTTTCTCTACATCTATTGAGAGGATCATGTGGTTCTTGTCCTTTCTTTTATTAATGTGATGTATCACATTGATTGATTTGCAGATATTGAACCAGCCCTGCATTCCAGGTATAAATACCATTTGATTATGCTGAATAATTCTTTTAATGTATTGTTGGATCCAATTGGCTAGTATCTTGTTGAGGATTTTTGCACCCATGTTCATCAGGGAAATTGGTCTATAGTTCTTTTTAGTGGAGTCATTGTCTCGTTTTGGGATCAGGGTAATGCTGGCCTCATAGAATGAGTTTGGAAGTTTTCCTTCCATTTCTGTTTCTTGGAACAGCTTCAAAAGAATAGGAGTTAACTCTTCTTTAAATATTTGGTAGAGTTCCCCCTGGAAAGCCATCCTGCCGTGGACTCTTGTTTTGGGAAGTTTTTTAATTACTAATTCAATTTCTTTACTGGTTATGGGTCTGTTCAAATTTTCTATTTCTTCCTGTTTCAGTTTTGGTAGTTTATATGTTTTTAGGAATTTGTCCATTTCTTCCAGATTGCGCAATTTATTGGCATATAATTGGTCATGATATTTTCTTATTATTATTTGTGTTTCTGCAATGTTGGTTGTGATCCCTCCTCTTTCATTTTTTATTTTGTTTATTTGAGTCCTTTTTCCTTTTGATCAGACTGGCTAGGGGTTTATCAATTTTGTTAATTCTTTCAAAGAACCAGCTCCTGGTTTCATTGATCTGTTCTACTGTTTGTTTGTTTGTTTGGTTGTTTGTTCGATAGCATTGATTTCCACTCTAGTCTTTCTTATTTCCTGTCTTCTGCTGGTTTTGGGTTTTATTTGCTCTTCTTTTTTCCAGCTCTTTAAGGTGTAAGGTTAGGTTGTGTATCAGAGACCTTTCTTCTTATGACTGCCTTTGCTACATCCCAGAGGTTTGGGGCTGTCATGTTATCATTTTCATTGGCTTCCATGTACTTTTTAATTTCCTCTTTAGTATCTTGGTTAACCTATTCATTCTTTAGTAGGATGTTCTTTCACCTCCAAGTATTTGTTGTCTTCCCAATTTTTTTTTTGTGGTTGATTTCAAGTTTCGTATCATTGTGGTCTGCAAATATGCATGGTATGTATGATCTCCATCTTTTTGAACCTGTTGAGGGCTGGTTTGTGACCCAGTATGCGATCTGTTCTGGAGAATGTTTCATGTGCACTCGAGAAGAATGCATTTTCTGCTTAGCAGATTTTTTAAATGATTTTTTTAAATTCATTTTTGAGAGTGAGTACGAGAGAGAGAGAGAGAGAGAGGGGTAGAGAGAGAGGGAGACAGAGGATCTGAAGTGGGTTCTGTGCTCTTAGCACAGAGCCCGATGTGGTGCTCAAACTCATGACCTGAGCCAAAGTCAGATGCTTAACTGACTGAGCCACCCACGCGCTCCTCCTCTTAACAAATTTTTAAGGAAAATTTTTAAAATAAAAAGTAAATGATGATATGAAATAACTTGAGCAGAAATAACACACATGGGAGGCAAACAAAGTGGGTCTAACACATATGTTACAGGAATCCATAAAGAAGGAAACTAGGCAAGGAAGCAAAACAAACACCACACATATACCCACACAAATATATATAATTAAACATTAAAAAAAACAACAACACTGTGTACCTGAGCATATTGACCCAGAATGGCAAACACCAGGAATATATTCTAGTAAAATTACTGGGCTTTAAAGAAAAAGAAAAATTCTTAGGCATCTTGGATAAAGAGAGTGAGGCTTACAAAGAAAAATAAGATCAGATTATCATTAGACTTTAATGACAGTGTTTTACACCACAAGGGAATTGAATAATATTTTAATATATTCAAGGAAAGAACATGTGAGCCAAGAATTTTATGTTTGGGAAACCTGACTTTCCAATATAGAGGGCACAAACTGTTAACAACATGTAGCAACTGAAAGAATATTGGCTGTGCAATTATCTCTCTTATAATTTGTTTACATGTTTGTTTATTTTTGGGAGAGAGAGAGAGAGAGACAACATGCAAGCAGGGGAGGGGCAGAGAGAGGGAGACACAGAATCCAAAGCAGGCTCCAAGCTCTGAGCTGTCAGCATGGAACCTGACATGGGGCTCGAACTCACAAACCCCGAGATCGTGATTTGTGCTGAAGTCAGACCCTTAATCGACTGAGCCACCCAGGCCGCCGTCTGTTACAATTTTTTAAGATTAATATAAAAGCCTCAACATAATTTATGAAAAAGAAGCATATATAGCCATAACTAATCCCAAATGTTTATTGATAACCTATAGGTGATAATCAGTAGGGATGAGTTACTATGGTTAAATATTTTTTTAAGTTTATTCATTTTGAGAGAGAGACAAAGTGCAAGTGGGGAGGGGCAGAGAGAAAGGGAGAGAGAGAATCCCAAGCAGGCTCTGCTCTGTCAGTGCGGAGCCTGACACAGGGCTCGAACCCATGAATTGTGAGATCATGACCTGAGCTGAGGTTGGAGGCTTAACCAACTGAGCCACCCGGGCGCCCCTAATATGTTTGAATATTAACTTAATTTGACATGCTAAACATCATTGCCCTTGAATACTATCTGTAACTGAGGAAATACTTTAATTTTACTTGTTTAGACTGTAGTATAACTTTGCTTTTATGTGAATTACCAAATGTGGTATTTTTGAAGATATTAATTTATTAATCAAAACCAGTTGGGAAGGAAATAAAAGAATATTGATATAAGCCTTTCCTGAGGAAAATAATAGAGAATGAAGTCTTTTTTTTTTTTTAGAGATTTTATTTTTAAGTAGTCTACACCCATCCTGGGGCTTGAACTTACAACGCTGCAATCAAGAGATCAAGAGTTGCACACGCTGCCAACTGAGCCATCCAGGCGCCCTGAGAATGAACTTTAGAACTAAAAAATCTCTCTATATTTCTGGAGAAATGTCAATAAATATACAGTTGGTAATACAAGTAAATGTAAATGAGAGTTATTAAAAAGGGAGATAATAGGTTATGGCTATATGATGAGGCATTGTAGATACAGTGTAACCATAAAACAAATGGGAGAAGAAAGGGTTTAGCACATGCAAAATGTTTAGTCACTAATGATATTGGTGGAGGCAGTAATAATATTGTTATGCAGGTATTACTGTGTGTGTTGTATGGAAAAAGCATATGAGTGTGGAATATTCTGTCAAGTATTCTCAACGGGGCTAACATCGCCCCGCTACTAAGGGCAAAAAATGATTCTTGGAGAGTGAAAAAAAATTGACACAGGCTTCACCTAGGGCAGAAAGCCTTTTCCCTGGGGTGGTGGTGGTGGTGGTGGTGGTTTTTTTTTTTTAATATTTGGGGAGAATTGTTTAACTTCTGTTCTGCCTGAGGCACT
The DNA here is from genome assembly GCF_018350175.1 of Felis catus. Classification (NCBI taxonomy): domain Eukaryota; kingdom Metazoa; phylum Chordata; class Mammalia; order Carnivora; family Felidae; genus Felis; species Felis catus. The sequence continues at coordinate 114,213,274 of NC_058386.1, read as the reverse complement.
CAAATGGGACCACAATAGCTGATCCAGAAGCTTAAAAGAAAACAGCTAGGCAGTGAGATCTCCGTAGAGACTTTGAAAATCTCCAGCATTCCTGGGAATTCAAAAGACACACTTTGTTTGGGCTGGCACACGTTCGGCGAAGGCGCGAGAAGGCCCTAAACTCACTGCGGACTGGCATTTTGTTCTGTGCACAAGGAGGAAGTGAACACTACGGCCTGGTTGAAAGCTGCCTGGCTGACTGTTGAACATATGGCCCAGCACGCACTTAGAACCTCTGGGCGATGACTGGGAGACCCGCCGGGTCCAGGCATTTAAGGAAATCTGTGTACTCATTAACTGATCGCGAAGCTGGCCAAGCAAAGGCTTCAGTGACCACAGACAGCAAGGAATGCCGACTTTACGTAATTAGGGTAAGAAATTCTTCGAACAAATAGTAATAACCACAAACTGTGGTGATAATTGTCGAAGCTTTGCAAAGAGAACTAAAAGCCACTGAATTGTACACTTAATTTTAAAAAATGTATTTACTTTCATCTTTATTTTAACTGGGCTCCATGATGAACGTGGGGCTTGAACTCATGGCCCTGAGATCAAGAGTCTCCTGTTCCACCGACTGAACCAGCCAGGTGCCCCAGAATTGTACACTTTAAGATGATTAACTTTATGTTATGTGCGTTAGAGCTGGGAAACAATCGTTCTGGTCAGGGTGAAAATAAAATGATAGAATATGAACATTTCGAAATGGAGCAGCAGAGGCTCAATTTCTCCAGTGAAACCATGAGACGGATCCAGACCTGACCCCCCCAGGATACACAGAGGAACACGGCGAACTGCATCGTGAGCAGGCGGTCAGCAACATGCAGACTGTGGAGACCTCTGGTCAACAGCTGGGGTCCTTTGACACAGAAATTGTACAGAAAAAGAAATGGATGGAAGGGGAGCTTACAGATGAATAGAGGCTTAACAGACCTATCAAGTTTTTCAGAAATTGGGCAAGATTATTCTGTAGCGCCTAGTGATTCACCCTTGGGTGATAAAACCGTAAAGAATATTATGACACGATTACTCCAAAATTCAGGGTATTGGTGATATTTGGGGGTGAGAAGGGACTGTATTTGAGATTGGGCATTTGGAGGAGTTTCTGGAGTGGCCTTTTTTTTTTTTTTAGCTTGGATGGTGGTGACAAGGCTGTTCTGCGCGTAACAATTCGCTTTAAGCTCTACTTTTGTTGCCTGTGGTTTTCCGTGTCTGTTTTAAAACAAGAGGATAAAAAGCAAAGACCGACATAAAGCTAAAGGTTGGAAGAGGTTGGAAGAACAAAAATCTGGGTTATGGGCGTGTGCCTTCAAGTAAAATTAATATCCTGCTAAGACTAATTATTAGGAACTGACCTTCTATCCCGTCCCCATTGTTGCCGTGGAGGAATTGCGAAGGAGAATCATCTCACACTGTATCTGGAATGACTTTTCTGATAAAAGGAACGGTGTCCTACTATATGGCGTAAGTGAGGCCAGCGTAAGTGGGCCACTCTCTACAAAGAACATCCATCTTATACCCATGGATGGTCCAGGGTGAATTTTTAATTTAGTCAGCCTCTCCAGTCATTTTTCAAAACCTACAAACAATGGGACCTTTATTTCAGAATGTCATGCCAATTCAGGATCCTTGAGGCCGAATTTGAGGCTTGTCAATACCCAAGGGAGTTCTTCCCACCAGTAATTTCAGATCTCCTCTCCTCCCCCTCAAGCCTCGGTCCACCCCCAGCCTTAGCAGGTGAGCTCTCCTGCTTTGTGGAGACCGGGTCCCTTGTACAACCTCCTATCCCAGCCTCCCCTCCTCTTGGCCTTTATATGTATTTAGCGTTTTTCTCTGCGTTCTCACAGAAGACCGGGCAGCTTCCTCCTCTTCCGCCTCTGCCTTAGTTTCCCAATGTCTGTTGAACAGTTCAGCCTTGGTACATTGCTGTGTACATCTTACTCTCATCAAGGACACCTCTAAAGTATCTGGCCCGGGAGACTGGAAGATTCTCTGTGCAGCTGATGCCAAAGACAGAGGTGTAAGGGAGATGGCAGGCTGGTTTTGGGAAATGAAGGATTGTGTTTGGGATATGATGTGTTTGGACAGGTGGCAAATGAGCAGAAAATGTAGGTCCGTGGCCTTTAGCATATCTGCCGGTAACTTGTCACTCTTAGGCTGTATTTAAAAAATGTTTACTGGGGTGCCGGGGTAGCACGGTGGGTAAGCGCCCAACTCTTGATTTCCGCCCAGTTCCTGATCTCACGGTTCGTGGGATTGAGCCCCATGTGGGGCCCTGCACTGACAGTGTGGAGCCTGCTTGGGTTTCTCTCTCTCCCTCCCTCTTCGCCCCTCCCCAGCTCGCACACTCACCCTCCCTTAAAATAAAACTTAAAAAAAATATATTATTCACCTAGTATGTAAAAAGTAATGCACTGGGTGCCGTTGGGGAGGGTAAACACCGAAACGAGTGGCACGGGCCTTTTCTTCAAGGAACTAACAATATGCAACTTATTTTAATATTAGTAATATTTAAGACCGTAGATAAAGGTGAGGACTGGGTAAGTGGCAGTAAACAGAACGCTAAGTGTGGGGGAAATATGGAAATACACACTTGCAAGTTTCCCAGCTGGAAAGTCCTAGGCACCATCGGTGCGTTCTGTACTAAAGAGTCCTTCAGAACAGCTGGCAGAAAAAACGTAGCTCTTTTGGGCCTTACTTCACCCCTCTCTCTGTAGTATTTCAAAATTTCTGTTTTTCCACAGACACCGTGGAAGGTGGATACAAAGACCTAAAATTGCCGCACGTGACCTCAAAGAGTTTACTTTTTTTTACTTTTTATTTTTTTAGGTTTGTTTATTTTTGAGAGAGCAAGCGGGAGAGGGGCAGAGAGAGGGGGACACGGGACCCAAAGCAGGATCCGCACTGACAGCAGCAAGCCCGGTATGGGGCTCGAACTTAACAAGATGGTGACGTAAGCTGAACTGGGACGCTCCCCCGCTGAACCACTCAGGTTCTGCAAAGAGTTTATATTCTAATTGAGATCAGGTACGTCTGTGGACCTAGGGACAAATCATGAATTAAAGGGTGCTACAGAGGTGGTAAATGTTATTGGAATACCTTTTATGAGTTAAATGCCATTCCGGGAAGGAGAAGATACCAAGATGATGAAAACATATCCTTGCACCTACTGTGGTTAAGCCACGTTGATCTTATTTTAGTTCCTGGAATATGCGAGCACTTAGAATCTAATAAGCTTTAGAGAGCAATGATAAAAGCTGTTAGTAAAAGCCGTGCTTTAGCAAGATTAACCTGAAAACATTCTGTGGTAAAGGCTGAAAAGAATAAATAAGGTCTAATAAGGCATTGGAGTTGGACAAGTAAGAGTTGAAGAATCTTATCTGTCACGGTACCTGAATATGTACTTTTTTTTTTTTAACGTTTATTTATTTACTTTGAGAGAAAATGAGCAAGCGAGCGGGGGAGGGACAGAGAGAGAGAGAGAGAGAGAGAGAGAGAGAGAGAGAGAGAGAATCACAAGCAGGCTCAGCACTGTCAGCGATGAGCCTGATGTGGACCCAACTCATACACCGTGCGATCATGACCTGGGCCAAAATCAGGAGCCGAACGTTCAACCGACTGAGCCACCCAGGCGTCTCGTGAATATGTCCTTTGATGTCAGACATATGTGGGCTAGGACATCAACTCTGCGGTCTCTGAACTGTGTGATCTTGGACAGGTCACTTGTCCTGTCTGAACCTCTCTCCCTGTACTAGTCAGGGTTCTGCAGAGAAACACAACATTTATACGGTGATTTATTACAGGAATTAGCTTATGTGATTTGGAGGCTGAGAAGTCCCACAGTCTGCTGTCTGCAAGCTGGAACACCCTCATAGACATAGACACACCCGGAAATAATGCTTGCTATTTATATGGGCATCCCTCAGCCCTGTCCGTTGTCAAAATTAGCCATCACGGTACCTTCGGGTGTTGGAGATGGGAGGGATAGTCTTGCAGGTAGAATACGGAAAGCTTAACAATTAGGGGCAGGGAATGAGGGGAAGGGAGGACTCAAAGATGCCAAGTCTTTGGGCACAGATGACTGGAAGGATGGGGATGCGATTCAGAGCCAAGGAGCACAACATGAGAAAATAGGTGATAACGACAAGTAGAAAGCTAGAAACTTAGAACTCTGGAAAGCAGTTGGGGCTAGGAATATGTTTTGGGGGTCCTACACAGAGTGGGTGTTTACTTTTTTTTTTTTTTTTAGAATAGCCATGTTTTTTATTAAAAAATATTTACTTACATTTTGAGAGAGAGAGAGAGAATAAGCAGGCGAGCAGGCAGGTGCAGAGAGAGACAGAGACCAAGTCGGAAGCAGGCTCCGGGCTCCGAGCCGTCAGCCCAGAGCCCGACGCGGGGCTCGAACTCGTGATCCGTGAGATCGTGACCCGAGCCGAAGTCGGAAGCCCAACTGACTGAGCCACCCAGACTCCCCTAGAATGTCTGTTCTTGTTTGTTTTGTTTATTTTTGAGAGAGAAAGAACGTGAGGGGGGGAGGGGCAGGGAGCGAGGGGCCCAGAAGATTCCAAGCAAGCTCTGCGCTGACAGCAGCGAGCCCGATGCGGGGACTTGAACTCAGGAACCGTGAGATCGGGACCTGAGCCGATGTCAGATGCTCAAGTGACTGAGCCACCCAGGCGCCCCGAGTGGGTGTTTGCTCTTAAGACGGCCGGAGACTGTGTGTGTCTTACCATTTCTCCTTAGCTGTCTGAGAACATTGAATAATAATAAGAAAATCTGTACTCAAGGGCATATGCACTACTTTCAGAATCGGCTCAAAGGACAGAACAGCATAGTGATTTATTTCCCTTGAACCCCGATTACCCTAATTTCAGTCACCACACGTAAGAGAAATAGTGAACTAGATGACACACAGAAGGAGGGCAGAGGTGTAGAGTGTCAACCTTGTTAAGTTCCTAAGACTGGCTGTTAGTGGTTTTAAGCTGTGAGTGTCTCTTTGGTTCATAGCTCTGTTTCCATTCCCTTGCACCAGCTTGGTGCCTAGCTAGGGCTCAATAAATATCTGTGGGATGCATGGCTGTTGAGGCCGTTAGTCCTGATGATTTCGTCTTGCAAATACCTGCTCGTAGCCTTTCCATAGCCATTGCCCAAGTTTCAGAAATACTGAGAATTCTTTCTCATCTGAGCTCTGGGGAGTCAGACAGGCCTGGGGTTCTGGTCCTGATTCAATCACTTGCAGCTCCTTGACTGGATGGAACTGTTTTTGGTTTATCTCCTTCCTTCTGAAACAAATATGAAACATTTCTCCGCTAATGAAAATGTGGCCTCAGAGTCGCTGTGGATTTGGTAAAATCCATGATGGTTGCTGATACTCGACAGAATGCCGCTTCTGTGTTAATGTTTCCATAATATGATTGATGGAGAAGAGAGAGCAGTTTTTGAAATTTCTCAGTGAAGGAGAGTATAAGTGGCTCCTAGTCCTTGGCAAATTTTTCAGAGAATGTGGCAAATAAAGGGAAACCTGGAAGTCGCTCAGTCACCGAAACGAGGTCCTTTGGAGTCTTGGCAGTAAGACAACACTGATATTTTTGGTCCTAGTGCAAATGGACCTCAGATGTGAGCTTAGAGCCCAGGCAAGTAATTTATAGGCAGTCAGGAAGCAGCCATCTTAGAAAGCTGCTAGGAAGACAGATCCGCCTTATTCATAGGTGTCTCCCCAGCACCTAGTCTGTGCCTGGTAGGGGCTGCATAAATGCAACAGGGCGGGGGTGCTCCTCCATATTTACTGATGAACTCAGAATAGGATGCTTGGCTTCTTGTCCCGCCTCTGTCACTTTGCCACTTCTGTGACCTGAGGAAAAATCCTTTCTGTTCTTGGGACATCCGTTAACCGATCAAGAAAATGATTATCGGTGTTCTTTGTGTCCTCAGGTTCTGCAGTTTATTTTAGTAAGTGTGGTTCTTGACAGTCGATCTACAGACAGTCTGCCTGATCCACTCACGTGACAGAACAAGGCAGAAGAGCAGACTCCCTCAGGTTGACAGCGCATAGGTGAACCTGGCTTCAGCTTTGTGCCAAAAAAAAAAAAAAAAAAAAAATCGTCTTCTCTGAGACCAGACTGTTGGATGCTTTGTGGTGCCATATTAAATGACTGTCCTCTGATCGGGATAAAGACATGCCCTTCTGCAAACCCTATTACCACCCAGAATCTTCAACTGTAAGCCAGGCCGTCATTTATTCACGAGGGCATGACATCAAGACATGCCACCAATGAAGTGTCCTGTCGGTGACATAAAGCTTGTTCCAAGTGATAATTAGAATAGAGGCTCTTAATAGTAGAACCATTCAGTGTCGGCCTCAGGGGGCTACTAACTCATGTTGGAAATTCTCTCGGCTGCTTTTAATCAAGAAGGAAGCTACAGGGACTTTTTTTTTTTTTAAGTTGCTACTTCAGTAGGGAAAGAACAGTACAAATGTTGCCACTTTTAATATGACCTCCAGCTTCACAAAGCACCATGGGAACTTTTTTTTTTTTTTTGATTAGAACCGGCTTGTGTATCTTGAAGCCTTATCTAATTGGTGTTCAAACCTGTTGCTGTCTCTTCTCCTTTTTCCTTATCTCTAAGGGCTCTCAGCAGAGAGGAGAGAGCATCCATTAATCACTCTTCTCCTCGTGCACGTGCATACATGAAGACACCCACTCCTTCCATCCCATCCCACCCCACTCCTTACCCATACTCAGAGCCTTGGAATAGAATTGTGTTAGATCTGGAAAGGACCAGCAGCATCATCTGGGCCACCTCCTTCATTGTATAGATGGGGAAGCTGAGGCTCAAAGAGAGGTTGTACCCAGCAGAGCCCGCACTCAAAGCCAGCGTCACATTTCTGTATCTCCCCACCGTGAACTCAGGGTTTCAGAAGAAGTGCCGAAGCTTTTCAGTTCCGCTCCGTATACACATCGTTCACTCTCTTTGTGTGTGAAGCATTATGCTGGCTCCTAGACGTATTTAATACGGGAACAAACTGATCTAGTGGAGGCAAATGGAGATGTATGTAAATGTGTTGAGTACGAGCAGATTGCTAAGTGTTGACATAGAGTGCACCAAGAAATTTGGAGATTAAAGTCAGAAGAGGTTTGTTCAAATTGAATTATTGGTTTGGGGTGCCTGTTCTGGGTTTCATGGAGACGATTTTCATGATGCTTCGAGAAGCTAAAGATTATATTAAAGTATTAGCATTGGCATTGTTCTCTCTCCCCTTGATTAGGGAAACTTCAAAAGTACTTCTAATTACAATAAATGCTGTCTTTTAGCTTCAGAAAACATCAAAAAATAAAAGGGATAAAAATAGCTAGGTTTGGAGAGGGTGCAAGGAAATGGAAATAGGCATACATTACTGCTGGCAATTATGAAAAATTTAACTGTGTATTGGGAGCTTTAAAAATGCACATATCTTGTTACCCAGTATATTTGACTTTTAGAAATATACCTAAAGGAATGAATGTATGTTTGTGTGTGTTTAATTATATATGTATGTATATATATATAATGTGTGTGAATGATGAATACAAGAAACGTTATAGTGCGAAGTTAAAAAATCAAGGGACAAGTCAGTTGTTCTGTTAAAATAACACTTTACGGGGGCACCTGGGTGGCTCAGTCGGTTGAGCGTCCGACTTCAGCTCCGGTCACGCTCTCGCGGTCCGTGGGTTTGAGCCCCGCGTCGGGCTCTGTGCTGACAGCTCAGAGCCTGGAGTCTGCTTTGGATTCTGTGTCTCCCTTTCTCTCTCCCCTCTCCCACTCGTGCTCTGTCTCTGTCTCTCTCAAAAATAAACATAAAAAAAATAACACTTTACGTATTTTACATACCCCTGTATATCATCCATAGCCCCAATATAGGCCTGCCTTGTATTCTCCCAGGTGTCCACCTTGAGGTCAGTAGCATATCACATTAAAATACACACACCCACGAGTCCAAGTCTAAAAATAGACAAGTGATGTGGGTTTTAGGGATTTCATGAGAGGATGGAGTGGAGTTATTTTATATACCAAACAGCAAAACCTTCAAATCACTCTCCCTTCAAGCCTCTCTCTCTTGTCCGTGTTTGATGTCCCTTGGGGGCTACTTTTCCTCTTTTCTCTCAAGCCCCTTTAGAGGGTCTCCCCCTTTCTGTTACCAACATAACCTCCTTTTCTTCCTCCTCTACTACCGTTCCCACCATGCGGCCTTCTTTGGTTCCCTAGCCAAGCATTATCCAACATAATTTTCTGCAGTGAATGAAATGTTTTTGAAACTTCTCTGTCCAGTATGTGGGTGTGCAGGCAAATGGAGAAGTCTGTAAATGTGTTGAGTACGAGGCATGACTAGTGCAATTGAGGAAATGTTTTATTTGTTTATCTATTTAAAAACAACGTTTGTTCATCTTCAGAGAGAGTGCACGTACATGCAAGTGCGAGTGGGGGAGGGGCAGAGAGAGAGGGAGAGAGAATCCTAACCAGGCTGCACGCTGTCAGCACAGAGCCTGGTGCGGGGCTCAGTCCCGTGAACCAGGGCTTGATCTCACGAACCGTGGGGTCATGACCTGAGCCAAAATCAAGAGTGGGATGCTTGACCGACTGAGCCACCCAGGCACCCCTGCAATTGAGAAAATGTTCTTTTTAAAATTTTATTTAATTTTTATGTAAGTTAAATTAACCACATGTGGCTATTAGGCATTTCAAATGTGGCTAGTGCAACTGAGGAAAGTTGGTTTTAATTGTATTTAATCGTGGAGAATTCATTCACTCATCCATTCATTCATTTATGAGCACGAGCAGGGGAGGGGCAGAGGGAGAGGGAAAGAGAAAGAACCTTAAATAGGTTCCATGCTCAGTGTGGAGCCTCACGTGGGGGCTCGATCCCCTGACCCTGGGATCATGACCTGAGCCAGAATCAAGAGTTGGACACTCAACCGACAGAGCCACCCAGGTGCCCCGTTAATTGTAGACAATTTAAATTCCCCTTATGTGGCTAGTTACAATCATATTGGGCAACACAGCTCTAGTCCCTGGCAGAGCAAACTCGGTTTCCTCTGGGTCTTCAACTTTGCTTTGTTGAGTTCAAGAGACTTGAGGGGTGACTCAATGACTTTTCTTCAATATCCGCCTTGCTTAGAAAACACTGGAAAGGGTAGGGAGGATTGTAAATAATAATTTTAGTTACTTTTGTGGGTGTGCACAGGGGGAAAACAGGTATCAGTGAAAATAATTGTTAGCGTTAATTTATAGTAGTTGGACAATGATGGCTTCTTTTTACTTTTTCTGTTTCTCAAGTAATGTGGAGTGGACATTTATTACTCTTATATTTAGAAAAGACATACAACAAATATTATTAAAACACCTTAAAATAGGATTTTTTAGAATTTTATTGATTTACAGAGAGCATGTGTGAGTGGGTGGGGGGCAGACAGAGGGAGAGACAGAGAGAATCCCAAGCAGGCTCTGCACCGTCAGCGCAGAACCCGATGTGGGGCTCGATCCCACGAACCGTGAGATCATGACCTGAGCCGAGATCAAGACTTGGACGCGTAACACACCGAGCCACCCAGGCACCCCTCTCATGTCTGGTTTAAGAAAAACAAAATTAAGGGAGGCAACTTTTTTTTTTTTTAACATTTATTTACTTTTGAGAGAGAGAGAGAGACAGAGTACAAGTGGGGGAAGGTCAGAGAGAGAGAGGGAGACACAGAATCCAAAGCAGGATCCGGGCTCTGAGTGTCAGCACAGAGCCCGACACGGGGCTCGAGCCCACAAACCGTGAGATCGTGACCTGAGCCGAAGTCGGGCCCCGAACCCAACTGAGCCACCCAGGCGCCCCGGGAGGCAGCTTTTCTCAGGGTCCTGTGATGGGTTCCCAGAGCAGTCTCTCACTTGGCGAGTGGGGAAGAGTCCAATGGCAGGCCCCTCTGGAGCAGAGCCCGGGAACGGCACGTGTGCACGTTCTCCCAGCTGCTTTCTCACATCAAGTAGCTAACAAGCCAGAGCTCCAAAGCCAACCCAGTTCCCGCTGTCATCGTTGAAGAAGCCTGTACACAGATGGGGAAGTAAATAGAAGGGAGAGGTGGTGAGTTTTCTATATTTGACCCAGTTACTATTTTTGCCAAATAAGGAGAAAAAAAAAAGCTTGGGATTTCAAGCTTGAAGAAATAGAGCCCGATTTTGTGAGCAAAATCTTGCTGCTCTCTTTTAGCCCTTACTGGATGTGTGTTTCCTTCTTGGAGTCAGGGCAGAATTTGGCAGAATCCGTATGGGCTCAGAGTTGTGACCTTACAACCCAGCCCAGAACAGGGGGCTGTTGGGAGTTAGGCCCAGAGGAACCGCACCGATGGTCTGAAAAAAGCCAACGAACCTGGAGAGCCAGAGGCGACAAGGGGCTGAAACTTTCAGCTTATTATTTAGAACTGCCATTTCTCCACACTTGGATTCCAAAGCTGCTTAAGAAAAGGGGTCCCCCCTGGAAATGGCAGACACCCTAGTAAGAACAACGAAGACCTTTGTGCAGTCTTATTTCTGGCTTAGCCACACCGAGGCCAGCCAGGTGGCCATGTCTTTGGCATTACCCTTCCTCTCTGCTCAGTACCTCCTACCCAGAATGCAGTGCTGGAAAATTTCTGTGAGGCTCACTCACTCTCTCCCTGGTCCGGGAGAACTGTAAGGCTTCACGCTTTGATGCCTTCTGGCATTGTCATTCGTTGTTTATTTCTCAGAGGGCTCTAGAAGGGTGAAATGCTTTGTGGGACTCAGAAGAATGATGCTGGAAAGAGGTAAAATGGTATGGTCCTTGGGGGTGTCTTAGGGGCGGGGGCAGATGGGGTCCATCCGGGGCCTTGCCGCCTTCACACAAGCAGACATTTCCTATCGTACTTGCGGCTTTCCAGGGACCGGCGCCTGTGTGTGCAAGGCAGGGGGGGCGGTGAGCTGCCGTACTCTGGGCCTAGCTGTGTAGCGGCAGAAGGTAGACCGCATTTTGGCTTTCGGTTTTGTGTTTATTTTCACTGGTTATTTTTAGTGGGTTCCAGTCTAGGAAGACTTAAAAATGACTCCTTCCTAAAATAGCTTAATTCCCTGAAATTGGAAAGCTAAGACGCTCTCGAGTTGCAAATCATTGCGTTGGTGATTGTAAGACATTCGTTCTATTAAACAGCCGGAGATGAAGTGAGCAGGAAATAGACCCTCTGGAGTCCTGAGGTGTTCGGTGCCTGTACTCGGCGTGATCATACCGCTCTTGAACGGTGCCCGTGGAGCGGTTTCTAAAACGCTGTCCTCTGGCAGGCTTCAAGTGGCTCTGGAGAGGTGAATGCGCCTGGTCCTTGTTGATTATACAGGACATGGCTACCCATGAGTTCTTGACACCCTCCGTCTGACAACGGGCTGTCTCGTCTCTCATATAGAAGTGCCTTGAGGATATTACCTGTAGCCAACCCACACTGGGCCGGACAGCTCTCCGCTGGCTAGAGCGCAGCACTGATGAGGCCAAGGTCGTAGATTTCATCCCACACGGGCCGTTTCGCTGTAGACAGAATAGAGAATTATATTTCTGTGCTTCTAGATTACAGCTCTCCCACTACCTTCCAAGTTGCGGTGCAGTGTGCTCACAAGTCGGACTGTGGCTTGGTGTCCAGCCTGACTGAGGGTCTGGAGGAGGTTTTTCTGGTAGGAAAACAGGCACGAGTACTCAGAATTCTCGGCTACGGTAGAAGGACCCTGTTAGGAAGACAGTGGAGCCAGGAGACCAGAGATGGGCTCCAGAGTAGTGCAGGTGTTTGGAGCGGCGTATCCAGGGCACTGGGCAGATTGACTGTGGAAGCTGCCCAAGGAAAGTCTGGGAAAACTTGCTGCGCCTTTGGAAGATTTCTTTATCTGCCCCCACCCCAGCTTTATTGAGATACGATTTACACATAAGATTGTATAATGTGACCATTTCATATACTGCAAAATGATGAGCACAGTAGGGTCAATTAACACATCCATTGCTCCCATAGTTACCGTTTTTTTTCCCCCTAGGGTATTAGAACTTTTAGGATCTACTCTCTTAGTGCACTTTCAGGTATAAAATATGGTATTGTTAACTGTAGTCGCCATGCCGTACGTGGGATGCAGGAGTATTTTTTATGGCGCCTCAGAGCTCTGTGCGCGTCACCTCATTTCTGAGCCTTTCCAGACCACCGCTCTCCTCCTCTCCAGGCACACTCTGGGATGGTTTGACTCCACTTCTATAGGATCCCATGATTATCTCTCTAACCGCATTGCGTTTTCACTTGCATTTGTATTTCAGTTTCTCCTACTGGACAGCAGACTTCTTTATCTTTGGATCCCTAGCACCCAGATATTATATAGGCTTGATGGGCGTTTGTTGGCTGACTGATCGAATGGCTGAATGAATGGGAGCGCAGAGGAACACGGAAGAAAAAAAGTGATGCATGTGGATTCTTCCAGAATGAGTAAATGTTTGCCGGGAAGAACCTGCTGTGTTCTGGAAAGAGGCAAATGTTACACTTGTGGCCAACAGAGATCCCAAGACACCACTGTTGTGGAAACGGATCCCCGAGGGTCAGGGTAGCAGAAATTCCAGGTGACTTCGCAGAACGTGATGTACTACTGGAAGCCAAATCTTTTGATTCACAGTGAGTTGACGGACACCTTGAAAAATTTGGAAACGCTCACTGGTCCTTCGTGAAGGAATGGCTGTTGTGGTTGTTTTTGCTTATCTCTGCTCTCCTTTCCCCACTTCATCTCTGGTGGTGTAATGTCATGCTTAAGAGCCCGTGGTGAGAATCAGACAGAAGTAGTTTTTAACTCCTGGCCCTATCAGCATCGCAGGTCCAGGCCATTTCATTTTTCACGCAATGCAAAATGCTAGAAAGTTCTCTTTCTATATTGAGCCCACATCTATCTGCCTGTGATGCCCTCCTGTTTGATCTACCAAGTTTTGCCTCATGGAGCCTACCAGAATAAGTTTAATAGATGCTACTGTATCTGATACCTTATGACAAGCCCGGATCAGTATATTTTTTTAATTTACTTTTATTATTATTTTTTAATTTTAAAAGTTTATTTATTTATTTTGAGGAGAGAGAGAGAAAGAGAGAGAGAGAGAGAGCATGCGCGCACGGGTCGGGGAGGGACAGAGAGAGAGGGAGAGAGAATCCCAAGCAGGCTGTGCACTGTCAGTACAGAGCCCAGTGTGGGGCTCGAACTCACAAACTGTGAGATCATGACCTGAGCTGAAGTCGGACACTCAACCGATGGAGCCGTCCAGGTGCCCCAAATGTTTGTTTATTTTTTATTTTTATTTTTTATTTTTGAGAGACCTCCGACCTGGATACATTTAAAAAGAATTCCCCTGTCATTCTCAAATTAGCTCTTTTCGTAAAATTCCCAGATGTTTCAGCTCTTCCTCAGAGGGTATCGCTTCCCCACACAGTCACAGATTTGGTTCTGTGGACGTAGGTGTGGAATCAGACTTGAGGGTACAAGCCTTTCATTATGGATCAATGCTTGTGAAAGGACTGGGGAGGAGTCAGATTGCAGGGAGGAGGGAGCCGAGTTGCAATTCAGGCTCATCGGGTCTCTGCTAATGAGGCAGGGAGCTCTGGAGAGAGTGTTGCCTGTCAGAGTTGCCCACTGGCGGGCTCAAATGGCTAGGCATTATGCCCCCCCTCCCTCAGTCTCCAGGCATGGGGAGTGTCACCTCGGGTGAGGCAGTTTTCCACAACTGAGCCTGTCTGCTGACCGCACTACTCACACCTGGGCAGCAAGGCCTTCCTTGGAAAGAGGTAGGGGGTAGCATATTCCCATGTCTTCCACAGACTACCTGTTGTGTTGTGTTGATTCACTTTTTACTTTTATTTTTATTTTTGATTGATTGATTTTTTAAATATAATTTTTTGTCAGGTTAACATACAGCATATACAATGTGCTCTTGGCTTCGGGAGTAGACTCCCACGATTCATCGCTTATGTACAGCCCCCCGTGCTCATCCCAACAAGTGCCCTCCTCAATGCCCATCACCCACCTCCCCCTCACCATCAACCCCCAGTTTGTTCTCTGTATTTAAGAGTCTCTCATGGTTTGTCTTCCTCCCTCTCTTTTTGAAACCATTTTTCCCCTTCCCTTCGCTCATGGTCTTCTGTTAAGTTTCTCAAATTCCACATATGAGTGAAAGCATAATGATATCTGTCTTTCTCTGACTGACTTATTTCACTTAGCATGATACCTTCCAGTTCCATCCACGTTGTTGCAAATGGCGAGTTTTCATTCTTTCTCATTGCCAAGTAGTATTGCATTGTATATATAAACCACATCTTCTTTCTCCATTCATCAACTGATGGACATTTGGGCTCTTTCCATAATTTGGCCATTGTTGATAGCACTGCTATAAACATTAGGGTATATGTGCCGCTATGCATCAGCACTCCTGTATCCTTTGGATAAATTCCTAGTAGTGCTATTGCTGGGTCATAGAGTAGTTCTATTTTTAAATTTTTGAGGAACCTCCACACTGTTTTCCAGAGCGGCTGCACCAGTTTGCATTCCCACCAACAGGGCAAGAAGGTTCCTGTTTCTCCACATCCTTACCAACATCTGTTGCTTCCTGAGTTGTTAATTCTAGCCACTCTCACCGGTGCGAGGTGATACCTCAGTGTGGTTTTGATTTGTATTTCTCTGATGATGAGCGATGTTGAGCATCTTTTCATGTATCTTTTGGCCATTTGGATGTCTTCTTTGGAAAAGTGTCCATTCATGTCTTCTGCTCATTTCTTCACTGGATTATTTGTTTTTCAGGTGTTGAGTCTGGTAGTCTTTATAGGTTTTGGATACTAACCCTTTATCTGATATGTGATTTGCAAGTATCTCCTCATTCCATCAGTTGCCTTTTAGTTTTGTTTCCTTTGCAGTGCAGAAGCTTTTTATCTTGATGAGGTCCCAGTAGTTCATTTTTGCTTTTATTTCCCCTGCCTTTCAGAGACATGTCAAGTAAGAAGTTGCTGTGGTTGAGGTCAAAGAGGTTTTTGCCTGCTTTCTCCTCTAGGATTTTGTGGCTTCCTGTCTTACCTTTAAGTCTTTCATCCATTTTGAGTTTATTTTTGTGTGTGGTGAAAGAAAGTGGTCCAGTTTCATTCTTTTGCATGTCGCTGTCCAGCTCTCCCAGCACCATTTGCTAAAGAGACTGTCTTTTTTCCATTTCCTGCTTTGTCAAAGATGAGTTGGCCATGCATTTGGGGGTCCAATTCTGGGTTCGCTATTCCATTGGTCTATGTGTCTGTTTTTGTGCCGGTACCATACTGTCTTGATGATTACAGCTTTGTAGTAGAGGCTAACATCTGGGATTGTGATGCCTCCCCCTTTGGTTTTCCTTTTTGACATTACTTTGGCTATTCGGGGTCTTCTGTGGTTCCATACAAAGTTTAGGATTGTTTGCTCTAGTTCTGAGAAGAATGCCAGTGCAATTTTGATTGGGATTGCATTGAATGTGTAGATTGCTTTGGGTGGTACTGACATTTTGACAGTATTTGTTCTTCCAATCCATGAGCGTGGAATGTTTTCCATTTCTTTGTGTCTTCTTCAATTTGTTTCATGTGTTGATTTACTTCTCCACGCAAATTCACCAGCTGCCTTAGCAATTCTAGCATTTCAGCTTCGGTCGGTATGGGCCATCACTTTTTCCAAGCTTGTAGGAGCTATCCTGTTAGGGAGTTCATACCATTTCCTGGGATCCTCGCCAGGGTGTTAAATCCTGTATGCTCTGGGCAACACTCGCAAGTCAGTAGACTCCTCCATATCTAATTTTATGTTCCGTCCCCCCCCTTATCGAGCAGCCTCAGAATCAAGTTCCGTGTGTTATTACCCGAGCTCCTAGTGTATGCTGGCTAGTTCCTGCAGCCTCTATGGGAGGACAGTCCCTTTCCTCTGCCATAAGGTGCAACACCATCCCAGCTAGGTTATGCTGCAACTTAGCCCTAGTTATAGGTCTAGTTGTCAGGAACAAGAGAGGGGGAACCCTAAGGGGCGTACCTGTTGTCATTTGGGTAGAGACTTTTGAGTTATCCTCTGGCAGTGGTATGGAGAACTTACTCTTACTTGATGGACCTCTTCTGTAGGTTCACAAGGTTCAGAAGTATCTACTGTTTCCTCCATAACACCTTGATCCATCGTGCCTTCCTTTCCATGGAACAACCTTCCAGTTGTGAAGGTTTTAACAACTAGACCACTGCTGTGGGCTAGGAGCTCTTTGTGCTTCACCTATTAGTAGTGAGGGGATCCTTACTGCTGGCCCGGCAGTGTGTGATCCACCTTCAAAGGCCTCTCTTATTACCTGCTTCCTTGGACCCCTCCTTGCACCAGCTTCCTCTCACTGGGTTTCTGGAAGCGGACACTAAGAGGGCATTTAGGGTGCAGGATAATTTTTAGGGACTGACACCTGTGAAAGGAAGCACACTTGAGTAGAGGAACGAGTCTAAGTGCACTGCAGGCCTGGAGCTCTGGAGCAAGCGTTACCCTTCACACTTGTCCCGTGGCGGGCTGAAATAGCCAGATTTTTTTTTTTTTTTTACCCCTGACCCCTCATCGATACCAGATGTTGATGGCAGCCTTGGGAAAGGCATGTCAGGTCGCTTTGCTCTCTGCAGGCGTTATCTCAGGCAAGGCGTGTCTCTGCATCTGAGGCAGACCCCGAAGGGGCTGACAGCTGGAGGCCGTGTGTGGGCACGCTTCCCGCAGGCGGGCAGCCAGTCCATCCTTGACGCAAGAGCTGCGCGTGTTCGACACTGCCTGTTGACTAATTGTACGGCATGACTGTTAACATAGCACGCTTTACACGTTGAAAAAGGCACGTTCTTTCTACTGCTACAAGCTCTTCTTCCACTTTTCCTTCGCCTTCTACTGATGTCTGCTGGTAGCTTGGTGAATGGAATGCTGGTCGACTTGAGTGTGGCCCTTCCAAAGGGAACGGCCCCAGTAGCACCAGCTACCGAGTT
Organism: Felis catus; assembly: GCF_018350175.1. Taxonomy (NCBI): domain Eukaryota; kingdom Metazoa; phylum Chordata; class Mammalia; order Carnivora; family Felidae; genus Felis; species Felis catus. The sequence goes on along the minus strand of NC_058386.1, from coordinate 114,196,220 downwards.
CAGGTCCATTAAATACCTTCCACTAACACTGATTTCAAGACACCCAGAGAGCCAGTGTGGAGCTCTTCGTTGTCCTTCCTTTCCTCTACCCTTCGAGTCCTGAATGCAGCAAAATGTTCTCTCTGGCCAGGTGAAACCAGGCCACAATTAGCCTGGCTCGGGGCTCTCGGATGTACAGGCAGCCGTGGATCTTCATCTTTAATCTTGAGACCAGGATCTCATGTGCTTTTGAAAGTGCATACAGCCTGTTATATAATACTCATTTCAGCGTTCGCTCACAGCTGAGATTAAACCTTGACTGATGAATGAACCTTTCGTATCTAAAAGCAATAGCTAAGTATTAAAATCCTTGAACTAGCAGCAGTATGATAGCGTACATGCTAGGAAAGTATAAGCAGCTTTAAAAACAAGCATTTTCTGCTAAGTGTAGCTTTCCTACCCTGTAAGAGGACTCACCAACTCTCAGGCTCCATATTTGAGAAATAATGAGAACTGCTAGGTTCTTACTCCTAGTAACGGAGGGTGGGGCAGGAGTAGGGGTATTCACCATCTATCTTCTTCCCAGTCTTCGTTTTCTCCCATGAGTGGTAACGTTTTCCAGGAAGCCACTGTCCGATCGTTAACCTCACTATCTACAAATTCTGTGCGTTACTGTCGTCATTATCATAGAACCTGATCGTACCCTTGCCTGAATCTTCCCTCCAAGCCTGTTTTTTTGCAGGACCCCTTGTCTGAAGCACTTCAGAATTCTCCACTCTGACAGCTGCCATCTTCTTGCACTTAAAATTCGGTGATCTTATGTTCTTTTGGTCTAGTGTATTCTCTGTTCTGACTCTCTCACAAGGGAAAAAAGAGAGATATATAAAACATTCACCAGCAAATCCTTCCAAAAAGTATCCAGAATGTGATCGGATGCATTCAATATTTTATACATATAATCTCTAGCCTGGACCACAGCCAAAGCCTCCTAACTGGTCTCTCTGGTCACTCTTAGGGATCGCTCTTGTTCCAGTAGCGGCCTGAGTGATTCTTTGTTAATGTCAATGGCATCATGACACTCTCCTGTGCAGAAGCTTCTAACCACTTCTGATTGTGTTTGGAATAATACCCATTCCTTCTTGCCATGTCCCGCGAGGCCCCTCTGACTTCTTAAGCCTCCTCTCTTCTTACCCTCCTTTCTCATTGCCTCAGCCACGCTGAATGAAATGAGATAAGGCAGATGTTACAGCACGCATAGGGGACTTTTCCCATAGTCGTGGAAATTTGGCTGAAGCTCAGAACCACGGGCCGTAGGTATTAAGTAAGTTAATGCTCATGAAAGCTTACGCTTTTATCACTTAGTGTGTGCCAGGCATGTTTTAAGTGCTTTCCTATGGGCTGACTCATTTAAACACAACCTCATGAAGCAGGTACTTTTATCATTCTCCGTTTACAGATTAGGAACTCCAAGTACAGAGCTGATAGGACCCTTGTCTGGAGTCACACAGTGAGGACCGGGGTCAAGGGCGGAACCCGGGAGGTCTGGTTCCAGGTCCTCTGTGGCCTTTCGTAGCCACGTGTCAGCTGCTCTTTGCAGTGTTAAGGGATCAGCCACCAAACACACTTTTCCAATACTTGATAAGAGGCGGCTAAACTGCTGCCTTTGACCTTCTCCCTTTCCTCCATCCAACCAAGATATGCAGAAGGATGGGGCCTTTGGAAAGTAGGATGGTCTTGGAAAGGAGGGAATTTGTATTAGTGAGGTGCTAGGAAGCCAAGTGGGGCATTTTCCTTCCTTCCTCGTAGGTGGCCAAAGAATCCTCAAGTTCATACCGCATGAGACTGAACTGCTGAGGCGTCCTAGAGTACCAGGTGCAGTGAGCTCTTTAATGGCAGGGGTGTGTCTTTTTGGGTCTCTCTATTCGCAGTTCCTAGCGCGGTGCCAGGTACAGGGTAGGAGTTGGGGACGCGGAGTGCGACACAGCTGCACCGGGGAATTTCTCTGTGAGCACTTCCTTCAGCTGGCCAGGGAACACCCAGGAAGTGAGATGGGTGGGCCGGGCCGTGAGCAGTTTATAGTCTAGACAGAGAGATGGAAAGCGGAGAGCAGTTGCAAAAACAAAACAAACAAACAAACAAAAAACAGGTACAAAAAGACACAGAGAAAAGTCCAGTTGCCAAGTATGAAAACTAAAGGAAATCGAGGAGGGCTTGATAAATGTTGCAGTTATTACTATCTTCGTTTAGTAGATGTCAGAACGAGATGCAGAAAGGTGACGAAGGCCGTGGATTTATGCCCATAGTGCAGTCAGACATACCAGGAAGATTCAGTCGCTTTGATTTGCTGGGTCCCACCTCCCACTTCCTGTGATTGCTGGTGGAGTTGGGAGGGGAGCAGACATGGGAATGTTATTGCAGGAAAAAGCTTGATAATGAAACTCCCTGGGGAATAATGACTCATCTTACAGCCGCATCTGACTTCGCTATGTCAGTGCTCATCAACTTGGTCACTGGTGCCAGGGCCGCTTGAGTAATTGTAGCCAGAGTTAGGGAGGCTGTCAGTCACGGCCCCCGCGGCAGGCCCTGGAGCTGGGGAATGGAGTAAGGAGGTGAGGGACAGGGATATACTTTGAACAAGAACCACGGGCAAGGGGATTAGAGAGGTCTTTTTATAGACACGTGGCACGGTAGTATAGACTGATGAGTTGGGGGCACCGGAACCACAGTATCTGGCTTCAGATTCTGACTGTGCTTCGTAACTGTGATTACCTTATTAATTCTGGCACTGACATGTGACATGTTAATTAACTCCTTTATGACTCTGTTTTCTCATCCATAAAATGGAACTATGAACAGTGCCTACCTCGTCGGATTGTTACAAATACTGGCTTTTATTACTAACTCTTGGCAGTATTTTTCACACTGTGGTTTCAAGCCATTAACAGGTGAGAAAAATCGTTTAAGTAGTCATGACTTAGATATTTTATTAATAGCACTGGGCGAAAAATATGAGGGCCTTGAGTGTTGTAAATATTGTTTCATGAAACTTGTTTCAGGTGTTTGTGTGTGTGCCTCTGTAACTCATGTATACATGTATCACACACACGGATACACGGGCATAACTGAAAATACGTACATGGTCGTACATATAAATATACACATATGCTTACACAAACACAAACCTAAAAACACATGTTCACATGCACGTACATGCCTGCACACATATTCACAGATCACAAACATACACATACAGACATGCACGCATGCACATATCTACAGATGCATATCCATACGATTATCCATACGTATATGCAAACTACAGTGCATGGATATATATATGCATGCGTGCATAAACATACTCCTGTGACCTCACACAGCACATATGCATGCATTAATGTATATATGCACATACATACATGCTTACATATAAAAACACAAATGAACATACACATGCCGTAGACACACATACACAAACGTAGCGTGAGACACATACAAGCTCACACACATGCTGATGCACACAAATATGTACATGTACACGTTCATACCATGTGCACAGATACAAGCACACACTCACATATACCTTCACAGTATACACACACACACACACACACACACACACAGAGAACACTATTTTGTTGGCAGGAGAACCAGGGTCTAGATTGCAAATACGTTCAGACTAGATCAGTCTTCAGACCCTACCTAGCACGCTTGGTGCCAGTGGAGAAAAACGTCTGATCACAACAGAAGCATTTTAAAATCATTACTTGAAGATTTTATTACTGCTCTTAAGCCAATTATATTCATCTTACCTACCAAAGCGAAGATTTTAAAAGTAAGTTTGACTGGAATTCATTTACAGTTTTGCCTTTGAATCTTTAAAAGGAGAAACAAAAGGCATCGGTAGCTGCCTCTTCAGCCAAGGAAGGACACTTTATGGAATTACTGGGTTTGGCCAATTACCGCTCTGAAAAGACTAGTGACAGGGCGCCTGGTTGGCTCCGTTGGCGGAGCATGCGACTCTTGATCTCGGAGTCGTGAGTTCAAGCCGTACGTTGGGTTTAGAGATGACTTAAATAAATAAATAAACTTAAAAAAAAAGAGAACGTTGCTATCAGTCATTCTGGTTTAGATCCTTTAGCTTCTGGGAGACGTTTGGACGTGGGTTCTATCGCCAAAGCTCGACTCCGTGGGACAGGCTAGTGTTGCGGGGGATTGTTTCCACCCGCTAATTCTTCAATGGCTGATCCCGCACTGGAGTTCAAGGAGAAAGGGAACTTGGATGGACAGTGTGTATTACAAAAAACAGACAGAGAAACCCCAAATTAGAAGACCTTTGATATTTATGCAACGTGAAGGAGTTTGAAAATAAGTGACTAGTGAAGATGAACTGTACTTTCAAACTCTCTAAAAAAAAAAAAAACAAAACAACAAAATGCGTGAAGGAGAAGCTCCCTGTCTTCATGAGATGGGAGGACGAGGAAGTACTTCAGGTATTTGGAAGCCAGGAATCCTGGACCTCTCTTCTGTGGTGACGGAAAAGGCTTGGGAAGTTCTAGGGTTCAGTCCACGTATGAAGGGTGAAGGAGACATCCATTACAAAAGTTGAGGATGGAGAAGACCAGGGAGAGAGACCTCGTAGAGACAGGTCACAAGAAAGAAGAATTTCAGATTCTCCTGGCACTCTGCCAACTTTACGTCTCCGTCCCCCACAAACAAATCATCCCTGGGCTGAGTCTGAAGATGCTAAGAGAGTGAAAGACCGCCTCTGATCTAGAGCTCAGCGTCTTACCCTGTTCTCACTCTGCCGGTTCCAAGCTTGTTACCCTAGAGCCTAGATAGAGATGGCTAGCTGTCCAGCTCAATTCCTGTTCTCTTTGCACTGTCTGGAGTGGTTGCTGGAAAGTGGCTGCCCACCCAGGGACTACATTTCCTAGTCTTCCTTATTTTGATGGGGTCGTATGACTCGTTGTCCCCAATAGCATTAGGTCGAAGAGGCGTGTACCGCTTCTAGGCCGCTCACGTGCATTTTCTGCATCCCCTTTGCCCTTTTCACTGGCCTGATGGAGAGGAGCATGGTGACCTGGGAAGCCATGCATGGAAGAAAAGGAGCCACGAGGTAGACGGAGCCTGGGTTCCCGAGTTGCTGCTTAGAAGAGAGCTCAAGAACACCCATTTGAGCTTTTAAATGAGAGAGAAGTGAAGTTCTATTGTGTTTGAGCCTATCACATATTTGAGTCTGTTTTTTTTCCTAGCAGTTACCCTACTCAAGTTAATGCAGATGCCTTATGTGAGATGCATCTTTCTAGATTTATAAATTATATCAGAAAATCCCCTGAGTTTCTCATTGTCTTAGTCTCTTTGGGCTGCTATAACAAAAATACCATAGACTGGGCAGTTTATAAAAAAACAAATTTATTTCTCATAGCTCTGGAGGCTGGGAAGTCCAAGATCAAAGTGCCGGCAAGATTCTATGCCTAGCGAGGGCCCACTTCCTGGTTCGTAGAAGGGTGCCTTCTCGCTCTGTCCTTACATGGTGGAAGGGGAGAGAGAGCTCTCTGGGGTCTCTTTTAGGAGGGCACTGATCTACTTATGATGGCTCCACCCTCATGACCTAAATATCTCCCGAAGGCACCACTTCCTTATACTATCACATTGGGTGGGCGTGGGTTTCAACATGAATTTTGAGGGGACTGTTCTGTCTAAGGCAGTCATAGATTCAAAGTAATGTGAGGCTATCTGAAACCCTCTGTACTGATTTTGGCCATTAGTCCTTGTGCTCTGCAAGTAGGTTGAAGATTTATTTTTATTTTTATTTTTATTTTTAACATTTATTCATTTTTTGAGAGACAGCACAAGCAGGAGAGGGGCAGAGAGAGGGGGAGACACAGAATCCGAAGCAGGCTCCAGGCTCTGAGCTGTCAGCCCAGAGCCCAATGCTGGGCTTGAACTCAAGAAATGCGAGATCGTGACCGGAGCCGAAGTCGGATGCTTAACCGACTGAGCCACCCAGGCCCCCTGAAGATTTTTAATAAAGGAGACAAGCAGCTCAATTACTATTGACCTTCAGATACTTTACTTGGTGCCAAACACATAAAGATTATTTATTTAGTTTAATAACAATTAAAAAACACTAACTCTGCCAGCCGCCATTATAACAGCTTTATACATATTAACTCATTCAATTTTCTCAACAGTTCTATGAGCTAGGCTCTATTAATGCCTCTGCCTCACATAGGAAGAAACAGGTGCAGAGAGATTAAATAATTTGCCCAAGGTCACACAGCTAGTAACAGGCAGAGTGGGGAGAAAAACCCAGGCAATCTGGCTCCAGAGCTCATGCTTTTATCCACCGTAGCAGATTGCCTCCATTAATAGATGGACTGTTTGTTTCTGGTCTACTCTTAGTGGAGAGCAGCTCTGATTTCTTCCCCCAAACCTAAAGGAGATAGTGGTTGTTCAAGGAGCATTCGGGATCATGGCTTGGCTTTGAGCAGAAGATGGTCTCCAGTCGCCAAAGTCTTCCTGAATTAGAAAGTAGATGACTGCCATCTACTGCCTCCGTGATACCATTTCGAGTGTTCCTTGGAGGTTGCATGTGTGTGCAGGGAGGGAGGCAGCCAGCCCCACATAGCTGCTTTCTTTGCTTGTGAGAATTAATAGGATCACAGCACACAGTGGTATGATTGCAAATAGAAAAACTGCTCTGTTCAAACAAATCTGTTTCTTGCCTCATGCCAAGAACTACAGTGGGTAAACTTGCATTCAAATTGGCCTTGGAGCATGGAGCATTGTTTCTTCTGTAACAAACCCTTGGCCTTGGCCAGATCCTTGCCAGTCCACGCTCCCTGTCAGTGAGTGTCGAGCAGGACAGAAACGGACCATGGCTTCCAGTCATCAAGGGTCTGCCGTGTCTTTGGGTGAGAAGGGTGCAGAGAGGCCAGTACCCCGCCACCGGCACTCATCTCTTGTCGTCCCTGAGACCAGTTGAGGTTGGGGTGTGAATTCGCATACGCGCCCTTCCGTGCTACCTACTTAGAAGTTCTTGCGGAGATTTTGTAACCCTGTTCTCTATCACTTTTTATTCTTAAGGGCTCAACGCATCACTGCTTCCACTAACCCTGTTATTGACGTGTTCCCCATTCCTCTCTGTCTCTCACTTTTTAAAAAATCTCGACAACATTATGTTTCTACATGTTTGTATCTGTAGATATAAAATAATGAGAGCTCAGAGAATCAGAGCTGGAAGGAGCCTTGGAGGTGATCTTCTACCCTAACCCGTTCATTTCAAAAATGAGGAGATGAGGGGCCCCTGGGTGGCTCAGTCAGTTAAGCGTTCGACTCTTCCTCTCAGCTCAGGTCATGATCTTCCGGTTGGTGAGTTTGAGCCCCACGTCGGGCTCTGCACTGATGGTACAGAGCCTGCTTGGAATTCGCTCTCCCGCCCTCTCTGCCCCTACCCCACTCGTGTGCGTTCTCTCTCCTCCCACCTCTCAAAAACAAAACTTAAAAAAAAGTGAGGAGGTGAGGTCTGTGGGAGGGTATACGTCATTCTCCGTAGTTACAATGATAGTTCCAAACATCAGGTCCCCTACTCTAGGTCGGCTGTTGTGCTGTGCATTTACATTCTCAACTTCGGGGGGCGACTAAGGGTTCACTGTCACAGCTGTAGTGTCTCATTTTATAATCTCACGGTAATCTTCCAGGGTTGGTTTTATTATTTTACAGAGGGGCAAAATGAGGCACAGATACATTAAAGAACGTGCCAAGGGTCACATAGCGGGTAGTTGCAGACCCAGGATTCACTCCCAGCTCTGCCTGGCTGTACAGTCTCCATGGTGAACACTGTGCCAAGTGCGGACTCTGTCACCACCGTATGAGATACTCAGACGCTCCCAGAAGTATGTGTAGGTTTCCTCTTACACTCGTCTGAGAGCTCGTTAACCTGTTTGCTTTGGAAGGATCAGTGGTAGCATCCCAGAGCCATGTCCTGGCTGGTGACCAGGCCTTTAACTTGGGCCCCAATGTGGAGCAGGAAGAGTTTGGCTTTCACGGCCCACTGGCCCCTGGTAACTCATCATTTGCCCAGGTGACCAGCTGCCAGATGGCCCGCTGAAGTTGCTCTGCAAATGATCTACACCGTAAACTCACACCAAAGTACTAGAAAGTTTGTAGGTGGGCTTTCTGAGGAATTGTTGCATTTTAGAAGAGAAGGGAGTTTATTTGCGATTTCACTGTATTCCAGAGAGAGAAACCTGTAGTGTGCTTGGGCTGCGGGTGGCAGTGGGAGAGGACAAGACGTGTGGAGGGAGTTCTCATTGGACCTAAGTTGTGATTCCCTTCAGTACATCTTGGTCTTACCCGCTTCTGCCTTCAACCATACAGTGAGGAAGAAAATGAGAAATCAGTTTGTGTCCTCTGCATATGTTCTTGAATGAAGCCACGTGTCCTGGTACTTGGAGCACTGGGCAGAATCCAGTGATACTAAGCTAATATTTATATAGCACTTAGTATATGTCAGATGCTATTGTTTTTTCAAAAAGTTTTTTAATGTTTATTTATTTTTGAGAGAGAAAGAGAGACAGAGCACAAGCAGGGAAGGGGCAGAGAGAGGGGGAGACACAGAATCCAAAGCAGGTTCCAGGCTCTGAGCTGTCAGCACAGAGCCCAACACAGGGCTCGAACCCATGAACTGGGAGATCATGACCCGAGCCGAAGTCGGACGCTCAACTGACTGAGCCACCCAGGCGCCCCTGTGAGATGATTTTATATATTCGTTAATTCACTTAATCCTCACAATGCCCTTAGGAGGTTGGTATGCTTTTATCATCATCATCAACATTGCTATGTTTAGAAACGGAGGCATAGAAAGGTAATGTAACTTGCTGAAGATCACACCCCTGGGAAGTGGTGAAGCCAGCCTCGTAAATCCAGGGGGTGTCTCTAGACTGTGTGCACGTGGTCGCCACACCATCGTATCTCAAGGAAAGAAAAAGTGACCAAGGTGGGATTTGCCTATCTTTGGAAGACAGGCTGCCCGTGTTCTGAATCTAATTCGGCCTCAGTACTTGCCAGGCCATTGATAGACTAGAGTGTGATAGGCTAACCTTCATGGCATATGTCTGTGTGTTTGCTTGTCTGCCATCCCTGCCCTGTAGGCCTCATGTCTGGGCTGCTGAGCATAAGAAGAGTCAACCTCCAGGAATTAAAAGCTCTGGATTTACCCCCCTTTCTCCTGCAAAACTGCAAATTGAGCCCTTTTTCCTACTCACTTGATTCTACTTTTGTGAACTCTTTTATGGACCAAATCAGCCTTTTGTTGAAATGAGTGAAGGTGAAACCAACACTCACCTTGTTGGGTCTCCTCTCTGGAGAAAAGTGAGCAAGGATGTTTATCCGTAATGTAGTCCATTAGACTCCGGGTGTAGTTTGGACTCCGACGGGATAATTGGACTGGTAATTGTAGTGAATTGGACCAGTTCCAAGATAACTTTCAGCTACAAAAGTATGATTCTGGTGGTGAAGACTGGGAATGGCAAACATTTTTGTAATTTCTGCCAATCGCAGGAAAGAAAATGGAAGCCCAACCCCAAGAATTGCATAGTCCTGAACCTCACAGTTGCGCTGCAAAGGAGAAGCAAGTGGCAAGGAAAATGTGCTATGTGTTGCCCTCCATTCAAAAAAATACAAGTGGTCTTAAATACCACAAGCATGTTTAGAAACCCCCGGCCTCTTACTCTAGGTTTAGAAGGCTGATCAAAAATCGATCAGTCAATAAATCAACCAATAACAGACCCATAAATAGCTAGCTGACACTGGTTTCTGTTTAAATTAGGTCTGTCTCAGTTTCCATGGCAGCCGATCCATCAGCACCAATATTCTTGCCAAGATCCGTGCTTAGCCTTTAGGATGGCAACACTTGCTTTAAGGTTTATAGGACATATCTTGGGTCAGTGGAATCCATCATACTCAAGGAAAGAGGATTTGTAGAGACCAGCGTGCAATGCTCTAGTTGATTCCTGGCATCAGTGTTTGGTGCTAGCCTTCACGTGACTCGGGGCAACTGGGTGGGATTTGATAGAATTACAGATGATATATTTATGGTGGATGCTGGGCCTCTAGCTACCTTGTTCTGCGGCAGCCGCTTCGGGTAACGTTCCTAGACTGACCCCAGCGAAAGGAGACCCCAGGGAAATCATTCCAGTGCAGAGAATGTGGAAACAACCGGGGTTTGAACAGCGTGTAAATCTTCATTTTGCACTTCAGTAAGCTTAACTGCAAGGCTCAAGAGAACCTTTTCCTGTATCAGTGGGTCCACCCCCAATTTATTTCCTCAAGCAAGTAGACAGACAAACAGGTAAACTATACAAAGTGTGCCTCTGTAGGCCTGCCTTTGAGTGGGAAGAAAATACAGTTAAACTCTTTTGTGCAGTTTCCAAAGAAAATAGCAGGAAGGCAAGGGTGGACTTAACTGTGAAAATACGCATGACTGAAATAATGTAGTAAGTAAGTGCAATAGTTTTTGTTTTTCTCTGGACATAGCACTTAAAAGTAGTACTCCATGTAGGAAACACAGTATACTCCTCAAAGTTGATTCATATTTTTTTTTTCAGGTGACATCTTCTCTTAAAGCTTATGTCTTCAGTTTCTTTTTTAAGTTTTCGATTTTTTAATCAGATGGCACTTGGAGCAAGACCATTGGAAAGATCAAGTTAGATAGGCCCTTACCCTCAGCTTCATTGTCTTGAAATGGAAAAGGCTACATTAGAATACAGGTTCTTAGTCTGGGCGCCATGGATTTGGGCTGTATGGGGGGTGTCTAAGTTCCAGGAAAGTGTATGCAAAACGTGTGTGTGTGTATGTGTAAATACGCATGTGCAGTGTTCTAAGGAAAGAGTGTGTGGCTTTCATTAGAGTCTTAGACGTTCACATAACCTCCCCCCCCACCCGCCGCAAAATGAACATTTCTGAGTTAAATGCTTTCTAAGTTCCTGTGTAACTCTAAAGTTGAAAGAGATTTGCTAAGCAGATGAATTACAGCTCTTCCTTGGTTGATAGGAAATGCAACAGGTGGCCCAGTGAAGGCTGTATCATATGTACCGTAGTCACGCGTAACTGAAAATCTTTGTAATGAGATAATCTAATGGATGATTGAAAGTAGTAAGTCCCAATAATTTGCAGGCCCCAGTAGTTTTAAGTCAAGTTAGTAACATTAAAAGATTTCCTCAAACCCACTTTATTTCCCGTGTTCTTTATTATCATGCTAACTGCCTACTTCTTATTTATTATTATTATTATTTTTTGCACATCCGCGGATATCCCAGCTAACCAAATACAGAATAAACACGTGAGGGAGACAAGATGACAATGAAGCTATGATTGCAACTAGGTCAAATCTATTAATATGTGATATTTATGTCTCTGCATGGTTGAAGCTGCCAATCCTTTTGCATAAGATTTCCTCTTGCTTTGATCGAAAATTTCTCACTCAAAATACTTCAAAACCATCATTTTAATTTTTGTCACCCCTGAAAATTTCATTTTTAAATGGAGCACAATGTTATCCTGCTGAAATAGGTGTCGTTGGATTACATTACTTCACATGGTGTGAAACTCCTCCTCTCTAGAGTGAATTTCACTGCTGCATATCAGAAATGTGCCTGTGAACTTGGGAGGGGGTTAGAGGACAGAGCTAATGAGGACAAGGTCACAGGTTCAGTCTCTGTAAAAGTATTAACTCAGTTATGTTCTCTGGCCACAGCCAACCCCAGCCAGAAGACACTTGGGGTCAAGGGAATGCAGGAAAGAGAGATTACTCAGTGTAAACCCATTTCCCATGACTAGAGAGACAGCTCAAAGAGCACCCATTTCAGAATCTCCCAATGTCAGTGGTGGATAGATCCTCAGAGCTTTTCTTTTCCTTCCCCGTCCGATGTGCACTACTTTTGTCAAGGGGTTATCCAATCTCCTCTTGACTGCCTCCAGTAACAGAGGGCTCATTGCCGTTCAGTGCCACTCATTCAGTCTCGGAACCGCTCTGATAAATTCTTTCTTAAGTGCATTACAACTGTCATTCTGTAAACTGGTCTGAGGCTTTCCCGTGGGATCAACAGTACTCCAAGCCAACCCTTTACAAGTTGGGAAGTGGCAAAAGGGTTGAAGTAGGGGCTTCTGGCTTTGCTCCACATTGCCATCCTTATTGGCATATGTCAGCAGAGAGACTCCTTGCTTAGAGAAGCAGGCATTTAAGCAGAGGTCTTGATTCCTTTACAGAAAGGACTTGGTGTATAGTGTGTGGGAAGGGAGTCTAAATTCCCTTCCAGGTCTTGAGGCCAATTTCACATATAGCACACAGCTGGATAATACAAAATGGACCACTAGGGAGATATCCATCAACCCTCAGTCTGTAAAGAATATTGCAATGGAGCACTGCCTTCTGGCTGGGGATGTGGGACATTAACGGATGGTCCATGCCAATCTGTCCTTGCTTCTCTAGAGAGCCTAGTGGGGAGATCTTTGAATGCTAAGACTGGCTTTTAATCCCCCCAGACGACATGTACTCATTCACTCATCTATTCAAAAAAGTATTTATTGAGGGCCTTCTATGCCCTAGGGGTTACGGATACGATGTTGAACAAAAGCGAGCTCATGAAAAGAGCTCATAAAAGAGCTAGACATTAAATAATCACACACAGTAATGTGTAAGTCCAAACCATGAGTAGTGAGAGAAAGGAAAATGATGATTATTTTCAGAGCCTATAACAGGTCTGACTTAGTTGAAAGCTTCAAGGAAAGCTTGCCTGATATTTGAGTTAACATATGAAGGATGAATAGGAATCAACAGTAAAAGGTGCCGGGGGCGGCAGTCTACACAAAGGCAATGGCCACCGCCCCAGACAGAAAAACCGAACCCTCACATATTGGTGGTGAGGATGTAAATGGTGAGGATGTAAAACTGGTACAATCACTTTGGAAGCTGTTCATTAATTTCTTAACATATGACTCAGCAATTCCACTCCTAGAAATCGATCAAAGATGAATGAAAATGTGCGCACAAACACATGCATTCACATGTCTACCCCACTTTACTCATGTCTCAAAGTTGAAAATAATCCAAACAACTATTAAGACGTATGTAATGCAAAAAATAAAATGTGGCATACTTATACAGTGGCATCTTATTTTCAATTAAAAGGGAAGAACTATTGATACATGAAACGACATAGCTGAACCTGAAAAACATTGTGATGGGTGGAAGAATCTAGGCACAAAAAAATCCCTACATTTTGTATGATTCTCTTTATTGCAATGCCGTTAAAAGGCATATTTATAGACACCTGAAACAAATCAGTGGTTGCCTGGGGCTGGGGGGGTGGAAGCATGCATTAACTGTAAAAGGATATGAGCAAACTGTGGTGATGGAAAGGTTCTAAAACTGGATTGTGGTTGCAAAACTCTTTAGCCTTACAAAAGTCATTTTTTTTAATGTTTATGTTAGAGAGAGAGAGACAGAGACAGAGTGTGAGTGGGGGAGGGGCAGAGAGAGAAGGAGACACAGAATCCGCAGCAGGCTCCAGGCTCCAAGCTGTCAACACAGAGCCCAACGCAAGGCTCGAACTCACAAGCCATGAGATCATGACCTGAGCCGAAGTCAGAGGCTCAACCTACGGAGGAACTGGACAAAGGAACCCAGTCAACAGAAGTGGCCAGATCTTGGAAACCTCTTTATGCTCATAGGTAAAAAATTCGTTACCCTTACCCGCCAGAGATACCAGAGCAGTTGGAGGCAGCAAAAGGGCATCCCAACACCCCCTTCCCTTGTCCCACTGAGAACACCTTTCAGCCTGACCTTATGGTAACCCTTCTGTGCACCCCCTATCACTCAGCACTAGCAGGAAACACAGGGAGCCCCCGTGGCACCAGACAAATGAGGTAGCCCAAAATAACACCCCGAAGTCTCTGAAAACAAACTGCCATTGGAAACAAGCCCCACAAAATGAGGCTAGGACCTGCATGCTAGACTAAAACGGGGTGACTGCCTCCTGAAATAAAAGAATTAACTAGTTCTCAGAGTGTCCTAACATAGCGAAAAAATGTCCAAGAGAAACTTGAAAACCACCCCTCGTAACAACTGGAAAATGACAACTCGAACAAGGAAAAACACCCAATTCATGCCAGCACTGAGATGAATCAGATGTTGGAATTTGTCTGACAAAGATTTCAAAGCAGCTACCATAAAAATGCTTCTGTAATCAATTACAAATTCTCTTGAAACAAATGAAAAAAATAGAAAATCTCAGCAAAAAAAAAAAAGTCACATAAAAGAACCAAATGGAAATTGTAGAACTGAAAATTACAACAACTGAAATAAATAGCATGCTGAATGGGCTTAATAGTACACTGGAGATGGCAGAGGACACAAACTTGAGGAGAGAATAACAGAAGCCACCCATTTTGAACAACAGAGAAAATAGACTGAAAGGAAACAGAGCCTAAGGGACCCGTGAGATAATCAAATATTCCAACACTTGTATAATCAGTGCCTCAGAAGGATAGGAGACAGACAGTGCGGCTGAAAGAATATTTGAAGAAATGATGGCTGAAAAGTTCTAATTGGGCAAAAGACACAAACCTACAGCCTCCAGAAGCTGAGCGAACCATAAATAGGAAACCGCAGGAAAAATGCTCAAGACATATGCTAATGAAACTTTGGCAAAATAAAGACAAAAATGTCTCGAGAGCAGCCTGAGTGGAATGACATGTTACTTAAAGAGGGATGCTGATTCGAAAGCGTATTTCTGATCTGAAAACATAACAGCCAGAAAGAAGTGACATGTTTTTCAAGTGCTGAAAGGAAAGAACTGTCAATAAATTTTGTATCAGTTGAAACTGTCCTTCAGGAATGAAGACAAAATAAAAACTTTTATAGGCAAAGGAAAACTAAAAGAATTTCTCACTAGCAGGCTTACCGTTAAATATTGACTAAAGGAGGGGCGCCTGGGTGGCGCAGTCGGTTAAGCGTCCGACTTCAGCCAGGTCACGATCTCGCGGTCCGTGAGTTCGAGCCCCACGTCGGGCTCTGGGCTGATGGCTCAGAGCCTGGAGCCTGTTTCTGATTCTGTGTCTCCCTCTCTCTCTGCCCCTCCCCCGTTCGTGCTCTGTCTCTCTCTGTCCCAAAAATAAATAAACGTTGAAAAAAAAACAAGACTGTAAATATTGACTAAAGGAAATTCTTCAAACAGGTAATGATAAAAGAATAAATGGTGAAGCATTAGGAAGGAAGAAGGAACAATGGGAAAAGCAGATATATGGGTACTTACAATAGACTCTCCATTTTCTTGTGAGTTTTAGAAATTATATTTGATTAACACAAATATTGTGACACTATATAATACCACAAACAATGATATTTAAAAGTGGGGAAGGTACCTGTTTTCTCCTCTAGGATTTTGATGGTTTCCTGTCTCACATTTAGGTCTTTCCACCATTTTGAATTTATTTGTGTGTCTCGTGTAAGAAAGTGGTCCAGTTTCATTCTTCTGCATGTCACTGTCCAGTTTTCCCAACACCATTATTTTTGACTTTGTTTATTTTTGAGAAAGCATGGGTGGGGTAGGGGCAGAGAGAGAGGGACACCGAGAATCCAAAGCAGGGTCTGCGCTGTCAGCCCAAAGCCTGACATGGGGCTTGAACTCACGAACTGTGAGATCATGACCTGAGTCAAAGTTGGACGCTCAACCGACTGAGCGCCCCAGGCATCCCCTCCACACACACCATTTTTTGAAGAGGTGTCTTTTTGCCATTGGATATTCTTTCCTTCTTTGTTGAATGTTAGTTGGCCATATGGTGTGGGTTGTTTTCTATTCTGTTCCATCTATCTACGATCTATCTGTTTTTGTACCAGTACCATACTGTCTTGATCACTATCACTACAGCTTTGTAGTATAACTTGCAGTCCAGAACTGTGATGCCTCCAGCTTTGGTTTTCTTTTTCAACATTATTTTGGCTATTTGGGGTCTTTTGTGGTTCCATACAAATTTTAGAATTGTTTGTGCTAGCTCTGTGAAGAATACTGGTGTTATCTCGATAGGGATTGCATTGAGCGTGTAGATTGTTTTGAGTAGTATAGACATTTTAACAATATTTGTTCTTCTAAAGCGTGAGCATGGAATGTTCTTCCATTTCTTTGTGTCTTCTTTAATTTCTTTCACAAGCTTTCTATGGTTTTCAGCATACAGATCTATTACCTCTTTGGTTAGGTTTATTCCTAGGTATCTATGTTTTTGATGCAATTGTAAATGGGAACAACTCCTTGATTTCTCTTTCTGCTGCTTCATTATTGATGTATAGAAATGCCACTGATTTCTGTATGTTGATTTTGTGTCCTGTGACTTTGCTGAATTTATGTATCAGTTCTAGCAATATTTTGGTGGAATCTTTCAGGTTTTCCACATAGAATACCATGTTGTATGCAAAGAGTGAAAGTTTGACTTCCTCCTTGCCAATTTGAATGCCTTTTATTTCTCTTTTGTCTGATTGCTGAGACTAGGACTTCCAGTACTATGTTAACCAACAATGGTGGGAGTGGACATCCTTGTTGTGTTCCCGACCTTAGAGGGAAAGCTCTCAGCTTTAACTCATTGAGGATGATACTAGCTGTGGGTCTTTCGTATATGGCCTTTAGGATGTTGAGGTATGTTCCTTCTTTCCCTGCTTTCTTTGACTTTGGCTGCAGCAACTTCTTACTAGGCATGTCTCCAGAGGCAAAGGAAACAAAAGCAAAAATGAACTACTGGGGCCTTATCAAAATAATGAACTTCTTTTTTTTTAATTTTTTAAAAAAATTTTAAATGTTTTTATTTATTTTTGAGACAGAGAGAGACAGAGCATGAGCAGGGGAGGGGCAGAGAGAGAGGGAGACCCAGAATCTGAAGCAGGCTCCAGGCTCTGAGCCGTCAGCACAGAGCCCGACGCGGGGCTTGAACTCACAGACTGTGAGATCATGACCTGAGCTGAAGTTGGATGCCCAACCGACTGAGCCATCCAGGCGCCCCATCAAAATAATAAACTTCTGGGGCACCTGGGTGGCTCAGTCGGTGGGGCGGCCGACTTCGGCTCAGGTCATGATCTCACGGTCCGTGAGTTCGAGCCCCGCGTCGGGCTCTGTGCTGACGGCTCAGAGCCTGGAGCCTGTTTCAGATTCTGGGTCTCCCTCTCTCTCTGACCTTCCCCCATTCATGCTCTGTCTCTCTCTGTCTCAAAAATGAATAAACGTTAAAAAAAAATAAACTTCTGAATAGTGAAGGAAACAATAAAATTAAAAGGCAACTGATGGAATGGGAGAAGATATTTGCAAATGACATATTGGATAAAGGGTTAGTATCCAAAATCTGTAAAGAACTTACCAAACTCAACACCTGAAAAACAAATAATCCAGTGAAGAAATGGGCAGGGACAGGAATAGACACTTTTCCAAGGAAGGCATCCAGATGGCCAACAGATACATGAAAAGATGCCCAACATCACTCATCATCAGGGAAATACAAATCAAGATCACAATGAGATACAACCTCACACCTGTCAGAATGTCTAAAATTAACAACACAAGAAATAACCGTTGTTGGTGAGGATGCAGAGAAAGGGAATATTTTAAAAGTTAATAATAGAATTACCCTATGACCCAGCCGTTGCACTACTAGGTATTTATCCAAAGGATACAGAAATGCTGATTTGAAGGGGCACATGCACCCCAATGTTTATAGCAGCGCTATCAACAATAGCCAAATTATGGAAAGAGCCCAGATTTCCACTGACTGACGAATGGATAAAGAAGAGATAGTATGTGTGTATATATATATACACACACACACACATATATATAAATATATATATGTTTATATATATATATACACAACAGAATATTACTCAGCAATCAAAAAAAATGAAATCTTGCCATTTGCAACAACATGGATGGAATAGAGTGTATTATGCCAAGTGACATAAGCAAAATCAGAGAAAAAATATCTCAGTCATATGTGGAATTTAAGAAACAAAATGTATCAACATAGTGGAAGGAAAGGAAAAATGAGATAAAAACAGGGAAGCAAACCATAAGAGACTCTTAAATATAAGAACAAACTGAGGGTTGCTTGATGGGAGGTGGGTGGGGGGATGGGCTAAATGGGTGATGGGCATGAAGGGGGGCGCTTCTTGGGAGGAGCACTGGGTGTTATATGGAAGTGATGAATCACTAAATTCTACCCATGAGACCAATAGTACACTGTATGTTAACTTGAATCTTAAAAAAAAAAAAAAAGTGGGGAAGGTAAGAGACCTAAATAGAATTGAGGTTGCCACACTTGAAAATGCTAAAAAGCTGATCGAGTAAACTGTTTGAAAGCACATATTTGTATTATAATATTCCAAACAACCACTATGAAAACAACATGAAGAGACAGACTCAAAAACACTGTAACTAGGGCACCTGGCTGGCTCAGTTGGAAGAACCTGTGACTCTTGATCTTGGGGTTGTGAGTTTGAGCCCCACGTTGGGTGTAGAGATTTCTTAAAAATAAAATCTTAAAAAAAAACCTGTTGGGGCATCTGGGTGGCTCAATTGGTTAGGTGTCTGGCTCTTGATTTTGGCTCAGGTTGTGATCTCATGGTTGATGGGATCCGAGCCCCACACCGGGCTCTATGCTGACAGTGTGGAGCCTGCTTGGGATTCTCTCTCTTCCTCTCCGTGCCCCTCCCTTCCTTCTCTCTCTCAAAATAAATAAACATTTACAAAAAACTGTAAATGAATCAAGATGGGACAGTAAAAAATGTCTAAGCAACCTGTAAGAAGCCAAGAAAAGAGAAGGAATGGGAACCAGAGAAATTAAAAACAAATAACAAAATAAACTTAAGTGTTAATATATCAATAATTACATGAAATATAAATGGTGTAAATACAACAATCCAAAGATTTGACAAGTAAATTAAAAAAAAAACACGACCTAACTATATGCTCCTTATAAAAACAGTGTTTTTTCTAGTTTCTTGAATTAGGTACTTAAGTTATTGATTTGAGACCTGTGTTCATTTCTAACATAGGCATTTAGGGCTTTAAATTTTCTTCTCAACAGTATTTTTCAATGATAAAAATAAATTCAATGGCATAATTAAATTGAAAGTAAGAGGACAGAAACTATGTATATTGTAAATATTAACTTGAACAAGCAGGTGTGACCATATTAATGAATCGTAGAATTATAAAAAGATCCATCATGCAGGAAGAGATTACAATTTTAAATGTGTGTATGCCCAAAATCAGAGTCTCAAAATTCCTGAAGCAAAAGCTGATGGAGTTAAAAGTAGTAATAGGCAAATCTATAGTTATACCTGGGGACTTTAAAACCTCTCTTCTCAGCAACTGATAGTGCTACTACACAGAAAATCAGTGAAAATATAGAAGATTTGTGTACTGCTATCAACGAACAGGATCGAATTGACCTCTATAGAAGATTCTACCCGACAAAAAAATGCACATTTTTTTTCAAGCATCTATGGAACTTTCACTTAGGTGATATACCATACATATTGTGGTCCATAAAATAAACCCCAAGAAATTTAGAAGAAATTACTTCGTGCATTCTCTGACAGTAATGGAACCAAACTGAAAATCAATTAGCACAACATTTCTAAACACCTGGAAATTAAAGTACCATTCTAAACAATCCATTAGTCAAAGAAGTCTCAATGGAAATAAGAAAATACATCGACCTGAATGAAAAGTTTAAAAAAACCATATCAAGATAAGTAGGAAACAGCTAAATAGTGTTGAGAAAGAAATTTGTAGAACCAAATGCTTAAATTAGCAATAAAGACAGGTCTCAAACCAATAACCTAAGTCTCTACCTCAGGAAACTAGAAGTGAAGAGCAAAATATAACCAAAGGAAGAAGAGGAAGGAAATAATATCAGAAACCCATGAAATGGGAGTGCCTGGGTGGCTCAGTTAAGCATCTGACTCTTGATCTCGACTTCGGCTCAGGTCATGATCTCACGGTTCGTGAGTTCGAGCCCCGCGTCAGGCGCTGTGCTGACAGCTCAGAGCCTGGAGCCTGCTTCAGATTCTGGGTCTCCCTCTCCCTTCCCCTCCCCCACTCCTTCTCTGTTTCTCAAAAAATAAGTAAATGTTAAAAAAAATTAAAAATAAAAAATAAAATATAAAATAAAATCAGTGGGGCGCCTGGGTGGCGCAGTCGGTTGAGCGTCCGACTTCAGCCAGGTCACGACCTCGCGGTCCCTGAGTTCGAGCCCCGCGTCGGGCTCTGGGCTGATGGCTCAGAGCCTGGAGCCTGTTTCCGATTCTGTGTCTCCCTCTCTCTCTGCCCCTCCCCCGTTCATGCTCTGTCTCTCTCTGTCCCAAAAAAAATAAATAAACGTTGAAAAAAAAATTTTTTTTAATAAAATAAAATAAAATAAAATGAGTAAAATTTATAAATCTGTAGCAAGACTGATGAAAATAAAGACAAATTATTAATACCAGGAATAAACGAGGGGATACCATTACAGATCCTACCAGCACACAGAAGATAATAAGGGAATATTAGGAACAACTTTATGGCAATAAATTTGAAACCGTAGAAATGGACCAATTCCCTGAAAATCAAAAGTCCACAGACCTAAGGCAAAATAGATAATGGGCCAATAACCATTGCAGAAATTGAGTTCATAAGTTAGAAACTCTTGAGGAAGGAATTTCCAAGATTCACCGAGGAATTCTAAACACTTAAATAATTAATACCAATTTTATATAATCCTCTGCAAAAGAAAAAGAAGAAAGAAAAGGCGGAAGTCCTTTCCAGTATGTTTTTTTAAACAAAAGACATTTATTTTTCATAGTTCTGGAGTCTGGAAGTCCAAGATCAAGGTGCCAGCAGATTTGGTTTGTGGTAAGGTCTTTCTGGCTTGCAGATGGCTACCTTCTCATTGTATCTTTACATGGTGGAGAGCAAGTGACCTCTGACCTCTTCGTCTTCTTACAAGGGCACTAATATCATCATGATGGTCCCATCCCCATGACTTCATCTAAATCTAACTAGTGCCCAATGTCCCTACCTCCACATCCTGTCACGTTAGAGGATAGGGCTTCAACATATGGATTTGGGGAGGAGGGATACAAACATTCAGTCCATAACCACCTTTAACAATTTTTCATGGTAGCAGAGTACAAGGAATCCACCCAAAACTCACATTTATTTGAAAAACTATTCAGTAATTTCACTGCTCTCTGTATAATTGTTGGGCACCTGTTGAAGAGTGCCTTAATGATGATGGCAGAGCTTCTCAGCACATTTTATGAGGACAATATTATCCTAATTTCAAAACCAGATAAAGACAGTACAAAAAGAAGGGAAAAAAGAAAGAAAATGGCAGACCAATATATCTCATGAATTTGGATGCCAAAAATCTCAACAAAATATTAGCAAACTGAATTCAGTGATGTATAAAAAGAGATTTACACTGTGGCCAAATGGAATTGGTTCCAAGTTGCAAGGCTTGATCGACATTGGAGGAACAATCAATGTAATCTGCTATACCAAGAAGCTAAAGAAGGATAATCATATGATCATATCAACTTATACATAGGAAGCATTTGTCAAAATCCAACACTCATCAGTGATAAAAAAAACTCTCAGCACGTTAGGAATAGAGAAGAATGATCTCAAGTTTATAAAGAGCATCACCAATAAACTTATAGCTAACATACTTAATGGTGAAAGAGAGAACCGTTTACTCTTAACATCAGGAACAAATCAAGGATATCTGCTCTCACCACTCTTATTCACCATAGTACCAACCCCTGCATCAAGGCAAGAACAATAAATAAAAGACAAACAAATTAGAAAAATCTCTTCTGATTTTGAGGTGACCTTGATTGCATATGTAAAAAATACAAGGAATCTATAAGAAACTTTTAGAAATAAGTGAGTTCAGCGAGGTTGCAGGCCATAAGAGCAAAACACAAAAACCAGTAACATTCCTATACTAACGGTGCACCGGAACCATCTACGGTCACTCCAAATAAAATGAAATCCATAGGAGTGCACGGAGCAAAACAAGTACAGGAGCTACGTGGCGGAAATTACAAAATACTGGTGAAAGAACCAAGTGGGGAAATGTATCACATGTATGGATCGGATGACTCAACATCCCAATGCTAAAGATATTCTCCCCAAATTGATCAATACATTTGATGCAGATTCCAGCAAGTTTTTTTGTGGGGGGGGGGCAGGGGGAGAGGGTACAGGTATAGACAGACTTATTCTAGTTTACATGGAAAGGCACAGGTCCTAGGACAGATACCACAATCTTTACAAAGAAGAATAAAGTGGGAGGAATTGCTTTGCCTGAAAATAAAGCTCACTAAATACCTACAGTAATTAAGATAGTCTGGAGGGGTAGACACATTGGTCAATGGAATAAAATAAGGAATCCACAAATAGACTTTCACATAAATACGCACACTTGTTTTTAACATTATCGGAGAGTAATTCAGTGAAAGGATAGCCTTCTCAACAGTGTAGGAGCAAGTAGACCTATATAGGCAACCCCCCCCAACAAACAAATAAACAAAACAAAACAAAACACAAAATACTTCCACCTAAATCTCATAATCTAATACCAAAACTAACTCAGAATGTGTCATAGACTTCAATGTAAAACATAAAAACCATAAAACTTTTAGAAAAGTCGTAGGAGGCAAACACACACACAAATGAGTGTCAGTAAAGTGGGGTCATTTGAATAAGATTGGTAGATTTTATCAATGTCCATATCCTCGTTGCGGTATCATACTGTCGAGTTTGCAAAATGTTGCCGTTTGTCTAAACTGGGCAAAGGGAGCAAGTGATCTCTCTCTATTGTTTCGTCCATCTGCACGGGAATCTTCAATTATCTGAATAAAGAATTTTAATTAAATGTGCTGCCACAGAAGGTGGAGAGAAGAGGTGAATTAGTCAATGACAAGAAACAAGGTACAGGATAGTTGGTGCAGTAGCCTCCCATTTATGACTTAAAAGGATGCATATATACGTATTTGTCTATCAGTGTTGAAAATTGCTGGAAAGAGACATAGGAAGCTGTTGCAGTAATGGCCGCTAGGAAGTCTGGCATGGGGGTAGGATGACTCACTTTTCAAAACATGCCCTTTTGTGGGACTTGATTTTTTTTTTAATGTGCGTATATTGCTTGTGCTGATTTATACTAAAAAAAACATAGGGACTGGAATATCTTTGGCAAAATATAAACTTCAGTGTTTTAAAGTATGAATTTTTATATTCAGCGCTATGCTAATTATGACAAGTAAAAGAATCTATGGGAGAGATCCTATAGGGGGCAAATAAATTTGCCAATTTCATTGGCGGAGGAAGCTTTCATTGAGAAATGATCCCCCTTGCTCTGATAACCGTGAACCCTCAGACTCTAGGCGAGAGCCAGTGCAGAAAATGCTATCACGAGGCAGTGTGAGTTGTGATATCAGCTTCATGGTAGTTTAAAAAGAAAAACAAACAAAAAAGGTTTCTGAGAGCCCTGTATTTTGATGTCAAACTGTATGGAAGAAATGAATTCCTTGTGCTGGTGTTTTGTCATTTATACTGTCTCCCTGATCACATCTTAAATCTGTTCATGAAAACAGCCATATATAATTTAAAAGTTTATATCCTCCTAATGCTCGGGTGTAAATATCCACAAGATCGACAGCGGTTGGTGTCTACGATTTCCTGCAGCCTACCAGCAGGGAAGAGGCCACTGATGTTCAGATTGTATAAATCAGCCGGGTCTAATTCTAGGTGCCTCAGAACTCCTGAAAAGGCTGATCCATTACGACTAAATGAGGAACAGCTAGGGAACAGGTCTGCCGTAGAATTAATTGATGTATAAATTCGCTGAGACCTTTTGAGCTAAATGTAAGCCTCAGCTGCATACAGAGGCACACACAGAGGAGTCTGTGGAGACAGCGAAGGTGGTGGGTCACACGTACATTACCTTGGGCCAAAGTGATTTTGAAAATGTTTGGGGCTGTGTGTGTGTGTGTGTGTGTGTGTGTGTGTGTGTGTGTGTGATATTGATGAAAGATCTCTGATAAATCACTACTCCGCAGCAACATTTTCATCATAAAACCTATATGTTTACCCCCTTATTTTTATTTTTATATCCTGCTTTATATTTTCGGAAGGAGTTCACAAGCGGCTCTTTAAAACAGCTGAAACAGCTTTAAAAACAAATACAGTGGGCTTTTGGTTCCCTCTTCCACAGTGCTTAAGGGTTGGAAGGCATGGCTTTACAACCTCCCCCTCTGCCTTGGTTTTGTTAAGTGATCACACTTATATCTCATCCCCAGTGGCCGCCATGCTCTGCCTAATATCATTTCAGAGACCTCCGCAAATGGAGACGAAAGCTCCTGGGTCTCGCTTTCATTCAGCCATGCAACATTTGGCTTGAGAAGAACGCGTCTAATGAGCTGGATTGTAATCGAAGCTAGTTTCTAAGTTGGCCCCAAGGGTTAAGGTCGAATGGCCGGACCCTACCCCGTCCTGAGGTCTGGCTTGCAGAGGAACTCCTGACGGCTCTGACTGCCTGGCAAATGACTTGGGATTATAGATGTTTGTTGACTGAACACGTCTTGGGAACCACGTGTCTGATGCTGTTTTCGCAACACATTGCTCTCCTCTCCCGCATGTCGGCCAGTCTGTCCAGACAGCTCAACTCGGAGGAGTTACAGGCATCTCCGACTCACCATAGCCCAAAATGAACTCAGGACTTTCCTTCCGGAAGTTGTTTCATCTCTCACGTCTTCTAGCTTCAACTCTAACTTCTGAATCGCCAGTCCTCTGTCCGGTCAGTGAACCAGTCCTGTTGATAATCCCTCCAAATGTCCGTCACCTCTGCCCTTCTTTTCTGTTCCCACTGTCACTGCCTTAAGTCAGGCCCATAGCATCACTTGCCCAGATGGCTTTAACAGATTCCTCTTTTCTCACTCTCGCCCTTCCAGGACAAAAGGATCTAATATTTAATGCAGAGTTCTTATTGTGCACTAGGTCTTTTCTAGGAGGTTCATATTCATTACCTTCTTTAATTCTCACAAACTCTGTATGGCAAGTGCTGTCACCGTTGCCATATTTCAGATGGGGGCAACTGAGGCAGAGAGCAGTGGAGATAAGCTTGTTCAGGTTTACACACATCCTGGACGTGCCCCAGTTCATCCGGTATTGCAATTATTCTCATGCGTTAGTGAGCATAGAGATCAGGAACGGGGAAGGTTGTGTTCACAGATTCTCCATCTTCCCTTTTTGACAGTCTTCTGCAGCAGGTCTGGACTTTGTCAATCTGCATGTCTACTAACACCACTGATTCCGGTGCGGGCGGTCCAAGGAGCCCACTTTGAGAAATACTGGTGCACAGGTTTTAGAGTGGGCTTACTAATACACAAATCTCATAATTTCATTCTCTGCTTTTCGACTTGTCAGTGGCTCCCTGTTGCTTTTAGGATGAGCCGAATCTCTTGGTGTGGCCTACAAAACCCTCTACAAAGTAGCTCCTGACAGTCTCTCCAGCTTAGTCAACAGTACCTTCTCCCCATACTAGACTTGTTACAATTGCTTAGCTATTCATTCATTCATTCATTCATTCACTCACCCCACTGTCACTGAGCAAGTTTTTACTTACGCTGTACTAGGATGGAGATACAGCCAAAAAGAGAGTACATTCTCTCAAGGAACTTAGGCTAGTGGAGGTTCATTTTAAGGGAGCAGGAACAAAACACAGATCGCCTGGGTGGCTCAATCAGTTAAGCGTCTGACTTTGTCTCAGGTCACGATCTCACGGTTGGTGAGTTTGAGCCCCGCATCGGGCTCTGTGTTGACAGCTCAGAGCCAGGAGCGTGTTTTGGATTCTGGGTCTCCCTCTTTCTCTGCCTCTCCCCTACTCATGCTCTGTCTGTCTCTCTCTCTCTCAAAAATAAAATTTTTTTAAGGGGGGGTGCAGGTACAAAACACAATGAAAGCAAAGGAGAAGGAGAACTTAACTCAGCCTGGGGGTCAAGGAAGGCATCCCTGAGGAAGTAACATTTGAGCTGAGACTTCAAAGATCATTAGAAGTTTACCTGGCAGCCAGATGGGGGTGGGGTTGGGGGTGGGGGGGAGTGGAACATTCCAGATAGAGAGATGCAGCAAGTAAGAAGTACAGAAATACATGTTCCAGAGTCTCTACATAGTTCTGTGATTCTAGAGTGAAATTATAAGGGGATGACAGAGTAAGCAAGGGCTAGGGCCAGGACTTACATACTGCAGTAGGTAGGAATCTAAGGTGGTCCCCAAGATTCCCAGTATTAACTGGAGTGATGTTCCTCTTCAAATTCCCTGACCCCTCGAATGCAGGAGGCAGGACCTATGAATATGATGGGATACAACTGCAATGTGTAGGTCGCTAATTTGTTGACTTTGAGTTGATCAAAAAGGGAGATTATATTGTGTGGGCCTGACTCAATCAAGTGAGCTCTCAAATAGGGATTAAGAAGTCAGAGACACGCACCCCCACTGGCCAGGAAGAAAGAAAGAGAAATTGCTGTGAACTGCCTATGGGAAGCACGTGACAAGGAATTGTAGGTGGTCTTGGCCAGCTAAGAATGGTCTCTGGCAAACAGCTAGCAACAAACTGGGGCCATCATTCCTACAACTGCCAGGAAATGAACACTGCTGACAACCTGAATGAACTTGAAAGAGAGCCCCGAGCCTCATATGAAAACTGTAACCCTAGCCCACGCTTCAGTTTCAGGGTGGCAAGACCCTGAGCAGAAGACCCAGTTAACCTTTGCCTGGAAACCGTGAGATCACAAATTTGTATTGTTTCAAAGTGCTAACTTGGTGGTAATTTGTTATTTGACCCTACAAAACCAGCACTTATTTCACGCAAAAGAATTTAGATTTTGTGCACATTTGTTTGAGAAATACGAAAGGAGTCTGAGCAGAGTAATGCCATTATGTACATGTTAGAAATAGAAATCTGACAGCAGTATAAAGACGGAATGGTAGAAACTGAAGGGGAAACCCAGGGTATTTTTCCATGTTTTGTTCTACTTTGGACACTGTGTTCAGCAGTGGCTGTGTTCCCTCCATGTTTCCTCATAGCCCTTGCCCACGTGATCTCAGCTCCTACCAGGCAGTCCTCACCAGGGTTCTAGTTCCCACCGGATGGCTACAAATTCTGGCCTGTGAAAACACTAACTACACTTGTCGTTCTTTAATCCTTGGTGGGTAGGTAGTGGCTGATCTCTGCAATTTAATCACCTATTCTACCAGTTTTCTCCCTTAAGCTCCTCGTATTTGAAATGTCTGGCGTCGTTTCTGTTTCCTGAGTAGATTCTCACTGATCCAGGTGGTAAATTGACAAGTGTGGGTGATCGATTATATGTAAGAGGGAGCAGACAGGGAAGGATCTCAGATGACTTAGGAGTTTGAGCGACCAGCTGGATGATAATGCTGGTGAATTTTCACTAGTGAATCGGATAAAATATTTAAGGAAGGAATGCCACTGATCATACACAAGCCTGTTGCGAAAATGGAAAAGAAGGTTCATTTTCTATATTTTTCTACGAAGCAGCAAAACCTTGAGACCAGAATCTTGCAAAAGGTTGCAGGAAAAGAACTACAAACCAATATACTTTGTGTACAGAGATGAAAAATCCTTTGTAAACTATTACGTTGAAACCGGCAATATGTACAAAGAACAAAAGGAAAAAAGGATGATCATTTCAATAACATAAGAAGATTTTGACAAAATCCAACACCTATTCATGATACTAAACAAAACTTCAGTAGACTGGAAATGGAAGGAACCTTCCTCCATATGATAACCCACAGGTCTCATGACATTTATGGATCAAATACAAATACTTTCCCTTAAATTCAGAATTGGGAAAGGATACCCAGTCTCACTACTTCTATTGAGCACTGTTCTGGAGATCCTAAGAAGTTCAATAAAGAAGATAAATCAAAGGATACATGTTGGAAAGGAACCCTTTTCCACTGTGGCTGGGAGTGTAAATTGATACGGGGCTACTGTGGAAAACAGTATGGAGGATCCTCACAGAAAATAAAAATAGAAATACCGTCTAATCTAATAATTTCACTATTGGGTATTTACCCGGGAAAAACGAAAACACTAACTGAAAGAGATACACGTACCCCTGTGTTTATTGCAGTATTATTTACAATAGCCGAAACATGGAAGCAACCTGAGGGTCCATCATAGATGAGTGGGTAAAGGACTATGTGGTGTATATACAATGGAATATCACACAGCCACAAAAAGGATGAGATTGTGCCATTAAGACAACATGGATGGACCTAGAGAGTATTGTGCTAATTGAAATAAGTCAGACTGAGAAAGACAAATACCATGATTCCACTCATAAATGGAATCTGTAAAAAAGAGTAAACAAAAAGCAGAATCTGTGGTTGCCAGAGGGGAGGGAGATGAGGGGTTGGGCAAAATGGGGGCGAGGGAGAGGGAGATACAGGCCTCCGTTTATAAAATAAGTCACAGGAATACAAAGGAGAGCGTAAGGAATACAGTCGGTGGTATCGTAATAGAAATTAACGGGACGGATGGTAGCTACTCTTGCGGTGAACACAGCGTAATGTGTAAACTTGTCAAATCACCAGGTTGTACACCTGAAACGAATGTAACCTTGTGTGTCAACTACCCCGAAGTTTAAAAAATGACAATAAAATACTAAGAGAATAAAATAATCTGACAAAATAGCGTATGTTTATAGTGGCACGAAACAATTTGAAAGAATTTGAGCGAACAGTTCTGTTTACAATTGCATCAGAAACAACATGACTTAGGAAAAAAGTAACAGACATACATGAGATCTCTACCTTGAAAAGCACGAGAATTGCTGGCTGAAGACTTAATATTATTAAGATGTTCATTCCCCCCAAATTAATTGCTAGATTCATGCAATAAAATAAAAACCTCGGAAGGTTCTTTTGTAAAAATTGGGAAGCAGTTTCTAAAATGTATGTAGGACTAAAAGGATCTAGGATAGCGAAATTTCCTCCCTGCATCTCTATTGAAGTGTAATTGACAAATAAAAATCAGGTGTATTTAAAGTTTAGGATATGTTTTATTTTGTTTTTTTTTTATTTTATTTTTAAAAAAAAATTTTTTTTCAACGTTTATTTATTTTTGGGACAGAGAGAGAGCATGAACGGGGGAGGGGCAGAGAGAGAGGGAGACACAGAATCGGAAACAGGCTCCAGGCTCTGAGCCATCAGCCCAGAGCCTGACGCGGGGCTCGAACTCACGGACCGCGAGATCGTGACCTGGCTGAAGTCGGAGGCTTAACTGACTGCGCCACCTAGGCGCCCCTTGTTTTGTTTTTTTAAATGTTTATTTTTGAGAGAGAGCACTAGCCATCGTGGAATGCAGATATCTCTTTGAGATACAGATTTTAATTCCTTTGGATATATATACAGAAGTGGGATTCCTGGATCATATGGTACTTCTATTTTTAATTTTTTGAGGAACCTCTTTACTGCATGCTCATTTCCCGACCACCACTATAAAGTGAATATTGCAATAAAGCCAGTTAAATGAATTTTTTGGTTTCCCAGTGTATATAAAAGTTCTGTTTACACTATACTGTAGTCTATTAAGCGTGTAATAGCATGTCTAAAAACAGCAGTTGTATACCGTAACTAAAAAATGCTTTATTGCTAAAAAGCCCAACCATTATCTGAGCCTTCAGCAAGTCCTAATCACTGATCACCATAACAAATATGAAAATAATCAAAAAGTTTGAAATACAAAAATGTGACACAGACGTGAAATGAGCAAATGGTATTAAAAAAAAAATAGCACCTGGGTACCTGGGTGGCTCAGTTGGTTAAGCATCCAACTCTTGGTTTTGGCTCAGGTTCTGATCCCGTGGTTGTGAAATTGAGCCCTCCACTGGGCTCTGGGCTGGTGGCATGGAGCCTGCGTGGGATTCTCTCCCTCTCTTTCTCTGCCCCTCCCCTGCTCATTCTCTCTGTCTCTGTCTCTCTCCCTCAAAATCAACATTAAAACGAATTTAAAAAATGGTGCCGATATACTTGTGCGATACAGGGTTGCCACAAACCTTCAGTTTTTAAAAAACACAGTATGGGTGAAGTGCACTAAAACAAGGTATTCCTCTCCTGCTTTGTAATGGCTGTACCCAGTTACATTGTCACCAACGGTGTACCAGGGTTCCTTTTTCTCCACATCCTCACCGACACTTGTTACCTTTTATCTTTTTCATAATAGACATCCTAACAAGAGTAAGGTGAGTTCTCATTGTGGTTTTGGTTCACATTTTCCTGATGACTAGTCATGTTGAGCAGCTTCTCACATACTTGTTGCCCTTTCGATGTCTTCTTTTGAAAAATGTATGTTCAGGTTGCTTGCCCATTTGTAAGTTAGGTTATTTGGAGCTGGGTTTTTTTTCCCCTGTTGGATGAGTTACATATTTTGAATATTAACCCCCCCCCCCCTTTTTGCTTGATGTATGCATTTCAAGTAGTTTCTCCCAATCTGTAGGGTGTCTCTTCACTCTTCTGAATGTTTCCTTTGCCATGTGGCAGCTTTTTAGTTTGATGCAATCCCAGTTATCTATTTTTGCTTTTGTTGCCTCTATATTGAGATCATATCTAAAACCATCATTGCCTGCATCAATGAGAAGAAGCTTTTTCTTTATATTTTCCTCTTGTAGTTTTATAATTTCAGCTCTTATTTTAATGATTAATCCTTTATAAGTTGACTTGGTATATGATGTGAGATATGGGTCTAATTTCATTATTGTTCAAGTGGATATCCAGGTTTCCCCAGATCAATTACTGAGGAGAGTATCCTTTTCCCGTTGTGTGTTCTTGCCATCCTTTCGAAGATCGGCTAACTGCAAACGTGTGGGTTTATTTCTGGGCTCATTATTCTGTTCCATTGGTCTGTGTGTCTTTTAGCATGCCAGTACCATACTATTTTTTGATTACTGTTGCTTTGTAAGGTATTTTGAAACTAGGAATTGTAATGCCTTCAGCTTTATTCTTCTTGCTCAAGATTGGTTTGTCTATTCTGGGTCCTTTGTGGTATCATATGAATTTTAGGATTTTTTTTTTCAATTTCTATAGAAAGTGCTATTGGAGGGGTACCTGGTGGCTCAGTCAGCTGAGCCTCTGACTCTTGATTTTGTCTCAGGTCATGATCTCAGGGTCACGGGATTGATCCCAGTGTCAGGTTTCCCACTGAGCATGGAGCCTGCTTGGGATTCTCTCTCTCTCTCCCTCTACCACTCTCCCCAACTTGTGCTCTGTCTCTCTCCAAAAAAAAAAAAAAAATGCCACTGGAATTTTGATAGGGTTTACATTGAATTTGTAGATCACATTGATAAGTATGGACATTTTAACAGTATCAATTCTTCTAATCCATGAACATGGGCTGTCTTTCCATTTATGTACGTCTTCTTTAATTTTCTTCATTGATGTTTTATAACTTTTGGTATACAGGTCTTCCAACTCTTTGGTTAAGTTTATCCTAAGTATTTTATTCCTTTTGTATCTATTGTAAATGAGATTGTTAGTTTCCTTTTCAGATAGTTTACTGAATGAAGCAATGCCCTTGATTTTTGTATGTTCATATTGTGTCCTACAACTTTACTGAATTCATCTTAGTTCTAATAGATTTTTTAAGTATTTAGTATTTTCTTCATTTGTGATCATGTTATCTGCAGATAAGTTTACTCCTTTCCTTTCTATTTGGATGCCTTTACTTTTTCTTTTTATCTAATTGCTTTGGCTGGGATTTCCACTGGTACAGTTCTATATTAAATAGAACTGACAAGTATGGCCACTCTTGTCTTATACTGGAACTTAGAGGGAAAGCTTTCACATTTTCCCAATTGATGATGATGTTAGCTATGGGCTTTTCACATATAGCCTTCATTTTGTTGACGTATAGAATAGCCAAATTTTGAAAACAAAGAACATAATGAGTAAACTCACATATGTTAGTTCCAGTGTTACTACAGGGTTTCAGTAATTAAGACAGTATTGTACTGGCATAGGGACAGAAAACTAGATCAGTAGAACAGAATAGGGATTCTAGAATTAATCCCAAACTTCTAATGTCAGTTGAGTTTTGATATGTCACAGTAATTCAGTAGGGAAAATAAAGTTTTTTCAACAAATATTATTGGAACAACTGGATAACCATATAGGAGAAAAAAAATCTTGCCCCCCCCCCCCCAACCTCACACTATACATAGAATGTAACTCAAGGTAGATCCTAGATAGAAATATAACGCTTAAACTACAAAGCTTCTAAAAGGAAACATAAGGAAGTATTTTTCCAATTTGGGGATAGGAAATTGTTTGGGGGGGTAGGAAAGAAAGAAATATAAAAGTAAACATCTCAGGGGTGCCTAGGTGGCTCAGTTGGTTGAGCGTCTGGCTCTTGGTTTCAGCTCAGGTCATGGTCTCATGGTTTGTGCGTTTGAGCCCCGTATCAAGCTCTGCGCTGACAGTGTACAGCCAGCTTGGGATTCTCTCCCTGTCTCTCGTGCTTTATCTCTCTCTCTCAAAATAAATAAACATTTTTTTAATTAAAAAAATATATATCTTTTTTTTCAACGTTTATTTATTTTTGGGACAGAGAGAGACAGAGCATGAACGGGGGAGGGGCAGAGAGAGAGGGAGACACAGAATCGGAAACAGGCTCCAGGCTCTGAGCCATCAGCCCAGAGCCCGACGCGGGGCTCGAACTCACGGACCGCGAGATCGTGACCTGGCTGAAGTCGGATGCTTAACCGACTGCGCCACCCAGGCGCCCCAAAAAAATATATATCTTGATCAGTGAGACCTCATGAGAATAAAGAACTTCTGTTTATCAAAAGATACCATTAAGAAAATGAATACACAAGCCACGGGCTTGGAGAAAATGCTCACAGAACATATTATGCGTCATACAAAGGTGGAAAAAAACTGGGTTTGCTCGATTATAATATCTGTTCGGTTGCTGGTTTACCTGTTTGCCGTCTCTCCTACAGAACTGTAATATCCACGACAGCAAGGTCTTTTCCCCGTTTCTGGCTCAGTGTATACAATAGGCGCTTATGAAATATTTGTTGAATAAATAGTAGTTGTTCATTTGTTTAGAAGGGGCTCATCCATTTACCCTGGATGAGCGTTGACATCATCCAAAGAGCCAACTTGGCTGTGTGGGAGGCTGTAACTGTGTACCTCTCACAGCTTAGGGTGGATCTGCTTTGTATTTCCTGTTGTTGACAACTCGAGATGTCTTTATTTCCTGCATCTGCCTCAGAAAGTAAAATTTGATGTTGCTTAGTCACCAGGATACCAAAGCGATCTTTTAGGCTTATATTGTTCCTTGAGTTATCCCTATGCTTAGCTAGCAATTAAATTGAAATGGTCCTAAGGTAAATCTTTTGGTTTGGCGTTTGGCAAACCCCAGGGCTTTATCATGGCCTCAAAGTTGTTGTCACATGTTGCTGAGGATATCCAAGTTTTTCAAAGTCCAGATGGAAGCACTTAAATGAACTGCACACCATCTTGGTGCAGGAAGCGAAACATTGACCTCGGGGCTCACTGCAAATGGCAGTTACCAACCGCATCTTATATCCCCAAAGGCCAGCGAAGATGGTGAACACTGAGAGCAATTTGGCTATTGATTGTTTAGATGCCAGCCGGTGTTAAAATTTTGCTTTCAAGTTCTCAAAATCAATTTCCATTTATTTGCACACAAGTGAAGAGGGCAGGGGTTTGAACTCAAATTGGCGCCTAAATAAATGCACCCGATAAATGCTTGCATTTGGCCAGCATGTCTAACTACCATCTGGAAGGGGCAAAGTGGGTAATTTGCAAAGCTGTGTTTACGCTGAATAAATTTGAGGAATTCTAGTTCAGTCCAATATATACTTAATAATACAACATTGGATTAGACAGACTGGAGATTACCGTTACAGACACTTGTTAGAGATTAGCCAGCCTCGGTCATGGTTTCAGCAGTCCACGTTAGAAGGGATGATCGCCTGCTGTGTGTTGTGAGGAGAAAGCCACTAAGCTGCCTTTGAGGAGGGGATTCATCCGGGCTCTCATATGACCGTTCAACATTCCAGTTACCCATCGCTGGAGAACTCTTACATTTCATTACAGCTGTACACTTCTTGAACACCTTATGTGTGCCAGGCGCTAGGCTGCCCGCTGAATTTTTCCATTTCCAGAACACTTTTATGTGCGTGTTCTCATGTAGTGCCCATCAAAGGATGCATCATCAGCCCCCATTGAACAGGTGAAGAAACTGAGGTCCAGAGGGGATCAAGTGATGCCACACTGCCAGGGGCGGAAGAGCAGGATTCTAATTCCTCTCCGTGTCACTCCAGAGGTTTGCCTTGTTGTTGTTTTTTTTTTCTCCCCCATCACAGATATAACATCAATGAAAGGATGTGCCAGAATGAGATGAAATCAGAGACTGAGCTAGCAAGAGGGATGCGAGGGTCCTGTAGGCTGGCTCCTCTGAGGCCCAGGGCTCAGACGAGTGCTTTTCTGGAACTATTATCGAAGGTCTGGCTCTATGAGAATTGCCTCAGCCTACTGATTTCTCAGGGAGCCATGCAGAGTGATTCCCGAGTTCTCCCTACACCCACTCCAGCCTGCAGAAATCTGTCCAACCCTCTGACTCCCACCTGGGAAGGGAAGCCTTCAGAGACGAAAGACCTGACACCCACAAATCAGAGAGACTGACTAGAGTTTCTATACTTGGGCCAGGATTCTGACTCTGCAAATGGTTCTGGAGCTCAGGATTCACTGAAGCCTGTCCCTAGAGCACTGATAAAGACCCAGGAGTACAGGTCTGGAGCCAAGATCTGTACTGGAGCAGGTCTGGAGCAGGAGTACAGGTCTGGAGCCATGTTAACAGCAGAAGCCTTTGATGCAAAGGGAGGTAATACTCCATAGCTAAAAGGGCCCAGGCTTGAGAGCCAGATAGGCATGGGTTGATGCTCAGTTCTGCCACCATTTAGCTGGGTGACCTTGAAAAACCTGCCTAACCTCTCTGAGCATTAGTCTCCTCCTTTATAAAATGAGGATAATCATGATTCCGATTTCAAGGGGCAATTGGGAGTTTAAGGGCCTGTGGAGCTCTCGGCCTGCTTCCTGATGCATAGTAAGCCTTCAAGAAATGATGGTCAGTTTCATTGTTGTGACCCATGAAACTAGTCTTCTCTGAGGCTCTTCCTAGCTCTACAGTTCTACCATTCTAGAATTTAGATCTTGCTCCCTACGTCTGGATGGAGGACCACCTTCTGTGTCTCCTTCTGTCCGAGAACTATGTTCTGCCACAATCACCAGTTACTTTGTATACTCCACATACATGTGCTCCGTGAGGACAAGGGCTGAGTCTTACTCGTAGTGTGTCCAGTACCTAGCACATAGTACTTATAAACGTTTGAGTATTTAAATTAACCTATCAATCAGTAGATTACCATAAACTCCCTTAGTGCTGTCTGGCGTTCTTGTTCTCAGCGCCTACTTGGTGGCATCTACTCCTCCTCCTCAAACACTTCTGGAAGGGCCGGTTAGGAATGTAAGCTTCAGAAAAGGGAATATGGTATTTACTCCTGTTGATTCAGTCAATGAATACATTCATTAAGCGTTTTTGGGGAAAGCAGTGTCACCTGTGCGTGTAGCCTTTTGACCCCCTACTCGGCCACAGAAGAAAGCACCTTTGGCCTGAGACCCTTGCTTGCCAACAGACAGAGTCTTCATGGCCTGCGCTGGGCATATCTCCTTGTGTAGGGATGTTTCCCCATTTCAGACTTCATGTATGCCCCTTTGTTTCGCTTCAGTATGGGTATCATACGGTACCTGGCCAATGCCACTGCTCTGTTCCCAATGGGGAGAGAATGGGGTCTTTTTTTTTTAATGTCTTCTTTTTATTTATTTTTTATTTTTATTTTTTTAATATTTATCTATTTTTGAGAGAGAGAAAAAGAGACAGAATGTGAGCAGGGAAGGGGCAGAGAGAGAGGGAGACCCAGAATCCGAAGCAGGCTTCAGGCTCCGAGCCATCAGCGCAGAGCCTGACGCGGGGCTTCAACTCACAAACCCGTGGGATCGTGACCTGAACCGAAGTCGGAAGCTTAACCGGCTGAGCCACCCAGGCGCCCCACAATGTCTTCTTTTGAAAGTTTATTTATTTATTTTGAGAGAGAGAGCATGCACAAGCAGAGAAGGGGTAGAGAGAGAGGGAGAGAGGGAATCCCAAGCAGGCTCTGCACCGTCAGCACAGAGCCTGACATGGGGCTCGAACCCACACA
Source organism: Felis catus (assembly GCF_018350175.1). NCBI lineage: Eukaryota > Metazoa > Chordata > Mammalia > Carnivora > Felidae > Felis > Felis catus. Next base: position 114,159,841 of record NC_058386.1, on the reverse strand, counting down.
CCACAAGCTCATGACCCAAGCTGAAGTCAAGAGTTCAGTGCTTAACCAACTGCGCCACTCAGGTGCCCCGAGAACGGGGTCTTTTGTTTGCAGCAGGAGCGTGGTGGGTGCAGACCTTCTCCCTGTGGGCCAGGCCCTGCTGGCCACGAGAGACTGATGCCCACTATTGAATCTGATCTTACTTGGTCTCTTCTCTGTGTGAGTAAAGTGTTGTTCCATCCAGTGCCTGTGTGACTCATACCTTTCTTGGTGACCTCAAGTGGTGGTTGATATAGTTAACTGTTATTCCTGGTGACAGGCATTTTTATCCTCTGTTCTACGCTTCATACAGTGGGACTCCTTCCCTGGAGGTGGTGACAGGCGTCACTCACTTGACAGTTCAACAACCACCTAGTACTTTCCAGGCATCATGGAAGTGAGGTTCTAGGGAGGTGTAAAAGTAATTAAAACCTGGTCTCTGCACTCCAAGAGGCTCATAATTGGTCAGGGAATACAAGTACACGAAAATAATAGTTATCACTTGCTAAACACCTACTATGTACAGGGGTTTCCTTTGAACTAAAGCTCATTCTCATTAAGCATAAAGTTACATGTCTTGGCTTCCTTGGGACAGTCCTGGTTTATTCTTATTCCAGTAAAATGATGAGTAACACCCTTTTTACTCTCAAAAATACTAATAACATGTATGGTTATGAACAATAACATATATGGTCAGTGTAACTAAGCAACATGGGTTTCTCCAACATGCTGTTTTGGAAATGTAACCAGAGTACTGTGTGGATCCTGAAAAAGAGGCAATTAGGTTTTCCCTGCAGGTGGATGAAGGATGATGGTCATGGAAGGGGTTGAGTTTGAGGAGTACTAAATAGAAGTTTTGGCAGCACAGGTGGTGATTATTGATGTTTTTACTTTTGTTGTCGTTGTTGTTATATCTTTGTATGTACTTGGATGTCCAAAGCCAAGATCAATGATGAGTTGAGTTCTTTTTTTTTTTTAAGTTTATTTATTTTGAGAGAGAGAAAGAGAGAGAGCATGCACGAATGAGAGAGGGGCAGAGAGGCAGAAAGAGAGAGAGAGAGAGAATCCCAAGCAGGCCCCACACTATCAGCATGGAGCCTGACACAGGGCTTGAACTCATGATGATGACTGTATTCATTGACTGAGCCAAATTAAGTAAAAACTATATTCCCCTCTATGCACCAAGCCCTGTGCCAAACATGTCATGTTTATCATCTCATTGAACCCTTACAGACCTACATGATAATGTCTACAAACTGTCGTCCTCTTTTTTAGGAAAGGAAATGAATGCTACATGGGGTTAAATGACATGTTCAAGGTCACATGTAATCTTGATGGAGTCAAGATTCAGAGGTCGTTCTGACTTCAGAACTCATGTTATTATTTTTTAAATTGAGATATAATTGACATTTAATGTTGTGTAAGTTTAAGGTGTACAAGGCATTGATTTGTGACATGTATATATTGTAGTATGATTACCACTATAACATTAGTTAATACCTCTATCACATCACATAATTTTCTTTCTTTTCTTTTTTTTAAAGTTTACTTATTTTGAGAGAGAGAGACAGCACGAGTGGGGGAGTGGCAGAGAGAGAGGGAGAGAGAGACTCCCAAGCAGGCTCTCCACTGTCAGTGCAGAGCCCACCAACCTGAGATCATGACCTGATCAACCTGGGGCTCAATCCCACCAACCTTGAGATCATGACCTGAGCTGAAATCAAGAGTCGGTCACTAAACCAACTGAGACACCCAGGTGCCCCTCTTTTCTTCCCTTTTTTGTTAGGTAGGCTTCACGTCAAACACGGAGCCCAAAGTGGGGCTTGAATTCACAACCCTGAGGTCAATATCTAAGCTGAGATGAAAAGTCGGCCGCTTAACCGACTGGGTCACCCACACGTCCCACGTCACGTAATTTTCAGTTCTTTTTTGTGGTGAGTACATTTAATACCTAGTCTCTTAGTAAGTTTGAATTACGTAATGTAGTATTGGTGACTACGAACACAATGCCGTGCGTTAGATATCCAGAACTTATTCATCTTTCAACTGCAAGTTTGTTCACTTTGACCGACATCTCAATCCCACCACCCCCAGGCCCCTGGTAACTACTATTCTCCTCTCTGTTTCTTTGAGTTTGGCTTTTTTAGGTTCCACGTGCAAGTGATATCATAGGGCACCTGCATGTTTATTGCTAAGTTAATTACAGTTGCCAAGATATGGAAACAAGCTAAGTATCAACAATTGAATGAATAAAGAAGATATTTTATATATCATTTGTTTGCATATATATGTATCTTTTCTATATTTTATTTACTTCTTTTTTAAAAAATTTTTTTTTCAACGTTTATTTATTTTTGGGACAGAGAGAGACAGAGCATGAACGGGGGAGGGGCAGAGAGAGAGGGAGACACAGAATCGGAAGCAGGCTCCAGGCTCTGAGCCATCAGCCAGAGCCCGATGCGGGGCTCGAACTCGCGGACCGCGAGATCGTGACCTGGCTGAAGTCGGACGCTTAACCGACTGCGCCACCCAGGCGCCCCTATTTTATTTACTTCTTTTCTGTATTCTCCATATATACAAATGGACTATCATTCAGCCATGAGAAAGAAGGAAATCCTGCCATCTGTGACACTATGGATGGGCCTTAAGGGAATTACACTAAATGCGATAAATCAGAAGGACTTCACATCCTTAAATATTTCACCATCCTGCTTCTAGAAATTTCCATGATCTCCAATCAGAATTGCACCATTTCCATTTCAGCCAATCATGATCACAGTGCCAAGGACCCACAAATAATGAGTATCCACAACGTGCCACACACCTTACAGAGCTTGTTTTGATCTTGCTAACAGCTCTGCTACATAGGAGAATGGTAAGCGTGACGATGCCTTTGGGGCGTACAAGGGCTGGACGCTAATGGATTTCAGTAGATGCTTCCTGAGCTGGTAAGAAACGCACAACCTCCTTTTTAATCGGTGGACCTCTGAGAAATAAGTTAGAGCAGTTCTGTCCTCCCCCCACCCCCGCCCTCTGTAAAATCCAAGAATTTGGTGCCCTGGGTGTTGACGTGAAAATACTAATCTCCTGGAGTGCCTGGGTGGCTCAGTCGGTTAACGGTCCAACTTCGGCTCAGGTCATGATCTTGAGATTCCTGAGTTCCAGCCCCGCATCGGGCTCTGTGCTGCCAGCTCAGATCCTGGAGCCTGCTTGGGACTCTGTGTCTCCCTCTCTCTCTGCCCCTCCCCTGCTTGAGCTCCAACTCTATCTCTCAAAAATAAATAAACATTAAAAAATTAAAAAAAAAAAGAAAATACTAATCTCCCAAAGGATGTACATCACAGAGGATCCCATAATTTGGCCTTTTTTTCTTTTATATTTTTAATAATGCATACACATGGGGGCAAGGCAGAAGTTTCCGAAGGTTATACACTAAAGAATAAATTGTTCTCTGCTACTACCCTCAGTCCGCAAGGCATCCTTCTTAGAAGTAGCCACTGCCATTATTTTGTGTGTCTTTCAAGAGATAACTCTTTTCACATATAAGCATATTTATATATTTTTTATCTCCCTGGTTTTTTTTTTTTTTACAAACATGATCTCATATTCTGCACACTGTTTTGAGCCTTGTTTTGTTGTTTAACAATGTGTCTTGGCACTCTTTCCCTTGAAGTATGAATAGATTTTCCTCATTATTTTTACTGGCTCCATGGTGTTCAAATACATGTATGGTCTTCTGCTATTCCAGAGCACTTCGAAGGCATTATCTTCATACGCACATCATGGCTCACGTGCACCTAGATTGGTAAGAAGAATGGCTCTTCCCAGAATTGCTGGATCAAAGTGTATGCGTGTTTACAGTGTTGATAAACATTGCCAAGTTGTCCCCCAAACAGGTGTCTTGGTTTAATTACCGCCAACAGTGATCCAGGGTGTTTCTTCACATCCTGGAACACAGTATGGTTTTTTAGCCTTTTCAATCCTAGTTGGAAGATGATCGTTTGTTTTAGTTTTAATTTAGTATCTCTTTTACTCTGAGTTGATCATCTTTTCATATATATTTAAAAGTCATTTGCATTTCTTCTTTATGTACATATGCTTTGCCCATTTTTCTTATGGATTATTCCATTTATTTTACTTGTGTGTAAAACCTACTTATACATTAAAAGCTTTAGATTCTTCACCATGTATGTTGAAAGTATTTTGGCCACCACTTTTCTTTTGACTTCCTGTTATTCGTGGTATTTTGATACATGGAATGTTTTGAATTTTAATGCCTCTGTCTCTTCCTTTTTTTAATTTATTAAAAAAATTTTTTTAATGTTTTTATTTTTGAGACAGAGAGGGACAAAGCATGAACGGGGGAGGGGCAGAGAGAGAGGGAAACAGAATCTGAAGCAGGCTCTAGGCTCTGAGTTGTCAGCACAGAGCCCGACACGGGGCTCGAACCCACGAACCGCGAGACCATGACCTGAGCCAAAGTCAGATGCTTAACCGACTGAGCCACCCAGGCGCCCCTGATCTGTCTCTTCTTTAGTGGCTTTTAGAGTAGGCATCATACTTAAAAACATTTCTGAAAATATAATAAATCAGTTTTCTCTTGTTACTTTAGTGGTATCACTGTTTTAATTAAATTTTATTTATTTATTTACTTATTTAATGTTTTATTTATTTTTGAGAGAGAGAGACAGAGAGCAATGGAGGGGCAGAGAGAGAGGGAGACACAGAATCTGAAGCAAGCTCCAGGCTCTGAGCTATCAGCACAGAGCCTGACGCAGGGCTTGAACTCATGAACCATAAGATAATGACCTAAGCCAAAATCAGACACTTAACTGACTGAGCCACCCAGGTGCCCCATTAATGTTATTGTTTTTAAGAAAATATTAATGTTTTTATCCATCTGGTTTTTATTTCAGTATAAGAAATGGGGCAGGTATCCAACCTAATTTTTTTTTCAAGTGCATAGCCAGTTGGCCCAATACCATTTATTGAATAATTAATTTCCCCTTGTCGATTCTAAATGCTTCCTTAATAATAAATGAGATATATATTTTTTTCTGTTCTGTTCCATTGACTTTCTATTCGTTTACGGGCATCAAACTGTGTTAATTACACTCATTTTATGATATTTTAATAGGTGCTGTTGCTAGCCCCCTCTCCCTACTCTTCCTTTTCAGAATTTTCCTTGGGTTTCTGACAAGTTATGTTTCTATTTGAACTTTAGCATAAGTGTGGCTGACTCAAAATAGAATTTGATTTGTATTTTACTGGGATTGTTGAAATTTATAAACATTCACAAGACGATTGTTTCAGTGAGAATCATTTCTTTTTTTTAATGTTTATTTTTGAGAGACAGAGACAGAGAGAGACAGCATGAGTCGGGGAAGGGCAGAGAGAGAGGGAGACACAGAATCCGAAGCGGGCTCCAGGCTCTGAGCTGTCAGCCCAGAGCCCGGCGTGGGGCTGAAACCCTCGAACGGTGAGATCATGACCTGAGCTGAAGTGAGATGCTTAACTGACTGAGCCACCCAGGCACCCCTCGGTGAGAATCATTTCTGTTGCTACTTCAAACTGCTTATTTGATTATATTTCCTAACTGATTTTTTGTTATATGTAGAAAAGTTAGCGTTATTTTTAGTAAATAATTTCCTATGCAGCTATAAAAATTGCGACAGGGAAGCCTATGTACTGAGTGTGTATGATGAGCACTCTGGTTCGAGTTTTGAAATAGAGACACATATATAAAGACTCTTAGAAAATACATTGGCAAGACACGAGGCAAAAGGTCCATCTTGATTATCTTTGAATGGTGGATGAAGATTTTGAGTGATCTTTGCTGCCTTCTTTGTATTGTTCTGTGTTTCCCCTATTTCTTGCAGTGATTGTTACTATTATATCAAGAAGAAAAAAAGGTTTGAAAAACAGTGTTGACAACACAGTTAAGGAATCTGACGTTGGAATCTAATTGTGATGCTCCTATAGGGAGAAAGGGAACAACATAGTCAATTGCATAATCAGGGGAGACTAACTGGTGTGATACATTAACCCCGAAGAAGCCGCAGCAGCTGGAAACAATAAGAAACAATGCTTTTTTTCTTAGGGGCTAATGCAGTTCCCCTCGGACTGGAGCTGGAAGGGGGCCGCTGTTGCACATAACAGGTTTTGGGAGGCTGGCCCAGAACCGATAGGGTCACTTCCACTCACTTTCCATTGGCCAGCACTGAGTCATAAGGCCATATGTAGCTGCAAGGGCAACTACGAAGCGTAATCTAGCTGCCTGCCCAGGAGGAAGAGAGCGTTGATCCTGGTGAACACTCACAGATTCTAGTTAATCTAGTAAGCATTTGTACACTACGGGTTTTGCATCATTTTCCAGGGAAGTTATTTGGGTTTGGGAGTGTCCTTCCCAAGGAGCTTTCTCGAAGCTTTTGAGGGTACCCAGAATAGTTGAACAAGCAGAGATGCGCTCTGCCCCCCTGGATTCCCATGTAAATGTCTTGGTTTCCTGTTACCTCTGTGCAGCCTTGCCGTCTCCAATCTGAAGTTAAACTTTCAGACCCTGATTCCCCACCCCTCATCTGCCCTGACTTGGGATCTTCATTTAACTTAGTATCTGACCTTTGTCTACGGTGGGTACTGCTTTTTCTGTGCACACTCCTTTGTCAACTGTCTATATTTCCTTTCTGGTCTGAACTCAGTTCATCTCCTGCTTCCTGATCTGACATTGGGTTGTGAGCTTGACATCTCAAAAGGACTCAGTGTCATCTTACCTAGGGCTGACTGCTTCCTGAAGAAGGAGGGAATAATTTTTTCTTGCCCTGGTTTCTAGCGACTGTTTGATGAATGACTTACAGTTCAGTTCATGCAGCCACCTGTCCTGTGGCCTTTGGTACCCTGAGTTTGTGTAAGGAAGCTGATGGATGTGTGCAGCACAGCCCGACATGGCATATCTGGAAAGGGTCACTGATGGACAACTGCCACTATCACCTTCTCTCAAAATATCAAAATGCATGATATATTGAAAACATGCTGTGTGTCCATAAAGCACAAACCCTCGATACATATCGTAGGAAGCCAGGGTCCTCTTTTGCTACTTCTGCGCTCACACTGAAAAAGAAACAATTCGTTTCTTTTCCATAGGGATTTCAGGGCTGAAAAACTCCTTGTGCACTCAGGACAAGTTTAATGCGATGTGTTTTAAATGGGGCCTTTATTTAAGCAATTTCTGGGCTCTGCTCATGTTTTGCTATCCAACAAGCTGCTAGGCAAGCAAAATGCCTGGGAAACAGTGTGGAGGTTCCTCAAAAAATTAAAAATAGATCTACCCTGTGACCCAGCAATAGCACTGCTAGGAATTTACCCAAGGGATACAGGAGTGCTGATGCAGAGGGGCACATGAACCCCAATGTTTATAGCAGCACTCTCAACAATAGCCAAATGATGGAAAGAGCCTAAATGTCCATCAACGGACGAATGGATAAAGAAATTGTGGTTTATATATACAATGGAATACTACTTGGCAATGAGAAAGAATGAAATCCTGCCATTTGCAGCAATGTGGATGGAACTGGAGGGTATTACGCTGAGTGAAGTAAGTCAGGTAGAGAAAGACAGATCCCATGTGTTTTCACTCATAGGTGGATCTTGAGAAACTTAACAGAAGACCATGGGGGAGGGGAAGGGGGGAAAAAGTTACAGAGAGGGAGGGAGGCAAACCATAAGAGACTCTTGGATACTGAAAACAAAGTGAGGGTTGGTGGGGGCTGGGGGAGAGGGGAAAGTGGGTGATGGGCATGGAGGAGGGCACCTGTTGGGATGAGCACCGGGTGCTGTATGGAAACCAATTTGACAGTAAGTTATATTAAGAAAAGGAATCAATTATGAAGTGTATTAAGGTCAATTATGACCGCTTGATACAGAAACTGTCGAGAATCGGGTTATATTTGACAGTATGTCAAGGGTCTGGAACATATGCGTTACAACACGGCAATAATCAGTCAAAGTATAGTCAAATGGATTCGTGGTAGAATTATCTATAATTGGTTTTCTAATAGCAAAAACTGAAAGCAGAAAAATGTCCAGTAATAAGGAACCGGTTACATGAATTATGATACAATCAAACGGCAAGCAACCATGAAAAGGCTTTCCGCAAAATTTAATGACTTGAAAATATGCTCACAATAAGGGGTTAAATGTTAAAAACAGAGTACAAAACCATGAATAAACCCTGTTCAGGAAAGAAATCTCTTAATTTATCCATCAGGGTAAACACTTGGAAAAAAATGTACCAAATACAATAGGTATCTCTCTAGGTTAAGGTATTATGGTAATATTTCTTCTTCCTGCTGTTTTCTTCATTATATTGCACCTCTTTGAAATTTACCGCACTAGTCATGTTTAGAGGCAGGATTTGGTGGCAGTAAAGTATGTTTAGGCACCAGGGTCAGAAGAGCCAAGTTCTAATTCTAGCACCACTACCTCCCAGCTGTGTGAACCGGCACAAGATACCGGATTTGTTTGGACCTCGGTTTCCTTCTGAATTAAATGGAAATCATATTTAGCTCAGAAAGTGGCCGTGAAGGTCAGCCAATGCATGCACAACACTGAGCCCAGTACTGAGTGAGCTCTTAGTATGTACTCAAAAGCATAAGTCATTGTTATGCATTGCTTTTATAATCAGAAGGAAAATGTTACTTTAAAAATAGCTCTGGACTCCAGTACCAAGGTTGGTCTTAGGCCCCAGGCATTTTGTTTTTTTCTTTTTATATTACATATAATTTATCGTCCAATTGGTTTCCATACAACACCCAGTGCTCATCCCAACAGGTGCCCTCCTCCATGCCCATCACCCACTTTCCCCTCTCCCCCACCCCCATAGAAATAGGGACTGTATTTCATGGGTGAGGACCATGCAATACAATAATTAAAATAACTTATTTAAAGTCACTAATTTAGCAAGTGACAGAACTGGGATTTGAACCTACTTAGTCTGTCTCCTGAGAAATCTCAGAGAGATTAAGGGCCTCATTTAAAGTCTCGCGGAGACGGAGCAGTTGAACTGCAACCCACGTCCAGGTCTGTGTGTTCAGTGACCTTTTCTCTACATTAAGACTCCACTGTAGCCATTTGGACGCAGTTGGCAATGTCAGCCTTCATTGGAAGTGCCCCACACCGTTAAGAAGCTTTCAAGCACAGACCAGGTTTGCTCACAAAAGCACAGTGACAAATCGTTGGTTTTGTTCCCTCACATCTGTGTGTGTTTGTACCTTTGGGAAACTGGAAGTTTGCACAAGCACCATTCACCCACGAGTGGGTAGAGGAACCCAGGTCCAAGGTCACATTGCTGGTAATGAAGGCAGAGATCATAAAGCCCATCTCGCAGAGTTGTCGAGAGCATTGTATGCAGGTTGGAAATGCCTGTTACAGGGTAAGCATTCAGTAAACAATAGCAAACGTTAAAAATGATGATGCTGATGAAAACAATGACTCTGTTAATATGATAGGGTAATGAGTTCTTGTGCCTCATGAATCCCGTCCTCAGCTAAGGACCACTGGAGTCATTCGTTGTCTTTCTGGACCAAACGCTACCTGGGCGACTTGAAAATACTGATTCTACTTTGCATGAAGAATGCCTCTTAGAAAGTGGCTGATAAGCTCGGAGAAGCTGGCTGACCCTGAACCCCTCAGGTTTGTACCACAACTACGGAGACCTCTAGGCAGAGGCGTATTTCCAGAGTGTCAAGCTCGCACATATCTTTGATAAGCAGGGGCACTTCTACTTTTCCACACTGCACTTGGACACGAGTCAGCCTCCGCGTGATAGGAAGCAACAAGCTCCCGAATCCCTCTGCTATTTTAAGTTCCTGAACAGTGAAATCCCGTGGCCGTCTAGGAAACTTACCTCTACAGAATGTGCTGACTTCGTGGAATGGAATTAAACGGACCTCATACCCAGCGTCTTTCACCACCAGTGTGTATGATTCGTCCTTGCTTACTGTACGAATGGGCAATTTTCCTTCCAGAAGAAGAGGCATTCTAGTAACAGAACTGTAATTTTCTAAGGAGAATTACTGGGCCTCTGTCTTGAAGGAAGAGGTCATTTTGGCTGAGAGAAATGAATAGATTTCTGGTATAGTATTCCCTTTACCACTAAAATATATGCTGTGCAGATTCTAGCTTGAGTTTTCCTATGAACAGTGAAAACAGTGAGAGTCTCTAGTCCCCTGTTATCAAAGCCATATATTCTAGTGAGGCTAGAAACAGATGTGGCTCTCGGTTGGAGTTCTGGCTATAATTATACTAGGGAACACTTCACTGCCGTGTGCGTTGGATTAGTCTTCTCACAGGGAAATAGGAAAGCAGACCAAGCGATGGTCCTCAGAGAGGTGTAGTGAAGTTTAAGTGGGTTTGTATCACTAGCCCACCTACAACCAGCCTGTGTTGTGTATTGACACGCCCAGGCCAGCCATTACCATGAGAGCGGGTGAGAGATGTCTGGCAGATATGAGAAACCCCATTCCCATGACCAAAATACAGTGTAAAATTAGGGGAAGGCTTGTTTTTTTACTGGGCATCAACTACGTAAAAGAATGTTATGGGAGATGCCTAACTAAGAGTATTGCCGAACCTCCAAACAATCGTGTGGGATAGATCCTATTACCGTCATACCCATTTTTTTTTTTATTTTTTTTTTCAACGTTTATTTATTTTTGGGACAGAGAGAGACAGAGCATGAACGGGGGAGGGGCAGAGAGAGAGGGAGACACAGAATCGGAAACAGGCTCCAGGCTCTGAGCCATCAGCCCAGAGCCTGACGCGGGGCTCGAACTCCCGGACCGCGAGATCGTGACCTGGCTGAAGTCGGACGCTTAACCAACTGCGTCACCCAGGCGCCCCTGTCATACCCATTTTAAAGATTCAGAAACCAAGGCTCATAGAAATTAGTTTTCCAAGGACAGTCTGTAAGGGACAAAGTGGAGATTGAGCCTAAGTAGTTTTATTCCAGGGCCTATGTTCTTAACCACTAAGCCCAGTTATTAAAAAACAGGTATGTTGCTACGGAGACCAGACCACTACGGAGATTTTACAATGTATTCGTTAGAATACCCGTGTCCGGTTCTGTGGGGAGCACTTCATAAACTCAGAGCAGCCTTGAATGTTAAGTAGTTATCGTCTCCACCATGCAGACAGGGAAAGCGAGGTGTATGGTAACTTCCCCGAGGTTGTCTACTTGTACAGAGCTGAGACTCAAACTACAGTTTTTCTTCTGATTTTAAAACATGAGCCTACAAGAAGGCCACAAAGATGAATGAAACAGGACCCTTCCCCATTAGGAATGTGTGTTCTAACAAGTGGGCGATGACTTTGGACACGAATCACCATGATGTAAATTCCAGGGTGAGTCCCATATGAGTAATGAACAAGAAGAGAGGGAGGGGAGAGGGCACAGAAGAAGTGGAGGAAGGAGGAAGGAGGTGGGAAAGGAAAAGAAGAAGTAATCCTGTAGAAGAGGGAGATCTCACTTCGGTTCAGGAGTGGCTGCACGGACGAGGAGGTATTAACTGCATCCTTGAGGGACGGATGAGATGCGAATGGACAGAGCCTCCTTTCATCGAAAGCATGCTACATGCCAGGCATCGCACCAGGAACTTTTAAGTCCCTTAAGGCTGAGTCTCGCAAGAGCACCGTCGTGATTTCCAGTTCGTAGATGAAGAAATGGAGGCTCTGCAGGCAGATGTTGCCAGATGTGGGTGAATGGCATGAACACAGTCCTGGCCCAGGGACCGTGAATGATCTGTTGCTGGAACAGAGAATACGCGGTACTATTAGAAAGGTCCGCTGGGCCCGCATTACTTGGGTTCTGGCGTTCTGTCCCATTGACAATGGGAGAGTTAGTCAAATTACCTGAGAAGGTGGAAGGGGAGTAAAGAGAGCTGGATTGTAGGAAGATTCTCAGGCCTTGGTGTGCAAGGATGAACTGAATGGTGAGTGAAGTGAAGTGAAGTGAAGTGAAGTGAAGTGAGCGAAGACACTACTTCTGTGCTCCACGCACGGTAATAGGCACAGACCCCAGAGGACTGAGTCTGAAGCACAGCTCTGTCCTTGCTGAACTGTGTGTTCTTGGGCAAGGCATTCCATCTCTCTGGACCCCCTGTTGTCTCAGCACACTGAGATCAGCTTGAAAGCTTGGAGGCTGCTTTTGTGACCCGTGCATGTATGATGCAGCCTGAGACGGTGGAAGGAAAAGACGGGAAGAGAAGAAATAATGATGTTACGTGTAGGACAGCAACAACTCCTTGCATGGCTAGATGGTTGAAGCGAACAAAATCTTACTTTAGCCAGAATATGCTGCTGTCAAATGCAAAATGGATTTGAAAATGAAAATTAGCTGTCACGTGCAGGGTAGGGCTTTTGTTAGACTGTAAGACATTGACTCCAATTTTGTATTATCTGTATCTATCGTTCTTTAAGCATGCAGCGTGATTTCCTATCTCCCAAAGCCTTTCCATTTTGCAACCGTTGAAATGAAAGGTTTTAAGATAAAGCAAGGGATTTGAGAAGATATCAAAATGAGGCCTAAAAATGGAAGATTGAGTTTCATATTTACAACGTTTTATTCTGTGATTCAATGCATTTTCATCATTTCCATTATGTTTTCTGAACTGGCATTGATGTTATAGATGTTAAGTCTGATATTTAATTAAAGGGAGGTTGTCTGTTCATACTATCGCTGTCCAGGGATATTAGTCACTTGTCTTAGGTAGCTAGAGCTGAATGTTTCCACCACAAACCCAGGTCAGCTATTTGATACATAAATCAGGTCCTGGAGAGAACGAGTTTAGGAATCTAAAATGTTGGACATACCTTTGATTTGCATATTCAGCCCACAATAAAAAATCCTAGAATGTCAGCCTCCAGTCCTTTCTTAAAAATGAGTTTATTAGCTGGTCATTAAACACCCTGTATATGCCACATAATTAATTTCATAGTAAGTTGGCTGAAACCTAGATAAATGGACAATTAGCCTCTCCTCTGAGAGCAGATCCATTATCATAATCGCTAGTGAAAACAAAATTCGCATGCATGCATAAGACAGAAATAACTCCTCCTTCTCTCTTAGGTATTTGCTACAGAAGATAAAAGCTCAATCTGTACTATCTAGTGGGAGTAATTCACTTCATTTTTTCTTTTCTTTACCTTGCAGTGATAATCAAGTTTTCTTATGGAGCTCTCCTGTCTTATTTACATTTAATTCTCCAGCTTCTCTTATTTGAAATCTAAATCTTGTGTTTAACACTGGAATATATTATTAGCTAGATTCCTAATACCTAGATAAAAGAGAGAACATATAAATTTCATCAGGAGGCTTTAAAATCATAATATTTCAGCTATTTATAATGTGTCCATACCTTTATAGCTGAGATATCTGAATGAAAAGAAAAAGGATACATATGTTGAGATGGCACATACTTTGATAATTCCTCTGCTGTAGACAATAGTATGGGTGGATAAACTAGAGAGAAGATAAAGTTGCACAGTGGTCTTGGATAGAAGGCGGGCATCTGCATGGATCAGATACAGAAAAGAAAAGCCCGGGTGTGAGTAGAGTTGAGTGTTGTGGGGCTCCCGCTCTAGCAGTAGGCAATGGTAGCCAAGAATAAGGCAGCTGACGTGCCCAACGTATGAACGAGGATCAGGACGAATTCAATGCTTAAAATCACGAACTGGAAATGAGGGACAGAACGCTTGACCTGGCTCATGAAAGGAAGCCTCATGACACAGGATTGAATCAAATTGTCCATTTGTTCAGTGAAAGGATCTTGCAAGTCCCCAATATTACCGCTGGGCAGAAATTCCAAAATGACACTGTGAGCCCTGGTTCTGGGAGAGGGACCTGTACGGCGGAGCGGAGACCACTATAAAAATCTAGAGGGAAGGGACGAAAGTAGAAACGGATGGAAAAAACAGGCCCTAGGCGTGTTGCTTCGAAGAAGGTGCTTGCACAACGCTGAGAGTGAGTGTCTCCTTCATATTTGTGCCCCCACTGCCTGACTCTCCTTCACTAGGTGCTGCTACGAATCTACGAGTCCACACAAATATAAATAAAGCATAAATAAACAAGTTAGTGAGAGTGCTTCCTTACAAGAAAAGGGTAGTAAAGGGAGAGGGAATACTAGAAAATCACCATTTGGCAGTACTTGTCAATGGGTGATAAGGCTGTTGGGTGGCGTTTTGATGAGGAATCGCACACTCACGTTTTGAAAGGGGCTCCTCTACAAGGTACTTATTGATGACAAAGGGGCCGATAGCGACGTGACAGTGTGGAGAAACCAAGAAGACCCCGCCATAACCAAGTGATCACAATTAGCATCACCAGTGACGGGACACGTAGGCATCACGTGTATCTCGGTAAGATGCGACGAGAACGGCACATGGTTTCCGAGCTAGCTCTGCCACGGCTGTATAACCTGAATTTCATCACGAGGAAAAACTCCAACCCAAATTGATGGACATTCTACAAAATAAATGACCTGTACTCTTCGAAATTGTCAAGCACGTGAAAGACAAACGCGGAGGGACTGTTCCAAATGGAAGGACACTGTGGAAACATGACCAATAAGTGCGACACACTAGCCTGGATTGGATCCTTCTGTTATTAACATTGGTGACGCACCTGCTAAACTAGAAATGCGATCTGTACATTAGGAAACTGTATCTGTGCCCATTTCCGGATATTTGATTACTATACCATAATTGTGTGAAAGGATGACCTTGTTTCTAGAAAATATACACTGAATTATGGGGGATGTAGAGGCTCTCTGTCAGCCATCTTCAAGCAAAGCAGTTGGGAAAAATAACGTAATAGATACAATTATGTGTTTATGTGTGTGCGTACACACGATATTAACATTTGTGGAATTTGGGTTGTGGAACCTAAGAATCTTTTTTTTACTATTTTTACAGCTTTTCTATCGGTCTTAAGTTATTTAAAAATAAAACGAAAACCTATATGAGAATAAAAGTACTATACTACCAAGTGTTATCTTGCTAAAATGATAATTAAAAGCAATTTCACAATCTTTACTACATTTGATAGGAAAATTGAAAATAAATGAATTAAGTGTTCAACTTAAGAAACCAGAAAAAAGTAAAAGTAAGCTAGAAAGCAAATGAGAGGCTCAATAGCATAGAAAATTGGTTCTGTGCGTGGGGAAAAAAAGGAGTTGTAATGACAAAATAGCAACAACGGCAAAGAAAAGACAAACAATATTAGGAACAAAAAAAGGAAAACATCAGCTGTACAGATAAATTACAGATTTCAGTGATCATAAGATACGACTGTAATCAACCTTGTGCCCATAAACTTGAAAACATAAATTATTTTCTTAGGAAAAGGTATCCAAAATGATTTGAGGAAAACACAAACCTCTGTACATCAGTGAACTGAACTGATACTCAGAAGTGTTCGGCCTGAAAAGACCCTAGGCTCAGGCAGTTTTCCAGAAAAATATTACCAAATCTTTTGGGATCAGATAATTACTCTTCTACGAACTGTTTCAGAGAATAGAAAAAATAGGGGAGAAATATCTAAGAGATTTTGGAGGAACTGGCAGAGGCTTCTGCTCCACCTGATATTCAAATTTTCTATAAAGCTACAATAATTAAGACACTGGGTCATGGTGCAGGGAGAGACAAAAACACGCTGAACTAGAATAGAGAGCCCAGTAATACACTTGTATGTGCATAGAACCTGGATAAACACATCAAATCAGTTGGGGGAAGGAAGGATCATTCAATAAATGGTTCTACTACAAGTGGGGATCACGTGGGACTAAATGGAACTAAAGCTCCGTTACACATACTACGAAACCCAACACAGGAGACAATCTTTATGATTATACGACAGGAAAAGTCTTCTTAAACAAATGAACATAAAAGCAGAAATCATAAAGAGAACAACTAGCAAATCTGATTCTGTAATAAAAGAAAATTCTGCCGAGACACGCAGTGTGGAGTGAAAAAACCAAGTTGCCTCATGATGCAGTATGATTCCATTTGTTAAATGTTGAAGAATACACCAGTGGTACACATCGCTCATGGATGTAGATGTATATTATAAAACTATTTAAAACCATATGGGAACTTTAGTACTGAATTCCTGACAAGAAAAGAGAAGTGGGGAATGGGGTTGGGAAGGATATGATGGGGTTCTCAACTCTCTCTGAAATGTTTTCTTTTTTTATTGAGGTATGATTGACATACAACATTTTGTTAGTTTCAGGTGTACAACATAATGATTTGGTATTTGTATATACAGAAACGATCACCACAATTAAATCTAGTCAGCATCCAATACCGCACATGGTTACAGATTTTTTTCTTGTGAGAGTTGTTTTACTGTTAAGATCTACAATACAGTATTATTAACTATAGTCATGATGCTGACATTATATCCCATGATTATTTATTTTATAACCAGAAGTTTCTACATTTTTACCCTCTTCATGCATTTTGCTCACCCCAGCCCCCCTTGCTCTGGCAACCACTGCTCTGTTTTTTAAGGTTGTTTGTCTGTTTGCTTGTTTGTTTTTGATTCCACATATAAGTGAGATCATACAATATTTGTCTTTGTCAGACTTATTTCACTTAGCATAAAGCCCTCATGGCCCATCTGTGTTATTGCAAATGACAGGCTTTCCTTCACTTTTATGATGAGTGATATTCCATATTGTGTGTGTGTGTGTGTGTGTGTGTGTGTGTGTATACACATATATATATGTAAATATATATACACCACATTTTCTTTATCCATTCGTCCATTGATGGACACTTTGGTTGCTTCCATGATTTGGCTGTTGTACACAATGCTGCAGTGAACACGGAGGTACATCATCTTTTTGAGTCAGTGTTTCCATTTCTGTAGGATAAATGCCCAGAAGTGGAATTGTGGGTCATATGGTAGTTCTGTTTTTAATTTTTTGAGGAATATTCATACTGTTTTCCACAGAAGCTACACTGATTGACATTCTGACCAACAGTGCATGAGGGTTCCTTGTTCTCCACGCCTTTGCCAACACTTGTTGTCTCTTGTCTTTTGGATAATAGCCATCCTAACAGATGTGGGATGATATCTCCTGTGGTTTTGATTTGCATTTCCATGATGATTAGTGATGTGGCGTACCTTTTCATGTATCTATTGGCTGTGTGTTTGTCTTCTTCGGAAAAATGTCTAATCAGATCCTCTGCCCATTTTTAAATTGGATTTTTAAATTTTTTTTTTCTTTTGAGTTGTATAAGTTCTTTATATATTTTGGATATTAGCCCCTTATCATATATATGATTTGAAAATATTTTTCCCCACTCAGGGCATCTGGGTGGCTCAGTCAGTTAAGCACCCAACTTCAGCTCAGGTCATGATCTCGCAGTCTGTGAGTTCGAGCCCCACATTGGGCTCTGTGCTCCTCCTCAGGGGAGGGGCAGAGAGAGAGGGAGACACAGAATCTGAAACAGGCTCCCAGGCTCTGAGCTGTCAGCATAGAGCCTGACGTGGGGCTCAAACCTGTGAACCAGGAGATCATGACCTGAGCTGAAATCACACATTTAACTGAGCCACCCAAGTGCCCCTAAACTTGACTTATTCCCATTTGTTTATCTTGGTTTTGTTGCTTTTGCTTTTCTTATCAAATACAAAAAATCATTGCCAAAACTGATGTCAAGGAGCTTACTGCCTCTTTTTCTTCTAGGAGTTTTTGTGATTTCAGGTCTTATGTTCAACTCTTTCATCCATTTCCAGTTAATTTGTATATGTGGTATAAGTAGGCAGGTTTCCTACTTTTCCATGTAGCTGTCCAATTTTCCAGCACCATTTATTGAAAAGAATGTCCTTGGGGCGCCTGGGTGGCGCAGTCGGTTAAGCGTCCGACTTCAGCCAGGTCACGATCTCGCGGTCCGGGAGTTCGAGCCCCACGTCGGGCTCTGGGCTGATGGCTCAGAGCCTGGAGCCTGCTTCCGAATCTGTGTCTCCCTCTCTCTCTGCCCCTCCCCCGTTCATGCTCTGTCTCTCTCTGTCCCAAAAATAAATAAACGTTGAAAAAAAAATTTTTTTTAAAAAAAGAAAAGAATGTCCTTTCCCCATTGTATTTTCTAGGTTCCTTTGTCATGGATTCATTGATCATATATGTGTGGGTTTATTTCTGGACCCTTTATTCTGTTCCTTTGATCTGTGAGTCTGTTTTCCTGCCAATGCCATACTGTTTTGATTACTGTAGCTTTGTAATAGGGTTTGAAATAAGAAAGTGTGAATTCTCCAGCTTTGTTCTTCTTTCTCAAGGTCGCTTTGGCTGCTTGGGGTCTTTTGTGGTTCCGTACAAATTTTAGGATTATTTTTCTACTTCTGTGAAAAAAAATGTCATTGGTAATTTGAAGGGATTGCATTGAATCTGTAGATTGCTTTGGGTAGTATGGACATTTTAATAATATCAATTCTTGGGGCGCCTGCCTGGGTGGCTCAGTTGGTTAAGCATCCAACTTCGGCTCAGGTCATGATCTCACAGTCCGTGAGTTCGAGCCCCGCGTTGGGCTCTGTGCTGACAGCTCAGAGCCTGGAGCCCGTTTCAGATTCTGTGTCTCCCTCTCTCTCTGCCCCTCCCCTGTTCATGCTCTGTCTCTGTCTCAAATATAAAGAAACGTTAAAAAAAAATTAAAAAAAAATAAAAGCTTAAAAAAAAAATAGTATCAATTCTTTCCATCCATGAGCATAGAACATTTTTCCATTTGTTTTGTCTTCCTCAATTTCTTTCATCAATGTCTTATAGTTTGTCTTTCATCTCCTTGGTTACATTTATTCGTAAGTATTTCATTCTCTTTGATGCTATTGTTAATGGGATTCTTTTCTTAATTTCTCTGATAGTTTGTTATTAGTGTATAGAAATTCATTAGATTTTTGTATATTGCTTTTGTATTCTACAACTTTACTGAATTGATTAGTTACAGCAGTTTTTTGTGGTGTCTTTTAGGGTTTTCTGTATGTAATGTCATCTGCAGATAGTGACAGTTTTGCTTCCTCCTTCCCAATTTGAATTCCTTTTATTTCTTTTTATTGCCTAATTCCTCTGTGTAGGGTTTCCAATACAGTTTTGAATAAAAGTGGCAAGAATGGGCATCCATGTCTTGGTCTTGATATGAGTAGAAAACCTTTCAGCATGATATTAGCTGTGGGTTTTTCATATATGACCTTTATTATGTTGGCTTATGTTCTGTCTATACTCACTTTGTCGACAAGTCTTTGTCATAAATGGATGTTGAATTTTGTCAAATGCTTTTTCTTGCATCTGTTGAGAGATCATATGATTCTTATCCTTCATTTTATGAATGTGGTGAATCACATTCACTTGCAGATGTTGAACTGTCCTTGCATCCCTGAAATAAATCCCACTAGATCATGGCGTATGGTCCTTTTAATGTATTATCGTATCTGTGTTCATCAGGGATGTTGGCCTCTAATTTTCTTTTCTTGTGGTATCCTTGTTTGGTTTGGGTATCATGAAATGGTTTTTATTAATTAAAAAATAAGGTTTGTAACAAATAAGGGCTAAAATTAAGCTTTGATAATGCAGAGTGTAGGTAAATGGCTATTTGTTAATAACATCTATTCACATCAATATGCTCAAAATACCAATACCCCATATGCAAGCAGTGTACTTACTATAGGGCAAAAGCATCAGTCTAGATCATGGTTGAAGTCCAGGGCCAACCATTTGCTAGGTGTGTGACCTCTACCAGATTATTTAATTTCTTAGTATCTCAGTTTCTTCACTTGAAAACTTTGGATAATTGTACAACTTAAAGTGTTGTGAGAATTATATGAAATGATGCATGTGAAGTGTTTTGCATAGTGTGTGGTCCATAGTAAGTATCGAATGCACTCTGATCATTTTCAACAAATCATTTTTCAACAAATCATTTTCAACAAAGTAAGTATTGAATGCACTGTGATCATTTTCAACAAATCTCCCAAATTTAAATGTTTTTTAATTTATTTTTGAGATAGAGAGTGCCATTGGGGGAGTGGCAGAGACGGGGACAGAGGATCCAAAGCGGGCTCTGTGCTGTTTGCAGAGAGCCCGATGTAGGGCTCAAACTCACAAACTCTGAGATTATGACCTGAGCCAAGTTGGATGTTCAGCTGACTGAACCACCTAGGCACCCCCAAATCTCCCAAATTTAGATTTTTTGGGCCATCTTTTATTTTTTTTAATAATGTTTCATTTTGAAATAATTTCACACTTATAGAAATAGTTGCAGAGAACTCCCATTTACCCTTCACCTAGATTTTACCACAGTCATTCTTACTGTATTGTTTGGATTAAAAACAGTCCTCTTCAATGGGAAACCAAGCCATCATATAGCCTATCAGTATGTAACCGTGGCTAAGAATCTAGGCGTTGTATTTTGACAGTCCTCAGTGGGATCTCAGCTTTCTACTGAACAACATATGACTTTGGGTAAGTCACCCGACTTCTCTGAGTCTTTGTGAGAAAAAGTGAGTGCGGTGTGGCAATAGTAGCCAGTGGTCTAGCCTCTGAATCAATAAGTAGCCCCTACATTTCTGAGCTGGGATTCTTTTCATGGCATTTGCTGAAATGCTTAGAGAGGCTTACCCTGATGTGTGGAGAGATCTGTGGTGTAGCATTTTTCTCTGTGAACCAGAGTCACATGAATGAGACTCAGCTTCAGATGCCAGAGGCCAAATTTCAAATATCCTAGATTCTTTTGAAATGTATGTGTGTGTGTGTGTGTGTGTGTACATGAGCACACATGTCCTCCTGATTTGTTTGATTTTTCTTTCCAACTCATCAAACCCAGTTTCCTTTGCCACCTTCTTCTCCTTTGTTCTCTGCTGAGGCTTTTGGACATGGCTGTTCTTTTTCTCTTGGAGAGGAGAAGGCCTGATGGTATCGTCCTCGATGGGCTGCTGACTAGAGCAGCAGTGAGCAAACCTGGCAGAAGGGATCGCCCACTTAGGGTGACTTAAGGGGAGACAGAAGAAAGTCTTGGTGCCACAGAACACTGAATCCCCGAAGTGGGTCTGAGGGACCAGTCTTCAACAGTGTTTCCCATGTCTCTATCTAAATGAGAAAAATAGACAAGGTAGTGCGTTTTTCATGAAGGTTTTTTTTTAATGATTATTTTGAGAGAGAGAGAAAGAGAGAGCAAGTGAATGGAGGGCAGGCAGACAGAGAGGGAAAGAGAAAATCCCAAGCAGGCTCTGTGCTGTCAGTGCAAAGCCCAATGGGGGACTCCATCTCACCAGCTGTGAGATCATGACCTGAGCCGAAATCAAGAGTCAGACGCTTAACTGACCAAGCCACCCAGGTGCCCCTCATGAACATAGTGGCATGTCCTCTGATTTGAGATTATGCTGTTCCAACTTTTTTGGTGCTAAAATGTCTTGTCTTTTTTGAAATTATCATGGCAGGTTTTTGAAATGCCTTCATTTGGTGATCAAACTTTGCAAATCTTACATATGTCTCCATTATGTTCATCGGCAGTGTCATCGGTCCATGGATTAACAAAACTTAGGGATCATTGATTCAGACTGCTGAAGATGAAAAGTTTCTTCGAAATTAAGGTCCAGTCTCAACTTTACAGATAAGTCAATTGAGGAACTTAAACTCACATAGCAAGCACTAGAACCACATTGCCTGATATTCAGCCTCCTGAGCCCTCCTCTCCCTGCCTTGCTGATCCAAACAGAAAGAAACACTGAAGAAAATCTCCCTTGGTCTCACTGTATAACAAGTTTTTACCGTGCACGGTTTATTCCCTGTTTTGTTTGAAGTTCAGGAACTAAAAGAACAGCCAAAATCCCCATGGGAAATGATGACGCCTAAGTTCCCTGCCTCATAATCGTTAACCCTGTTGGAGTGGAGGCAGGCAATAACATGGTCACTTGAAGTTTTTGCTGACGTGCTCACTGTTAAGTCAGAAGAAGTGCCTACTCAGGGCATTAATTTCTGATTAGCTCTTAATCCCGCCAGGTTAGAAAATAGGATGGAGAAGACTAAGAATTCACATCTCCTTTTCAGATCGTTAACTAGCAATGGCTTGCAGAAGTGGGTCAGGGCTGTTATAGAGAGGAAAACTGGAGGTTTCTGGGTGCTACCTAAAGCAAGGACAGTCAGCGTCTGGGCTAGGGAAGACGACGGGTGCAGAAGTGGTTCAAAATTGGGCCGTTTGAGTAGCTCACACCTAGAATTCCAACTGTAGTGCCAGTATTATAGGGACCCTAGAGTCATGGAGAGGCACTGCTCTGGGAAAAAATCTGTCCACATATGCCTAGGTTAAAGGAGACCTAGCCTTTGAATAGAAGGGCTCGAAATCTCATAATGCTTTATACGAGTGTATTCATTTCCTATACTTGCTGTAACAAATCGCCGCAAACGTAGTGGTTTAAAATAACACAAATATATTATCTTACAGTTCTGGATGTCAAAAGTCCAAAATGGATCTCACTGGGCTAAAATCCAGGTGTCCACAGAACTGTGGTCCTTCTGTAGGCTCTACGGGAGAATCCATTTCTTTCCTTTCCTGGCTTCTAGAAGCTGCCCGTATTCCTTGCCCCATGGTGGGATCACTCAAACTTTTGTTTCTGTTGTCACATTGCCTTCAATCTTCCTGACTCTAACCCTCTTGGCTTCCTGTTACAAAGACCCTTGTGATTACATTGGTCCCACCAGGATAATGTAGAATAATTTGCCCTTCTCAAGATCCTTAGCTTAAAACACATCTGCCAAACCCTTTTGCCATGCAAGGTAACGTTCACAGGTTCCAGGAATTGAGATTTGGATATCCTCGGGGGGGGGGGGGGGCGGGCAGCATCATTAGCCTACCATAACTAGTAAAACTATGGTTTCAAGTGAAATCGTGTGAGGAACCCCAATCCATAAATTGTCTCAAAGCAAAGCAGCTGTAGTTAAAGTCTTACCCGTCTAGTCTCTATTGCTTACTATCTGTGACAATCCCAGAAGCACCCAGTGGAAGCCTGTGGCTCCATGACCAGTTTGAATAGCGCCAATTTATACCTGAAGAGAGGACACCGTTTGGAAACAAACCCAACCACACATTCTCACTTTCCATTATATTCTTCAATGAAACCTGATGCCTCTTCATGCTTATCAGTGAGCCCCATGGCATAAGAGACCTTGTTCGTCTCGCCCTGAATCACCAAGCTCTGAGGTACTCAGTGTTTGTTGAATGAATGAATAATCAATAGTGAATGAAAAATCCTTAGGCAGCATCCGTTTCCTGTTTCCCTGCTCACAGTTATTCATGAGTCAAGCCTATGAATCAGCATTATTGGAAAAAGATAGAAATGGAGTCGTGCCACTTTGCACCCCCTATCTCCAGTCCCAAACCATTCATACACACATACACACACTGAACTGCCTGTCCGCATAGAACGTATTGTTTGAAATCTTGGTCATGGACATCTTATTTGCGCATCATGGAAATACACCGGTATTGTGATATCTTTCTCTTTGTTGCCCAGAACCTCATTCCTGAAGGCAAGATCAGAAATGGGAGAGAGAACGTTACAGGCGAAGGTGCTTGACAGGCGATACAGACGAGGACGCTACGGCCTGAAGAACAGAAGGCACTTATCCGGTATCATACGGCACATTTTGTAAGATCTAAACGAAAACCCAGGTCTTCTGCTCCTGAATACAGTGTTCTTTCCATTGTTCCACAGTTGCACAAAGCTGAATAATTCTATCCAGAAGTTTAGTGTCAGAGATCATAAAACCTGAAGTTTTAAGGACGGTACAATAATCTCTTATCTCAGTAGACCTAAATTTGGCAGTCTGGTGGCTCCAAGACAAATACAACCTTCAGACCTGTTTAATTTGTCCCAGTTTTTTTTTTAATTGAATTGGTATGTCTTTTTCTTTTTTTAATATTTATTTCTTTTTGAGAGAGAGAGTGTGAGCAGGGGAGGGGCCGAGAAAGAGGGAGACAGAGGATCCAAAGCGGGCTCCGTGCTGACAGCAGCAAGCCCGATGGGGGGGCTCGAACTCATGAAACGAACTCCGAGATCATGACCTAAGCCAAAGTCTGATGCTTAACCAACTGAGCCACCTAAGCTCCCCAAATTGGTATCTCTTTACATAGAGTAGGCATACTCCAGCTCCCCAACATCCCCATCACTCCCTCTCTGTTACATTTACCCCGTTTCACTCACTTATATGTTTGACCTTGTAAACATTTGAGTTTTTAACCCCTGATGTAAACAATGAAAATGTATAAGACCTGTCAGTGTTTGGGGTCACAAAGTCTATTTCCAAGTGTCTTTCACACCGTAAGTGGTATAAACATTTGTTTGACAAACCATACGTCTTTAAGACCGATGGCTCAGAAAATAATCACTACAGTTAACCCACGTTTCAGTCAGTGCATGAGAAGGGAGAAAAGATAGAACAGACCATATCTCCTTTCCTCCCAACCAATCATTACTAACTTCTCACCTGGATCTTTCCCCACCAACCCCTTCAGAATCGTTGGGTCTGACTCTAATTGAAATTGGTCTTATGTCACACGTATCTGTGTCTTTGGCAATCCAACCTTACAGCATATGCAAAAGATGGTTGTAAAGCTAGTTAGGTGAATTCTTGAACTTGAGAAAAATGTTCATAGTGGGGCAGAACAGAGCTCCAATCCAGTGGGGAGGTGAAATTATAACTAGAAGCTGTTATTGGCTACCTACAATGAAATTTGGAGCGGAGGCTGTATTTCAGTTGGGATACGAGTGCCCAAAGTCTGTCTGTCTGTTTTTTTTTTTTAATGTTTATTTATTTTGAGAGAGAGAGAAAGAGCGAGCAAGAGCGCGCGCGCAGGGGAGGACCAGAGAAAGAGAGAGAGAGAATCATGAGCTGAGCCGAAACCAGGAGTCAGAGGCTTAACCGACTGAGCCACCCAGGTGCCGCCATCCCCGCAAAGTCTCACCTTACATACACCAGACGACAGGTTCTATGTTAGCAGGACTGAGACTAACCCGACCCTTGATGGCGATTGGGCTTCTGGTATCCTATTTTGCATGGATTTCATAGGATTTTTGTACCTAAAGCTGGGCAGAGCTGGGGCAAACAGGAGTTGCCAGTTACCACACTTGTGGGTACATCACTGACACCCAGTCAACACACATTCTACCCAGTAGAAATGTAATTGGTTCTCAGTTGTGGTTCCGGACCCGCACACCTAAACACATCAACCAAACCTCAGAACTTTAAGCCTGGTACACCGCATAGAATATTTTGGGAAACTCTGGTTTTATTTGGAAAATTATATCTGATATTTGGTCAAGGTTTAAAGTTTCCTGGGCTTTGAAGTAATTGTGGCTCCTAAACAGTGAGCCTTCAAACGCTTTGAGTCTGCCGCAGGGCATTGATGTGATCTATAAATGAGAAGAGAACGGTATGTGAAAAAGGAAAAAAAAAAAAAGTGCCAAGTTTTGACATTAGATATAATAGGCAGGATTGCTTCTCTCATTCAGCAAGAGTCCTATCCCTTAGGAACACAGGCCCAAGCAAAGTTGAGGAAAAGGCATGAGCAAGAAAACAGGGCACAGCATTTACCTGGCTCTGCCACTGATGTCGTACGGCTGGGGCGGGCGTGGGGGGGGTTGGTCATGGCTGCCCTATTTGCCTACTGCGTGGAAATAGCATGGAAGTGACGGGGGGAGAAACGCAGTTCCCTCCAGAACTGTGTCTTCTGCACGTGTCTCTTGCACGACGGAGACATGTAAGCTCCATGAGGACAAGAACTGTTTATGACACTGCTCTATCCCTGCGACCTAGACCGTGTGCCTGGCACACGGTTGGTCCTTACGGGGGCCTCCACGGGCTTGAAAATAGCGTTCCATTTCACCATCTGGATTCTGAACAAGTTGAGACCTACACAAAGCAGGAAATATCCCTTTGTTACTAACGGAGGCCAGGCTAGAAGACCTAGTTTAATGAGCAAGCAAAATGTGTCTGTTACATGATTTGGAAAAGTTGGGCAGACTCCCCCACTGAAACAGAAGCATCGTAAGACCGGGGCAGGCTGCCTACCTGGAGAAGAAGAGTGGAGCACCTGCGTCCGTGCATAGAACCCCCGAGAAAAAGAGGGCTGAACTGAGGTGAGCAAGTCCGGCAATCTACTCAAGTTTACCAACCAAATAAGCATTCCTTGCTTGTGGTGCTCAATAAATACTTTATGAAGGCACACAGGCATGGTAGCTGTGGAATGTAGAAAGTGAACTTGAACTGCGGAAGGTCAGAAACACCACCTGTGGTAATTAGTGTAGCCCAAACACTGATGTTCATGTTTGCCTGAAGAGAACCAGGATAGCCCAAGTGGAGTCCTTGCGTACAGAGCTCCTTGGAGCCCACACTAAGTTGTTTGTTTTTTTTAGAGAAAGAGAGAGTGTGAGCAGGGGAGAGGGGCAGAGGGAAAGAGAGAGAGAGAGAGGGAGAGAGAGAATCTCAAGCAGGCTTCATGCTCAGCGTGGAGCCTAACACGGGGCTTGATTCCATGATATTGGGATCGTGACCTGAGCTTAAATCAAGAGTTGGATGCTCAGCTGACTGAGCCACCTAAGGCGCCCCCCCCCACAGTAAGTTTCTACAGCACCAGATTTTTTTCCCTTTTTTTTAAAAATTTAAATTTCAGTTGCTTAACACACAGTGCAATATTGGTTTCAGGAGTAGAATTCAGTGACTCATCACTTACATACAACACCCGGTGGTCATCACAAGTGCCCTCATTAATGCCCACCACCCATCTAGCCCATCCCCCACCCACCTCCCTCCATCAACACTCAGTTCTCTATCATTAAGACTCTCTTGTGGTTTGTTTCCCTTTCTCCTCTTTCCACCACCCCCTTCCCATATGTTCATGTTTTGTTTCTTAAATTCCACATATGAGTGAGTTCATATGGTATTGGTCTTTCTGATTGACTTATTTCACTTAGCATAATACACTGTAGCTCCATCCATATCATTGCAAATGGCAAAATTTCATTCTTTTTGATGTCTGAGTCGTATTCCATTGTACATATATATACCACACCTTCTTTATCCATTCATCAGTCGATGGACATTTGGGTTCTTTCCATAATTTGGCTATTGTTGATAATGCTGCTATAAACATGGGGGTACATGTACCCCTTTGAATCTGTTTTGTATCCTTTGGGTAAATACCTAATAGTATATGGCACCAGACTTTAGGTCCTCCCACATGAAAATAAGGTGAGATAAAAGCTGCCTTGACTTCTAGGGAAGAAAACCCAGGAAAACATCTTTAACCCTGAGATAAGGTAAATTCAGCCGGAGGTCAGGGCTGAGGATTACTGATGTAACTCAAGTAAGAGGTACTAGCTGATATTTTCCCCGACACCAAACTGGATGAAGAAAAAGATTCATTAAGCCAAAGCAAGCTTCATGCTTTGTTTTGCTTTGTAGAACATCTGTTAATGTCGCTGTAGTTCTAGATATAGTTCTCATTGAACTCAACCAAGACAACAAAAAGAAGAGCCCAAGGGGCCTAATGCCATCAGAAGGAGATCCTTCAGGGTGCCTGGGTGGCTCAGTTGGTAGAGCGTCCAGGATCTCACGGTTTTTGAGTTCAAGCCCCATGTCGGACTCTGGGTTGACAGCACAGAGCCTGTGTGCGACTCTCCCCTGCCCTCTCTCTGCCCCTCCCCTGCTCTTGCTTTCTCTCTCTTTCAAAATAAACTCTAAAAAAAAAAAAAAGGAAGGAAATCCTTGGAAGGGGCTATGTTGTTTCTGAAGACCTCCATGATTGGGCGCCGCAGGCTAGAGGGGAAAACATTTGAATCTTCATTTCTCTAAAGTACCCGGTTCAGTGGTTGACAGTGATTAGAAAGGGTTGGCCTCGTGGGTACCATGCTTTTGAGGTGATAAGAGTGGCAGGTTATGCACTGGCATTATTTTTCCTTATAGGAAAGGTAATTTCCTCCGCAATCACACTATCACCTATGCCCTGGTCTGTGAGCCAACATGCTGGGCATAACTGTGGCCAAGCAGAGTTGACAATCTTGCCGTCCATTGGTGGTAATCACTCGCATTTACTCCAACTCTGTCTTTGCTCACGGACTTCACCTAGACCATCCTTGCTAACTTACTCTAAGTGACATCTGAGAATCAAATCCTTCCTGGCCCCGGATTTGCCTCATGACCTGTCTAGTTTGATGTCACGATTGTCTGTATTCTCTTGACCCCACTTAAGCTTTAGAAAGAATTAAGTGGATTTCGAGATTTACAGGTGGTCATTAATTCAGCGTTTAACAAGTGCCTCCTCCGCACTCTTGGAGCCCTTTGCAGACACTGTCTCATTTAACGCTTACAACAACCCTGCAAGATCTATGGTATTCTCCCAATTTCCCAGATGAGGAGTTGTCTCATTGAGATGGTGGAGCTGCCGTTCACACCCAGGTCTGTTGAGCTGCCAAGCTCCACAGGCTCTTTCTAATAATACGCCCAACTGCTTCCAGCTGCCTTTCTAGCTCATCGGACCAGTCCTCTTCACGTGATGTTTATTCTGTTTCTCCCCCCAGTTCAAGCGGAAAGAGAAGCTGCCTCCATCGCAGTAAGGAAGGGGCCCCTATGGTAAAGGTTGCTTCCTGATTTCCTCTTTGGGGAAGAACCCCACAGTCCTCTTTTTGTGTTCTCTGCTTCATTCTCTGGAAACTACCAAGTATGAAGAAACGTAGCATTAAAATGGGTTTCAGAGTTTCCTTCTGTAACTGCTGAAACGAACCCGTGGGCTTGTTTGGCGGAGCTCCGGTCAAAAGTGAGGCTCTGTACCACCACACAACCTTGGTAGATATTTTCATCTAATCAGCAACGAAGTGTCTACATGGAGACTTGAAGTAGTTTCATCTCAGCCTCCAATCAGCAGGGGTACCGACCTCTGTCTGCCCAGATAGATGTTAAGGTCAAGCTCCATGGGTCTGGCTGTCCTGACTTGGCCATCCCAATGTTGGAGGTCAAAAGACGGAGGAGACTCGCTCAGTCGCAAGAGCATGTGACTCTTGATCTCGGGGGGAGTTCGAGTCCCACACGGGGTGTAGAGATTCCGTAAAAATAAATACATAAACCTAAAAAAAAGACGGGGATAGTGGGAGAGTAGGGGTGTTATAATTCTTCCATTTCTGAGTCGAAGTGTCCCCAAAGATTGTTTTCTTAGGATACTCTTCCACACATGTGCACTCAGAAAAGAGATAAAGAGAATCAGGCATCTGGGAAATATGAGCTTAGAATTACTCAGTGGATTCCAGGGCCCTGGTGGAGTCAGCCAGAGTGTTCCGGAATGTGGCCGTCCATCCCAGCTGACCCACGATAAATCATCTAATAGAGGGTGGATCTCATATTACCCACTGGAGAGTGCCTGTAGCTCTGGTACAAATTGCTGTTTTTATTTTTGTAAACGGAAATCTTGTACAAATTCTCTCTCATTAAAGAAGCCTTGTTGGTGAATCCTTCTGTAAACTGAAGAGACCTTTTCTAATGCAAATAAGCTCCCTCTAATCTATCTGTATTGTTTCGGAGTTTGTGTGTAGGATTTTCTTAAAGAGGGTGTATTAGTAATGTCCCAAATCACAAACATATTGTTTATTTATAAGCCACTCATTTTACGACACAGCCCACCTAAAATTCATATCCCACTGTGTCCCTGTATTGTTTCTGAGTCCGGGCCAAATACTGACTTTTAGAGCCGCTTTCACCTTGCAACATCAGACTTTGGAAACTTTGCAGATTTTCAAAACTGTGAGGACAAAAGCGGCTCTTGAAATAAAACAGAAGCCAGGTATCAGATATCAGGATAATGACACTAAGATCTCTGTTTTTGCTTTTGTTTTTGTTTTTTCTTGCAAGACGAAGTAAGTGGCCCTGTGTGTTCCAAATGGTGGCAGAAAGAATTTTCCTTTTTGGTTCTTCAACTAGAGTTAGGACACTGAAGCCTTTTTTTTTTTTTTTAATATATGAAATTTATTGTCAAATTGGTTTCCATACAACACCCAGTGCTCATCCCAAAGGATGTCCTCTTCAATGCCCATCACCTACCCTACCCTCCCTCCCATCCCCCGTCAACCCTCAGTTCTCAGTTTTTAAGAGTCTCTTATGCTTTGGCTCTCTCCCTCTCTAACCTCTTTTTTTTTTTTTCCTTCCCCTTCCCCATGGGTTTCTGTTAAGTTACTCAGGATCCACGTAAGAGTGAACATATATGGTATCTGTCTTTCTCTGTATGGCTTATTTCACTTAATGTAACACTCTCCGGTTCCATCCACTTTGCTACAAAGGGCCAGATTTCATTCTTTCTCATTGCCACGTAGTACTCCATTGTGTATATAAACCACAATTTCTTTATCCATTCATCTGTTAGGAAACTGAAGTCTTAAGGGAGGGAGGAAGGCGAGAGAGAGAGAGAGAGAGAGAGGAAGGAAGGAAGGAAGGAAGGAAGGAAGGAAGGAAGGAAGGAAGGAAGGAAAGCAATCAATCAAAACCAGAAAGTTTTGCCTTGTTTTCTGAGGAGACATTACACATGGGCTGGTGATCCCAGTGCCAGTGTCCTTTCTTAAAAGGAGAGAGCCTTCTAGAAGATACCGAGAGATTACAAGGGCACAGACCAGCAAAACTCAGAACCCAGGAGAGCAGACAGTGAGAAGGAAGTCTTCTAGAAGCAGATCCTTATCTGAGGTCACAGACTGGGCCCCAGAAAAGGGAATGGAGACCACGTCCATTGTTGTGAGGGCAGTGCCGAGTAGTAATTGCTTTTTAAAGTTACTTATAAATTGAGCTAAAAAGTTGTCGGTGGGAAGTGCCCGGGCTGACCTAGAGGGTATATTCCCAAGGTTTGGGAGTAGGGCCTATAGTCTGGAAATGGGCACAAATCCCCAAAGGATCCTCCAGAGCCACAGGTGAACAATACATTAATATGCACGTATCACCTTTCGTCTCCTCTTCCTTCCCCGTAACCATAGGGTATTTCTGAGATGCTAAACTGGGTGGCTAATACTCAATTACATTCCTAATAAATTCAAACACGACTAGAGAGGAAGAGGGAACCATTCTGTCTTAATGTTAAGCAGTCACTAATGACATCTTTGAAACTGAACTTGATGAGGAGCCTCAAAGGAGATGTTAACGGACTGACTGGTACAGTACGAAGTAGACCCACCCACGGTTAGCGCCGCTTTCCTGTGTAAGAAAACAACTCATCTCGAAACGAATTGTGATCCTGCATTTGGTTTATTTAATTATGAACCTATGTGGTTTTAAATAACTGTCCACTTCTCAGTGACGTCCGCATTATCAAATTTCCTACCTAAGATGGACCTGAAAATTTTTGTCTGCCGCTATGGTAAACCAGCCTTGTGCTCTAATTTGTGTGTATTCACACAGGGGCGAGGAAGGTGATTGGAAGTTACCTGAAAAGGAGGGTACTTGGAGTAATAAAGAGTAAATGGGCTTCTTGGGGTCTAATAGCATTTAGCCTTGGATAATTTGCTCATTCGCTTATTTATATAATCACGTAATCATAGTAGCTTCAAAAAAACACGTTTTATAGTATAGGATTGAAAAGTACTATCATTGCTGAGCCCTTCAAAAGTGATTGTCAGAATAAATTGTGGCTAATGCATGACTATTAGCCTTCAATAAAAGGGAAATGATACAAAGCCAGCATGAGGACCAAATTAGGGCTAAGTGGCAGTTACAAAAATGATGCCCACAGCACCCGTTGGTCTGGAGCTCGCCAGAGACCTGAAGGACCAGATGAGCTCTACTGAGAGAGGTCCTGCTTGGCCCGTGGAGTTCTCCTCAACACACGGGTGGCCTGGGAAAAGGGCACAGGACAGGTGAAAAATTTGAGGTCTTGTTCTGCAACGTAATGCCAGTCAGCCTCTCAAGCGGGGCGCCTGGGTGGCCCAGTCGATTGAGCGTTGACTCTTGGTTTCCGCTCAGGTCATGGTGTCGCGGACATGAGATCCAGCTCCGTGTCAGGGGCTGTGTTGACAGCACGGAGTCTGCTTGGGATTTGGGATTCTCTCTTTCCTCTCTCTCTGCCCTTCCGCCCCCCCCCCCACCTCCTCCCTGCTCACGCTCGCTTATGTGCATGCGTGCGCGCTCTCAAATATTTAAAAAACAAAAAGAAAGAATACCTCTCAGCTAATGGGGAGAATGGGAGGAGCAGGGCTGGGACTTCATCCTTCCCAGTTACCTCCGTGTCACTGTGTCTGATGGATATTTTTCAGTCTTCATCTAACTTGACATCTGTCCCAGAAGCTTCTGTCGCTCACACTCTCCTTGACGCATTCATTTTCCTGGCTTTCATTCTGGCTGGTGCTTCTCAGTCTCCTTAGTTTCTCCTCGAGCTGACCTGTAACTCTAGGAGCTCATCAGACTTGCCCTCGGTCCTCTGTGCTCACTTTCCACGACCCCCTGGTGGACCCGTCTACCCCGTGGCTTCCGTTACCACCTCTACACGGAGCTGGCAGAATACAGATTTCTGTCTCTTTTCCTCTGAGCTCCAGGTTCATATATGCCACTGCCCACTGCCCACTGCCCGGCCTCCAGGGTGCCTGCATTCAGCACGTCCCCAAGTGCACTCGCCATCCTTCCCACCTGCTGTGCACTTGCTCTTTCTGCCGTATCTTCCCTGTGAGTGAGCAGCCCCTGCTGGCCCCATGGTGAGCGGTGAGGGAGCCTGAAAAGGAGGAGCCCTTCCCAATGGCTCCCTCTCCCCCACACTCTACATCCAGGTCCTCATTCCCTCTCACCACCCTCCTGTTCTAAGCTACCAGCATCTCTCCCCGGACATCCTAGCTGGCCCCGGCACTGCTCTTTTGCCCTGCCTTCCAAGGGTCCATTCTCCTCACAGCAGCCAGATCTCTTGAAAACAGAATTCAGATCATGTCACTTCCTGGTTTAGAGTCCATCAACAGGGGCGCCTGGGTGGCTGAGTCGGTTAAGCGTCTGACTCTTGATCTTGGCTCAGGTCATGATCTCACAACTCGTGAGTTCGAGCCCCGCGTCGCGCTCTGTGCGGACAGCTCGGGGCCCGGAGCCTGCTTCGGATTCTGTGTCTCCCTCTCTCTCTGCCCCCTGCCAACACTCTGTCTCTCTCTCTGTCTCTCTCTGTCTCTCTCTGTCTCTCTCTCTCTCTCTCTGCCTCCCCCTGCTTGTGCTCTGTCTCTCAAAAATAAACATTAAAAAAAAATTAAAATCCATGAACAGCCCCCACACTGCCCCTAAAAGAGAATCTAAACTCCTTATCACAGACCAAAGGCCTTGTGTGACCTGTGCCCATGAACCTCATCCCTGCCTTTTGTACCATTCTTCCCTTTGCTGATTACCGCCCGACCCACCCTAGAGTAGACAGTGTCTCAACTCCTTAAACTGGCATGTGCTTTCCTTCCTTGGGGCCCTCCCCAGTGTCTCCTCTCCTTCTAATAATTTCTCCCACCCACCTCCCTGTCTCCTACTGCCTTTGCCTAGATAACTGCATCCTTCAGAGCTCAGACCAAATGTTACTTCCTCAGGGAAACCTCTGTGATCATCCAAGCTGGGTCGGGCCCCCATTATCTGCTCTATTAGCAACCTGTTCTCTTTCTTTCCATCACCTAGACATCAAGCAAGTAATTACAACCAGAAGTATATAATTACAATTATACAGTCCCCTTCAGTAGTTTATAAGCACCATACGGCCAGGGACGGTGTCTGCTTTTGAATCGCCAACATATTTCTAACCCTGAGCACAGGACCCGACACAAAATATGTGCTCAAACGATTATCCGGGAAAAATTTGAAAAAGAAACGCAAAGAGCAGAGGTAACCCTATCGGATATTTACATGTATTCTCAATCTATTATACAGCTAAAATAATTAAGACTATGGTGCATGAATAGGTATATAATGTAGAAATTACAGGAAGCCACCCAACATATAGAGGAAGTTACTAATATGATCAAGTTGGTATTTTAAAAACAGGATTTATCCATATTGGGACGGGTCAACTGGCTACCCCTGTGGAAAAGCAATTAACTTAGATCTTTGCATACCATACCGAAGTCAATTCCACGTGAGTCAAAGATTTAAATGAAGTCCTTAAAGTACCAGAGGAAAAGAGCACATGGGAACAATCAGCTGTTTAGCCTCTACTCTAGCTCAATGCCTGGTGACAGTAAGCAGTCCCAACTTACGGGTTGTTGACTGACGACGGATTGTCAGGTTCTGTAGTTAGAGGCCCATATAGAAGCTGCCAGGACTGTCTGGACTAGATTTGCTGCGTGCAATTCGTTTGGTCCTACTAGTGTTAAAACAGTTTTGGTTTTGATCTAATATTTTAAAACTGGGAGATTTCACCAAAAAAAAAAAAAAAAAAAATCTGGATTTCAGACCTTCCCTGAAATGGCTTTTTAAAAGGTGTTCCTGAATTCATTCATGTCGGTTAAATAAGTGAGTAGCTCTCATCACTTTTATTGTTTTTTTCTTGCCCAGTTGAGTGTTGTTTTTTTTTTTTTTTAAAGTTCTTTATTTGTTATTTTTTTGAGGGAGAGAATGCCAAGCAGGCTCTGCGCTGTCAGGGCAGAGCCTGGCACGGGGCTCGATCTCACCAACCATGAGATCATGGCTTGAGCTGAGATCAAGAGTCGGACGCTCAACCGACGGAGCCACCCAGGTGCCCCTGGTGTGTCGTTTCCAATCACTGAGGGCAGAGACTGTGTCCCTCTTGCTTACCACTGTAGTCTTAGTGCCTGGCAAAGGGGTGGGTCTGGTTCAAGGGTAAGCGCCAGCCTTATCTCAGGGACAGTGAATGAGGCAGCTCTAGGAGCCTGCTCCTGAATGCCAAGCCTGTGGGAAGTCCGCTCAGTATTCCCAGCAGGAGAAGCCATCGCTGCTAAGGAAGACTTGCCCAGAGGGGACTTCCAAGAGCTAATCCTTCTGGGGCTCAGTTGTCCCCAAAGGGCTTTCAGAGTAGGAACGCTGAAACAGTCCCTCCATTTTCCGGAGCCCCACAGAAACAGACACTTCACCAGTGTGAGCGTTAACAGCGAGGGCCTAAATGTCATAGGTAACGGGCTATAGGTCATAGCTTTGAAGGGTGGCTTAGGGGCGGCAGGGTGAGGGACAGCAAAGACAGTGGTGACAGGGGGTAAAGATCCAGAGAGTTGGCGAAAGGTAAGGAGGATCTCCTCTGTATTGAATGCTCAGCACGTGCCGGGCACCGTATTCAGGGTTTTACAGCCGTTCTCGCGTGTAATCCTCGAACAGTTCTTTTTTTATGGATGGGGAGATAGAGGCATAAAGAGGTGAGGTCATTTTGTCAGGGTCAGGCAGCTAGTTAGGCGGCAGAGTCATCTTGGACTCCAGTATACAAGCTTGCTCTCTGGACATAAAATAGACTCACGCTGGTGAGGCCTTGGTATCACCACGTGAACATTTGCAGAGGTAGGACGAGACTGCCATCAAGGGCCCCCCTCAGTGCTTTCGTCTGGCAGTGCCGGCTTGTTTTCCTGGGAGAAGGGGCCCGGGCTCGTGTCAGAGCCCAGCTCTCACCTCCCTGGTCTCATCGTTCTGCACTGTCATCCTGTACCTGGAGTACCCACCTCCGTGCCTTCCATGAGGCCTCTGTTCCGCTTCCGGGAGGAGAGGGGCTGTTAGTTATCTGCCGCCCTGGCCTCTCCTGCTCCGGGCTCCTTCTGCCCCCCAGCGGGAGCTGATTTAAGTCCCGTCTTCTCCTGCCTCTGTCTCTCGTCTCCCAGTTGGGGTTGCAAGGAAGGTAGTTGAGGCATGGGGGGGGGGCGCGCTTTCTGGGAATCGGATGCCCCGCCTCCTGTCTCACGGTCTCATGGCGTGACTCGCTTGCCTGCATCGGCCCGTCCCCTGGGCCAGGCCCTGTGCTAAGCGCTGCGCTCGTGTTCTGGCCGCACCTGCTGTAAGGTAGGCCTGGTCACGCCCGTTTTGCATGTGCGCCAACCAAAGCTCAGGGAAATGACCCCGAAGAGCTCACGTGGAGAAAGCGGCCATTGATGGAACCCCAAGGCCCATCCCGTTCCTCCTACCCAGCTTTCCTGCCACTCTCTGGGTGGCTTTTGGCAAGCGACTCAGCCTTCCGGGGCCTCAGTTCCCTCGTCTGTGAAATGAGGGTGATAATCGTGTCTAGCTCATAGGGTTGCTATGGGGCTCAAAACACATAATGAGTGTACCTAGCACATAGTAAGTGCTCCCTACTTTGTAGTAATAGTGTGATTCTTATGGTACCATTGCCGCCGTGTGCCGCCCCCGCTGAGCTCTCCCAGCCATCCCCCTGCCCACACAGCCAGGGATCCGGGGTATAAGAGCGGAGCCTTTTTGTGGCAGGGGAGCGTGGTGACATTTTGTCTCTCAGTAGTCAACTTTCCCATCCCTTCTTCCCTGGGAGAGTCGGGCCCGTTCCGCCCAGGCGACGGTAATAATGAGGCGTCTACATAATGGGCAACGGACTTGCTCATGCCTAAGGAGAAAAATGAAATTCCTGAGGCTAGGCGGCCGACGCCTTTAAATAAAACTGAAATCAAATGAAAAGAAGAGATCTTCACAATTGTTTAAATCATTGCCTCTCGCACCTGCGGAAGGGACTATGTGGAGCTCACATGTTGAAATCTAATACGTGGGCTCCTAATCTCTTAGAACTGATTAATGAATTTTAAAGAGAGAGCTTTAATTAAAACAGGTCCCCGCGGACAGAAGGCATGCTATTCTGCGAGCTCTGTAAATATTGCCTTTTAAACTAATAAGTTCAGTTACCAGAAATACTAGCGCGTATAAACAGTTGGCTTTTTTTCTTTGTGTGCTGTGGAAACAGAACTAGATCCTGGAGAGAGGCTGCCTGCGTTTCAAAGCCTGGCCTTTGGCTTTCAAAATAATAGCGACGTAAATGTGCCGGACATCTTTTTCCTCGGGAGCACGGAGAACTTTCCAGGCATGATCTCATTCTGTCTTCAGACATCCCCCAATGAGGCTGACTGAGGAAGACAGCATTCACGGCGGCAGCATTACAGGCCCGTTTGACTCACCTCAACACCTCTGTCCTCTGTCGCACCCCCGTGTCCCCCCCCCCCCCGACGCTGCTGAGAAAACCGAGGCCGGCCGAAGGGATGCGACAGTTTCTCTCCCCTTTCTCCTCACTCGGCGGGTACCGCTTTCCTCTGTTCAGAAGAAGGAATCATACGAGGGCTGTTCACAGTAATGCTCATGCCCGTGTGCCAGGCGCGGGGCTAAGCACTGATGTGTGATTTCATTGAACCCTGCAAACAACCCCGTGAGGTAAGTACTAATATTACCCCCCAGAGGTTCCTCCCCTCACTCACACGGACAGCCAAAGCCTTTGCAGTGGGCTGCAAGTCTCTGTGAGTGTCTGATCTCGTTGCCTCCTAGCTCGCCTTTGCCCGATGGGACATCTGACAGGCTACAGCAGCCCTCACATTTAGAAATTGGCTTGCCAGGATCTTAAAAAGGAGATCCCCCCCCCCTCTACTGGGCATCTTTTCTCTGCCACGTTTCATGCCAGTCACTTTTACGTAAACTCTTTGCCCTTCCCGGAAGCTCTGTGGCAAAGGTGTCATTATTATACCCATTTTAATAACGAGAAAACCACGGCTTAGACAAGTTCTTTTTCCGGGGCCGCAAGTTTGGTAAATGGCAGGGCCGGGGTTTAAAATGAACGTGTTTCCCTCAAGAGTCTGCTCTGTTTCCATTAAACCCACTGCCTCCCAAGGTCTTAGTGATTTGCATTCTTAATTGAAAATCAAAGAATGGAGGACTTGACCTCGGAGGATGTGGCAGAGATGCTTTGCCTCACCAACGTTCACGTTCTAGAACGTGGTTTAAGATAGTTCCCAGGCTTCCCTGCGATAAGATGTGGCCATGTGACTATTTTGCACAAAATATAGGTGGAAATGATGTGAACTTTGTCCAGACTTAGCCCTTAACAACTCATGTGATCCTCACTCCCTTTTTTATGTAGCAGACTGACGGGGAGAACTCCCGAAGAGTCCCGGAGCGGAGGTCCGGCATGACACTAGGGACCTGCTCAACCAAGAAGACTTGCATTGGATTGCGACATGGGCAACAACCCCATTTTGGTAAGCCACTGAAGTTTGAGTTCGAAAGGCGAGTTTTATGTGCCCTCGCTAATACGGAGGAAGACGGTAATTTCTGGGTGTCCGTAATACAGATGGAAAGGATGGAAGTATAACAAGCCAAGGAAAGTGGAGTCACTGAGGAGGAGAAATCTGATACATGCTAAGTGAATAACCACCTTTCTCCAGGTTCATGTATCCTTCCTTTTATTTCTCTCTTTTCTCCCTCCTCCAGAGGAATCCGTAGAACTTTGAACAAGAGCATTTCCTCCCTATGTACAGCTGATTGAAAGTGGTGGACACCAATGGGTCAATCGCTTCTATGTATCTGCAAGCTCACTGATCACCCCCAACTGTTGGGTCTCTCAAATTGGTGGAATACGGAGGAGATATTTTTGAGGAGGAATCTAATGTGCGGAAGGCACTACTGACCGGACAGGGGTCTTCCCTCCTCAGTACCAGTCTTAATGAGACTTTTCTGGAGTTCTACCTGTCCCTCCTAGTCCTTTAGCGGTGACTCTGACCCATGAGAGTCAACACAAGCAGAATCATTCCATTGAGCGAAGGGAGTTCTGCACAGTCGATACCAGAAACCCTAATGGAAACAGGACTTTGGGCAGGAATCCAAAAATCTTTATTTTTCACAGGGGACGGCAGAGATTTGTTGTAGCTCTCATCCACCTGTGGAGTCATTATGCTTAGATTCGGAGGAGGACAGGTAGACTGTCCAGATGGAGACCTGGAGACCTCGGGGTGGCTGGACATGATGTGTTCAGCGTCCTGTGGCTGGTCAGTGTCAGAGTGAGAACTAGATTAAGGCTGACTGCTTCCGGACCTTTCAACGCCAACTCGGGTTTAATCATTTCATAAAGATGAGAAGTAATCTTTATGTGATTAATCTTTTATAGTGTGCTGGGCCTGGGGGCATAGCTTCCCCCAAACTCAGGGGGGGTTGTAGAAATAGAGCTGAGTGAATAATCTCTTTGTGTATGTATTTACTTGAAAGTATCAGAATGTTGTGAGTGAAGTGTTTCTTTCTGAAATATTAATTTGGAGATTTGCCTGAAATCATGCCGTTTTTGCCTCGGCTGTGTTATGTAAAAAATTTGTTTCTTAATGAGTGACTAATGGCCACCGATCTATTTATCATGCTTCCGTCATTAAACATTTACAGACCGCTCACTGGGGAACTGTGCTAGGTGTTGCTTGGAGAAGTATGTGGATACATGGGCCAAAGGCAGTGCCTTGCTCTGGGATACAGGCCCTTGAGCTCTGGGGACCCATCTCTGTGTTCCTCCACAGGAGCCTTCCAGAAAGCCGAAGCAGCTAAGTTCTGCTGTCCCCCAGTCAGCATTTCTCTGTCCAGGATCCATCGTTTCAGCCTCATGGACTCATTCCTCCTCTTCTCCCTGCTACTGGGCCTCCTCTGCTTTAAATGGTCCATCTTGCTTTTTATTAAGCATTAAGCTTTTGAATTTTTCAAAAAACGTACATAGTCTTTGTGGAAGACATAGGACATATAGACAAGCAAATTGACAAGAAAAGTGCTAACTCCACCAACCATGGGAAATCACGGTTGACAGTTATTGAACACACTTTCAGTCTTTTTTTCCTATGCACATAGGGAGATACATGTATTTTTAATCTATACACATGGAATTATAGTTCATGTAGTATTCTATAACCTGCCTTTTGATCAACTGTGAAAGATTTTCCATGACCACAAATACATACTTCATTTTAATTGTGATTTTTAATGGCTGTGTAACATTTCACCGTAAAAGTGAATCTACTTAATCATGATGTTGAACATTAGATTATTTCCAGTTCTTCACTATAATGCGTATTTCTGTGCTCATCCATATATATATATATATATATATATATATACACATTTTTTTATGCCTCATTTTATTAATAATATATAATAAAAATATATATAAATATATATATACATTACATACAATATATTTTAAAATGTGATATATAATGATAATCTTCTAAAGTCCTAGAAGCTGAATTTCTGCATCAAGGGTTATATACTTTTTCAAGGTTCTTAATCCCTGTTTGGCATTTGATCCAGCCTCTCCTAAAAATATCGCCTTCCAGATTGCTCCATTTTTGGCTGCAGAAACCTCAGACCAAATGTTGCCCCACCAACCAAGACGTCAGTTCACACAGCCAGCTAACTATTGTCAGGGCTGAGGCTGAAACCTGCATTTCCTGACCCAGTTGACTTATAAACATTTGGGTTGCCACTGAGGTTTGACAAAGGCTGCTGCTAGCTCATTGTTTCTCACCATCAGTGATCTGGCTGATGCCTGGGAAGAGGAGAACCTGGTGTGAAACAGGGCTCTGGCTCATCTTAGCATTTTTATGCACGTCCAAATGGAAACCACATTACTAGAAATAGGAACATGTTTTATCGATTTTAAAAATGCATACCTGTCTCCATTCGAACTGCCCATTAAGGTGGGGAGAATGCCTTTAGAATGATTTGAAAAATGATATACAGATACATGTTCAACTGAGAGTGACAGAGGCAGCCTGGTCTGGTAGAGAACCGTAGACAGTGGCTCTAACTCTCACTTGGCCACGAAATCTCTATATGACCTTGACATGTCCTTTTACGAAGCTGGGACTCGGTGTCCCATTGTGCACGAAGAGGAGGTTGGACATTGCTCTCTAGGATTCCTGCCAGTTCTAATGACCTAGGATTAAAGATCAATAGGTTGAAGTTTACCCCTTTTTCTAGACTCTGAAATTTATAGAGAAGGGGGAGTTTGAGGAAGTCTAATAGTAGACCCTTGTTCCTGGGCTTGCAGAGAAGAAGTAGGATATTATCTGGTACCCTTGTCAAAAAACTTAAATCAGCTTGCTATGAATTTAAGGTGCCTTAAAACCTGAAATGGACTAATTTAATGTACCTTATATAAAAGCTAAGATACCATTTTTGTAAAGTGTTCTCTTAGGTACCATTAAAAAAATTTTTTTTAATGCTGAAAATTAAACTACGAAACAATGCTGTCTTACCCATCAAGTACGCATGCCAATGTCAATGATGTTAAGATTGAAAAAAATAAGTACACCTTAGAGTCATTGAGACTATTGATATATTTCATGATGAAAAGTTAAACTGCATTGACTTTGTAAGAAACACGATCTTGAGATTGTCTAGCCTTCACACTCTCAGCCCTCTCTATGTCGTACAGAAGGAGAGAGCCCAGAGAAGTAACGAGGGTAACCCAAAGTCACAGAGATGATATGGGACTAGACCCAAAAAGCATTAGAAAGGGCAAAGCACTTGCAGAATGGAGGAATGAGGACCTCCAAAATTATACTCCTCCATGAAAGCAGGGAAAACCAGAGGGAAAATTGTCAAAATGAACTTTTCTACAACTCTGGCAGTTCACCAAAGACTTGCAATAATCTATGGAACATTTTAATTGAGAAAAAAAAAAAACCCTCTCATGTATTAACTTCCTGTTTTTACATCCTCCTCTCCCCAACTCAATGGCAGCCTTGAAAAACAGTAGCTTAGCAGCTACTGGAAGGAGAACAACAGAGCATCAAACTGTGTAAGGCAAAAATAATAGAATTTCAAAGAAATAGATGAATCTGCTGTCATGGTTGAAGACTTCAATATCCCTCTATCAGAAAAGGATAGATTCAACAGGCAGAAAATCAGTAAGGACAGAGTTGAACTTAACATTGTCAATCAACTGGATATAATTGACATCTATGGACTATTTCACCCAATGACAGCAGAATACATATTCTTCTCAAGCTTGCATGGAACATTCAGCAAGTTAGACTACATTTTGGGCCATAAAACACACCTTCACAGATGTAAAAGAATACAACATCACACACTGTCTGCTCTCAGACAACAATGGAATTAATCTGGAACTCGCTAACAGAAAGATAACTGGAAAATCCCAAAATGCATGAAGATTAAACAACACACTCTAAATAATGCATGGGTCAGAAAAGAAATTTCAGGAGAAACTTAAAAATATCCTGAATTCAATGAAAATGGAAACACAACTAATGAAAATTTGTCAGATGCAGCAAATCAGTGCTTACAGGAAAACTGATAGCATTGAATGTATATATTAGAAAAGAAGAAAGATCTAAAATCAATTATTTAAGTTTCCACTTTAAGAAACTAGGGGGGAAAAAAGTAAATTAAATCCAAAGTACTCAGAACAAGAGAAGTATGAGAATTAGAGCAAAAGTGCATGGAATTTAAAACAGGAAATTAATACAGAGAGCGAGACCAAAAGCTGGCTCTTTGAAAAGATCCGTAAAATCAGTAAGTCTCTAGGCAGACTAAATAAGAAAACTAGTGGACGCAAATACTGCTATCAGAAATGAAAGATAAGACATCACTATACATCCTGTGGGCATTAAAATGATGAAGGAAGAGAAGTCACAAGGATAATTAGAAAATACTTTGAAGTGAATGCAAATGAAAAGACATTATATGAAAACTTAATAGATGCAGTGAAAGCAGTGCTCAGAGGGAAATTCATAGCTGTAAACTCCTACAAACAAGAAGAAAGACTTTAAATCAATAACCTGTGTTTATACCTTAAAGAGCTAGGAAAATAAGAGCAAACTAAACCCCACAGCAGAAGGAAGGAAATAATAGAATCTAGAGCAGAAATTAAAGGATAGAATTAAAGAAAAGAAAAACAATAGAATCAACAGAACCAAAAGTTGGCTCTTCAAAAAAGAATCAACAAAGGTGGCAAACCTCTAGCTAGAGAAGATTCAAATTACTAAAGTCAGACATGAGATTGAGGACATTACTACCGACTTACAGAAATAAAAATATTTTAAGACTATACTATGAACAGTTGCATGCCAACAAACTAGATATCCTACATGAAATGGATAAATTTCCAGAAACATTCAAAGTAGCAAACCTGAGTCAAGAACAAACAGAAAAATCTGGGGTGCCTGGGTGGCTTAGTCAGTTAAGCATCTGACTCTTGATTTCGGCTCAGGTCATGATCTCGTGGTTCGTGGATTCAAGCTCTGCGTCGGACTCTGCACTGACAGCACAGAGCCTGCTTGGGATTCTCTCTCTTTCCCTCTCTCTCTTCACCCCTCTCCCTACTCATGCTGTCTCTCTCTCTCTCTCAAAATAAAGAAATAAACTTAGAAAAAAGAACAAATAGAAAACCCTAAGTAGATCCATAACTGAAGTTGAATTGGTAATTAAAAACCTCCCATCAAAGAAAAGCCCAGGACCAGATGGCTTCACCGATGAATTTACAGAATTATCACCAATCCTCAAACTCTTCTAAAA
Source organism: Felis catus (assembly GCF_018350175.1). NCBI lineage: Eukaryota > Metazoa > Chordata > Mammalia > Carnivora > Felidae > Felis > Felis catus. The sequence continues at coordinate 114,116,324 of NC_058386.1, read as the reverse complement.
CATGACAGGAGTGAATACTTCGTAACTCATTCTTTGAATCCAGCATTACCCTATCAAAACCAGACAAAGACATCTCAAGCAAGGAAAACTACAGATCAGTATCCATCACGAATATAGATGTGAATATTCTCAACAAAACGTTAGCAAACGAAATCCAATAGTATATTAAAAAGATTATAAACCATAAACAATTGAGATTTGTCTAAGGAGTACAAGGGGTTAAATATTTTAAAACAGCCAATGTATTTAAGTCTGCTAGGGCTACCATAATAGAATATCACAGACTGGATGGCCTTAACAACAGAAATTTATTTTCTCACACTTATGGAGACTGAAAGTTCAAGATGAAGGTGCCACCAGGAGAATGGGCAGTGGGGAAAGGTGGTCTTTTAACAAGTGGTCCTGGCCACTTGATACATTGATACCCTCATGTAAAAGAACGAACTTTGACTCTTACCTTACGTCATCTAAAAAATTAGCTCAAAGCGGATTAAAGACCTGATAGCTAAAATTATAAGATTCTCAGAACAAAATAGAAGAAGAGCTTCATGAAAATGGATTTGGCAATGATTTCTTATATATGACATCCAAAGCACGGGCGACAAAAGAAAAAATAAATTGGACGTCATCAACATTAAAACCTTTTGTGCAACAAAGAAATGCTATGAATAGAGTAAAAACGCAACCCACAAAATGGGGAGAAATATTTGCAAATCGTAGATGTTAACAGCCGCATATATGAAAAAACCTACAACTCAACAACAGCAAAACAACTTTATTAAAAATTGTCAAAGGACTTGAATATACAGTTCTCCAAAGAAAATATAAAAATGGGCAACAAGCATATAAAAGACACTCAGCATCACTATTATTAGGGTATAAAAATCACAGCCACAGTGAGACACCACTTCATACCCATTAGGTAAACTATTGTTAAAATAACAAGGGTTGGGGCGCCTGGGTGGCTCAGTCGGTTGAGCATCCGACTTCGGCTCAGGTCACGATCTCGCGGTCTGTGAGTTCGAGCCCCGCGTCGGGCTCTGGGCTGATGGCTCAGAGCCTGGAGCCTACTTCCGATTCTGTGTCTCCCTCTCTCTCTGCCCCTCCCCCGTTCATGCTCTCTCTCTCTCTGTCTCAAAAATAAATAAATGTTAAAAAAAATTTTTAAAATAACAAGGGTTGGCGAATTTGTGGAGAAATTGGAACTTTTGTGCACTCCTGATGGGAATGTGGAATGGTGCAAAGCGTATGGAGAATAGTTTGATGGTTTCTGAAAAGAACTTCAAAATACAATCACCATGTGATATAGCAATTCCACCTCTGGGTGTGTGGCCAAATAAATTGAAAGCAGGGACTTGAACGGATATCTGTACACCCAGTTTATAGTGATATTATTCACAATAGCCAAAAGATGGACTTAATCCAAATATCCTCAAGGGGTGAAGGCAGAAACAAATGTGGTCTACCCCTACAATAGAATGTTATTCAGCTTTAAAAAGGAAGGAAATTCTGACACCTGCTACAACCTTGAAGCTATTATGCTAAGTGAAGTAAGCCAGTTCTAAAAGGGCAACGCTGTGCGAGCCCATGTACCTTATACAAGGTACCTAGAGTAGGCAAGTTCATAGAGACTGAAATTAGAAGGTGGTTGTTGGAGGTCGGCAGGGGGGATGGGGAGTGGGAAATGGAGAGTTGTTTCATGAGTACAGGGTTTCAGCTTTGGAATGATGAGAAAGTTCTGGAGATGGGTAGTGGTGATGGTTGCACAACAATGTGCACATGCTCGATTCCACTGAATTGTACACTTAAAAATAGTTAAAATGGTAAACTTTATGTTATGCATATTTTACCCCAATAATAAAGAGAATGGCATTCATTATTCTTAAGAAATACACATTGTAATATTTGGAGTGGTATGGCACAGTGTTTCCACCTTACAGTGGTTCAGAAAAAGAAATTATATGCTCATGCATGCACGCACGCATGTGTGTATACACCGATATATAGCTGACCCTTGAACAACATGGGTTTGAATTGCTCAGGTCCACGTATACACGAATATTTTCAATAAATACAGTATAGTACTATACAAGTATTTTCTCTTCCTTATGATTTTCTTAATAGCATTTTCTTTTCCCTGGCTTACTTTTATAAGTAAGCTTACTCTTATAAGAATAGAGTACATGTAATAGATAGAACATGCAGAATAAGTGTTAATCAACTGTTATGTTATTGGCGAAGCTTCCAGTGAATAGTAGGCTATTAGTAGTTAACTTTTGGCGAAGTCAAAAGTTATATGCAAATTTTTTACTGCGTGGGGGTGGGTGCCCTTAACCCCTGCATTGTTCCAGGGTCAACTGGATACATACATATATATATATATATATATATATATATATATATGGAGAGAGAGCAAGAATGAGAATGAATGAAGTCATGATGAACCACATGAGAAAAATGTAAACAGTTGGTGAATCTAGGTAAAGGTATACAGAAATTCCTTGTGTTATTCTTGCAAATTTTTGTAAGTTAGAACGCATATCAAAATGGAACAAATTAGATAAATAATAATCTGTATGAAGCAGTTAGCGTGGTGCTCTGCCAAGGTTAACCTTACTCCCCCTTCTTTCTTCTTTTACCTGAAAAGAAAAAGAGAAAAGAGAATTTTTTTTCCAAATCATTTAGTCTTTCTTCTTACTCTGCTGCTGGTGCACGGGCTGCCTCCAGGGTTGTTATTGTGAGAGTTTCTGGCTTTTAAGGGCAGACTGACAGAATGGCTGTCCCAGGATACACTCAGCCCGGTCAGGGTCATTTCTCAGGAAAGCAGCTTTCTGGAATGGAATCAGGAGTACCAGGGACACATTTTGGCCGCTCTTTCTTATGCCTCCTTTGAACTGCTATCGGGAGCCATGGCAGTTAGAGAATCTCTCCCTCTAAGAAAGTCTGTTGAAATGATCAGAATCGAAACACCAGGGATGCCTGCTATGCTTTATACGGAGCAGCTGAAGGAAAAGGTGGTAAAGAGAAGAAACGTAAAGCATGCCCTTGCCTTCAAGGAGTTTATAATCTAGTTGGAGAGACTATGCTAACAGGTGCTGTGCTCAGTGCTGCAGGGGAAGCAGAAATAGACCTCACTGTTCCGGGAGGGCTTGCTGGACCAAAGAGGACACTGAGAACTTCTAAAAGAGATCAAGGTCACAGTGGAGTCTTTCTTGAAAGTACTAGATGGAGTTCTGCCTGCTACCAGACCGTGAGGCATTTCACAGCGGGGACAAGAGTGTGAGTGGGGGTGTACATTAGCGTTTCTCAACCTGTGCTATGCACGGGAGGTCCCTGGGCATCTTGTTAAAATGCAGATTCTGATGTGGTAGGTCTGGGGTGGGGCTGGAGATTATGCATTCTTAACAAGCTCTCAGACAACGCTGATGTTGCTGGTCTGTGCAGAAGCAAGACTCTAAAGGAACGATCGTCCACCCTGGTTGTCAGTTAAACCATTCGGCAGTTTTGGGGGGACACCGCTGTAATGGAAACCCATGTAGCCATAGTTCGTTGGTAGTAGAGTCTTGAGTAAAACTGAGTGCATACTTGTGTAAAATTTCGAGCACTGAATGTTCACTGTGTGCCAGGAACAATGCTAAATCCTTACGTTGGTTAGCCCTTTTTAATCCTTGCAAAACTCCTGTGAGTAAGGCACTTGTCTTTTGGTCTTGATGGCTTAAAAGCAAGGGACATTTATTCTCCACAGTTCTAGAGTCTGGAAAGTCCAAGATCAAGGTACTGGCAGATTGAGTGTCTGGTGAGGACATACTTTCTGGTTCATAGACGGCTGGCTTCTTGCTGTGTCCTCATGGGGTGGAAGGGGCTAGGGAGCTCTGTGGGGCCTCCTTTATAAGGGCACTGATCCCAGTCGAAAAGACTCTCCTCTTATAACCTAATCACCTCCCAAAGATCCCACCTCTTAATACCATCACGTTAGGGATGAGGTTTCGACATACGAATTTGAGGAAGACACGAACATTCAGTCTACAGTTGAGGGACTTAGCACAGAGGTGAAGTCGTTTGTCTATGTTTATACATCTAGAAAGTGGCAGAGGCAGGAATTGTACCCAGATATCCGTGCTCTTTAACCAGTGTACTTTCTTAAGCCATATGAGTGTCCCCCCAGAGCTCTCCAATGCCAAAATCTAGGTATCATTCATTTAATCTTCTCTACCCCCAGTATCTAAAATGGTGTCAAAGTGTCTTTTAGAAGATGCCAAAATGGAAGGAGCATGTTTTGAGTCAATGCTTACTCCATGCTAGGCTTGACCAGGACCCACTAAATCCTTTCATTTAATTTAACTCTCACAGCAATCTTTTCAGAGAGGTGTTATAACCCCCGGTTTATATGCGGTGAAACCAAGACTTGCGTCGATTAAGCAATACGTTTAAGATCATTAAGCTAGCACATAGCAGGAGAACCAGAATTTGAACTCGTGTTATCGGAGACTTCGGTCTGTACTTTTTCTCCTCCAACAGGTTGCTCTTGCAATGATCTTCAGAGCCTTGGTGTTGTACTACTCAATGAACACTGTTTGACTTTGGGCGTCAGCCGTGTGTGCTCAAGCTTAGTATTTACTGTTTATGTCATGGCCTTCAGGCTAAGGAGTTTCAGAGTCCTACCACTCCCTGTCCAATCCCCATCAGTTCATAGGCTAGATATCCTCATGATCAAACTTTGGCTATAATCCTGTTCTCAGGGATCCCTCTACACGGTGCATTTTTGGAGTGTGTGGATGCGGGTACGGTGATAGAGTGCTGGTGGAGGCTAGTTAAACAGACATCCATGTAAGCCATATCTGGGGCTTTCAAGTTTGACAAACCCCCGTCTTCTTGTACATGTTCTTCAGTGGATTTTAAATGGCTATTTTAAAAAGAACATCTTGAACTTCACAGTGAAATCTGAGAAATCAAAGCAACTAAATGCCACAATGGAAACAGATGTGCTAGACATTGGGTGGGTCTTGTACCATGACTCGAACAAAATGTTCTCATTAGGTGCTTTCAACCGTTGTCGAGTTAGAATGACTTATGTTACATGAAATTACTTAACATTCACAGAAAAGTAGAGACAGTACTAGAAGAAACACACCTATATACTCACATCCCAAATTAATAAATGTTGACATTTTTTGCTCTAGGGTTTTTTTTCATTTTTTAATAAAAAAAATTATGTCACAGGAACTTCCGGGTTTTGTTTTTTAAGTAGGTTCCATGCCCAGCGTGGAGCCCAACGTGAGATCAAGACCTGAACCAAGGCAGAGAGTTGGACCCTTAACTGACTGAGCCACCCAGGCACCCCGAGGAATTTCCAGTTTTAAGACGGTGTAATAAAGCAGTGATTTTTGAATTTGGGTGAATATACCCCTGGGAATACATAGGCACTCTGTACCATTTCCATATCCTCTCCATATGTATTCTCTCCTGAAATTGATCTGCCTGAGAAGAGATGTCAGGAGGACTTAATAGAACTTGCCTACTGATAGATCATTAAATATAATTTTTGATGCAATATAACTAAGTGATTTGGGCATATAATTCAGAAAGACTTTAGGGAATTGACTGACTTTGCTATACCAAACTCCTTCTAGTTGTTTATGGAGCAAAGCTTCTTAGCCCTTATATATACAAAAATGCAACAGAAGGATAGAACTGATGCTGTCATGTGTCTCATTCTGCCAGAAAGTAGTATTAATTCAGGGCGCCTGGGTGGCTCAGTGGGTTAAGCGACTGACTTCGGCTCAGGTCATGATCTTACAGTTTGTGAGTTCCAGCCCGGTGTCAGGCTCTGTGCTGACAGCTCAGGGCCTGGAGCCTGTTTCAGATTCTGTGTTTCCCTCTCTGCCCCTCCCCTACTCATGCTCTGTCTCTCTCTCTCTCTCTCTCTCAAAAATAAACATTAAAAGAAAATTTTTAAAGTAGTATTAATTCAGAGATGTGTAAATTAATCAAGAGCCTATCCTGATCCAATGCATCAAGAGATGAATTTGCAATAAAGTTTTATTTTAGGTTTAATAATTTTTATCAAAACATTTAATATTAATATTGTCTTAAACAAAATATAATGCTGGTAATTATAATTATAAATCAATCCAGAAGAAAAAAAAATAACACATAGAGACCGGTGTTTATAGAACATTTAAAAAAAATTAATTTCAATGTATGTTTTGTTTTCTGTGACTTATTTATAGATACTCAGGCACCAGCATATATTATGATAAAAATCTGGGCAACAGAATGGATATATGACGTCAAGGAAGAACAGGAACTATGTATATTTAAAGTAGATAATGGTGAGTAGTAAATAATGGTTTCATAGTTTTATTAACAATATGTGGGAAATTGTATTCCTCGTACCTACTTACACATAAGACAAAGAAAAAGTCATTTTTGAAATGTGCAAAGAGGTGCGTTGTTCTTAGAAATTCTCTTGGGGAATGAGAATAAAAACACTTGGAAAACCACTGCGATAAAGACTTCACCTCCTCTCATAAATAATCTCAAATCAACCAGGTGGAAAAGAAAACATGCAATCTGCTTATTTTGAACTTAGATTTGTTTGACTACTAATTCAGTTTCTCTAGTGCTTTAGTCTGTATATTCTGGATCAATTTAAGCAGATTCTTACAAACACGATCAATCTGTCTGATTTTCAAATTTATCGGCATCCATTGTTCATGGTGTCCCTTTATTATCTTTACATTTCTACAGTATCTTATTAACGCCCTCTTTTTCATTTCTGTTACTTATTTGTCTTTTCAGATAACCAACTCAGGATGTTGATCATTTCTATTGTTTTTAGTAATATTTCATTTTGAATTTTATTTTTATCACCCCCTTCTTTTTTTGCTTTGTGTTTCTTGTTATTTTTTCTTACCTCTTGATTCGACCTTTTATCTCATTAATTTCAGTTTTTTCCATTCCCTAACTGTGTACTTAAAACTATAAAATTTTCCTTCAGATTATCTCAGCCCATCCAGGAATCGCCTTTTAGGGAGAGCTTTATAGTACAGAGATCACACTTATTTTTAAAGATGAGGAGCTCCACTGAAACTGAGAAAGGGGAATTGGATTGCCATCACAAGCAGCACATGGTTCTGCACATGGAGAATTAGGCAGCTTTGTGACCCAGGACAATGTGTTTATGATCACCTATTCCAGTAGCAGTAAGAACAGATAAGAATTCTTGATCTTTTCTGTGTCAGTGTAACTGCACTAATGTGACTTCGCTCCTTAGTGAGTTACAGGTAGAGACCACACCATGTGGAGATGTCACACAAAGGAAAACTACTTTTGCTGCAAACAAGGAGTTCGGGGGTGGGGGGGTGGGAATAGTTCACAAACCATGACTCCCCCGTGCAAGAGTGAGTGAGTCCCTTTTATTTCAGGTTAGGATGAATTCTCAGAAAGCGGAGTCATCATCTGTAGGGGTGGGTATCATGGTTGTATGTTATGTTAATGAGGTTTGTGTTTCTCCTTGGGCGGATATTTCAACATAATAATGAGGTAGAGGCAACGCTGGTCCATCTGCGCAGGTGTGAGTAGGTGGTTAGAGCTCAAACGAATCCAGGGCCCAGGGAGTGCTTTGTGTTGTTTGCCTCTAAAACAAGGTTAGCTTTCCAGTGAAGAAGGAGTTCAGTGGGGGGGAGGGGGAGTCTTGCTGGTGACAGTTTTAACCTCATTAACCCTACACAGGAGGCCCAGTTTCAGTCCTGCAAAAACAACCCAAGACGGTGCATTAAGTCAGTCTTTACTTTTGAAACAGCACTGGGAGTTTCCCCCTTGATTTATTGTCTCTGATTTGGTTAGGCTGTTTCCTGGCCTGGTAGAGACAATTAGGTTTTGTATTCCCTTTGTTCCCTTAAAATCCTTAACTACTAAGGTTTTTGCATTTCTTCTAACACCTCCTAGGGAAGTTCTGCAAAGAGTGTGCTAGGGCGAATAGAGCCAGTGAGGCACAGATCACAGAAAATAGGGGCGGGGGTGGGGTGGGGTGGGGTAGGGAGCTAAGATGGCTTCTCTTTGTTTTCTAGAAGCTGTGTCTGTCTCCTCTTTCTTTCTCTGGGGACCCCTCACTCTTTCTGCCTACTCTAAGACCTTAATATGCAATGGCTCATTGAATTCTCACAATAATTCCATGATGTAGGCCTCTTGTGCCTTCAGTGGTCCCCAGTTTAGAGATGGGGAAACTGAAGCTTTGGATGTTTAAACGATCCACCCCTGATCAGGTAGCTGATAAGTACTATTCCATGATTCAAACCCTGGAAATGTGATTCTTGATCTGAATTTTTACTGATAGGGAAAGATCTGTTATAAGATGGCCGACAGGACTGACAGGGAAATTCCAGTCCCAGACCGAAGACTCCCCTTCCGGGTTCTTCTTCCTACCCGGCTTGCCTCCAGCCAAATTACTACTAATGCGGAATGCGGAAGCGGCAGACTAGAAGTTGTTCCCTCTGCTTATGCTGGGGGCTCAGACCTCTGGAGAGTGATCTCCTCTGAGCCCGCCGGTGTGAAATCAACCTCCTGCCTTCCAAGATCTCTGAGTGTCACTTGGTTCTTCCACCGGGTGATCCAGACCAGGTTCCATAACATTCCCACTGTGTTACGCTGCTTACGAAATGGAGATGCTCATGCTTATTCCATATGGTTATTGGAAGATTACATTAATCCAGGTAATGCTATTGTTATGCCCAGAATTCATGATCCCCAAAGACCACTAGGGAGCCGAGTCCGATGCAAAAGCAAAGAGCCTTTATTCGAGCTAGCTCGAGCTCAATCCCCTACCTGCACCGACGCAGCGGTGAGATACCAGGGAAAGGGAGAGAGTTTCAAAAGGACAAAGGTTTTATTGGGGCCTGGGGGCAGTTGGTGAGGTAATGGCTATGGCCTCAGCCGATTGGCTGGGGAGGGGTCCTGGGGAAGGGTCCGGCAGGTTAGGGAGGGTTTACTCGAGGGGAGGAGGTGTGGTCAAGGTGAAGGACACAGAACAAGATGGAGTCGGCTGGCGTAGGCCCGCCCTTTCACTATGATTTAGCAATTAGCACAGGTATATGAAATTCAGTACTCAGTAGGTCAGTGTTGGTATATTTTACTAGTCACGTAGCTGTCATTAGATCCATTAGGGTCTTTTTTTTTTTTTAATAGCACAACTTACATTTTACATGGACAAAAAATCAGTATTGTTTACAGTATCTTAAGATAAATTGCCTTTGAATGGGAGCTTCCTTTCTAGTACTTTGAGGTCTACAAGACATATCTAGAAAATTTACTATTGTGGAAAATGAAGACCGCTTAAATCGAATTGGGGGGAGGGGGAGGGGCTGTAGTTTTTCTTTTTCATTAATTGCTGTAACACTGTCCTGGCGGTGGGGGGGCAGCTGAGGGAGTTTCATGGTTTCTTTTGACATCATTAGGCGCCAGAGCTCTTACAGGATGACTTTGATGCTATGTGAATTCTGTCATTTTGCTAGCACTGATATGACTCTTAGGTCCACCACTCCATTAGAACTGTTAACTCCATATTAATTTTTTTTTTAATTTTTTTTTCAACGTTTATTTATTTTTGGGACAGAGAGAGACAGAGCATGAACGGGGGAGGGGCAGAGAGAGAGGGAGACACAGAATCGGAAACAGGCTCCAGGCCCTGAGCCATCAGTCCAGAGCCTGACGCGGGGCTCCAACTCACGGACCGCAAGATCGTGACCTGGCTGAAGCCGGACGCTTAACCGACTGCGCCACCCAGGCGCCCCTTAATTTTTGTTACAAATCTTACAAAGCGGGGGGGGGGGGGGGGGAAGGTTGCTGCTGGGTATTTCGGTCCACATTCTATTTTAAGGCTGTATATTTGGTTTTCATAGATTATCCTTGGAGGCCCAATTATCATCCCTGTCCATCTTGTAAGTGTCAGGTCTTCATCACCTTCTAGACCCTACTCCTTTCTGGCTTTCTTCCCATTCTTCGACAGTCAAAAATTGCGAGGGACCTTTACTCCCGAGCCCATGGTGGCTGCCATCTTGCGTTGCTGTTGTTTTCCATTAGGGTCTTTTTTTTTTTTTTTCAACGTTTTATTTTATTTTTGGGACAGAGAGAGACAGAGCATGAACGGGGGAGGGGCAGAGAGAGAGGGAGACACAGAATCGGAAACAGGCTCCAGGCTCCGAGCCATCAGCCCAGAGCCCGACGCAGGGCTCGAACTCACGAACCGCGAGATCGTGACCTGGCTGAAGTCGGACGCTTAACTGACTGCGCCACCCAGGCGCCCCACCATTAGGGTCTTTTAATCCAACGTTCATTTCTTCTGTATCCTGAACCTACTCTATTCCAAACCACCAGTTTATTCACCAAAATAGAGAATATTTGTTGAATACCAGGCACTATTCTAAGCACTTTACATGTAGTGACTTCATTAATCTTCATATCATCCCTCTGAGGAAGGTACTGGCATTGTCCCGATTTTACAAGGGAGGAAATACAGGCCAAGAGAGAGACGAAGTAACTTCCCCAAGATCCCTGGTCAGTAAGCCAGGATTTAGAATCGAAGCACCCTGTTCTCTGAAGTGCCATATGCTGTATGTTGTAGATGCGTCACAGTTAAGTCAGTTCCCAGTGTTTTTACTCAATTCCATAATCATATGCTAGAATTCATATTATGGGCCAGAGTTCTTCTTCAAATCCAGTGACTGACCAGTGGGTGCTGACCTGCAAAAAAATATATATCAGGCAGAAGACTTTGTTGACAATTCAGGATCTGATTTCTGCTGAGGAACATTTTAACATAATCATTCAAGATGTAAAATAGTGATTTTTTTTCCAATACAGACAGTACGAGTAAAACAGAAATTATTTGCCTCAGCAGTATCTGAATTAAATATACACGTGATGTGAATACTTACATGATATTTTTGAATGCAAATAGAAATGTGATCATTTAAACTATTGTTTGATGAAAACTAATCTTGGAATTAGCGAAGTGTCACGTCACGCCCAATGCAACAGGTCTAAAATAAAGGAAACTCAAAAATGCAAAATGGTATACGAATGTCAAAATATCAGCATATCTCAAAAATATCAGTGTCTCTCAAAGTATCTTAAGGAAATAGGAAATGCCATTGAAATTCCAGAATGTTGAAAATATGAAGGTCAAATTGAACTATCCAAATCGCAATATGGTAAGGTTAAGGTTGAGGCCACATTTACCTAGAGAGCTACTCCAATGAAGATGGTAAGGGTGAAGAGAAATTCAGAAAGATTTTACATGCATATCGCCCCCTAACATTCCTTCTTAACCATACAAGAGTGCCAACGGAGACCAAATTTAATGGCTGAAAATATTTATTATTTTTTATTACATTAGCTATGTCTACAAGTGAAGAGGAGCAGATAAGTAGATATAAAAATTTAAACAGTCTGTCACTCAGAGGTATTTGTTCTTTAAATCTTGCTGTGTGTTGCAGTTCATTCTTCTGCACACATGGGTGTAGTTTGAAACAAAATATTACTGCGGATGCTAGTTTAAACTTTTAAAACACATAAATACTTAAAAACACATTTTGATAAATAGTAATCGGCAATATCTTTTTAAGTGATTGAAAGCATTCCTCTGTTTGAAAGAACCATACATTATTCATCCAGTCGTCTATTATTGGCGTTCTATCTAGCTTGTGGTGTATATCTATTAAAAACAGTGCTACAATGTAGATATTTTTTCAGGATACAGATCTTGCATGTATTTTGTTAGATTATACATAACTATTTTATCCTTTTGGTGATATTGTAAAAAGCAATGCTTCATTTTAAATTTCAGTTCCAAATAAATAAATAAATTTCAGTTCCAATTGTTTGTTGCTAACATATAGAAATACAACTGATTTTTTGTATATAGTAGACGTTATATCCTATGACTTTGATCAACTCATTTGTTCTAGATTTTTTTTAAAGGCTTTCTTAAAAAAAGTTTATTTATTTATTTTGACAGAGAGAGCATCCAAATGCGAGTGGGGGCAGGGGCAGAGAGAGAGAGAGGGAGAGAGAGAGAATCCCAAGCAGGTTCCACACCATCAACATGGAGCCCAATGCCAGGCTCAAACTCACAAACCATGATGTCATGACCTGGGCCAAGATCAGCCTCTTAACCGACTGAGCCACCCAGGCACCCCTGTTCTAGAAGCTTTATAGTACATTGACATTTTCCACAGAAACAATCATGTCTTTTAAGAATGAAGGTAGTGTTATCCCTTTCAAATAGCTTTTGATTTGAGAGTAGGAAAAGTATTTTCTTCTATTTTATTTGTAGCTAGGATCTCCAGCACAGTGTTGAATAAGAGAGGTAAGAGTGGACATCTCTGTCTTATTCTAGAGAATATCTGCTGGCTGTAGTTTTTTATAGATGCTTTTTATCAATGTTAGGAATTTCTCTTTTATTCTTGTTTCTGGAGAGTTTTTAACGTGAGTGTGTGTTGAATCTTGTCAAATATTTTTGTGGCATGGAGTGAGAAAATGTAAAAAATTTTTAAAATTTATTATAGTGAATTGCTTTATTGGTCCTTGACAAAGTTTTGAACCGACTTTACATTCTTGGGTTAAACTGTACTTGAGTATATTATATTATTCTTTTTATATATTGTTAGGTTAAATATGCCAATATCTTGTTAAGGTTTTTTCATATCTGTATTCAGAAGGGTTATTGTTCTCTAGTTTTTTTTTTTTTCTTTCTTGTAATGTCTTCGGTTTGATATTAGGATAGAGATGGCCCCATAAACTCTGAGTTGTTAACTATTCCTTCTTCTTTTGGCTCAGTTGTTTTCTTTGGGGAGGTTTTTAACCTGAGGATTGGGGCTTTGTTTGTGGGAATGTTTTGACTATAAATTCTGTTTCTTTAATGTAAGTCATAAGGCTACGCAGGTGATCTCCTTTTCCGGAGTAACTTTAGTGGTTTTGTTTCTCAGTGTATATTTCAGTTTCATAAGGTTACCAAATTTATTGGCACAAAGTTGTTCATAAAATGGCCTTAATATCTTTTAAATATCTTTGCAAACTATAGTTATATCACTAGTCTTATTTGGGATGTTGATAATTTGTGTCTCCTCTTTTTTCGTGGGTGGATCAGTTTTGCTGATCTTTTCAAAGAAACAAAATTTAGTTTCATTGATTTTTTTGTGTGTGGTGGGTTTTTTTCTTAATTTTATCTTCTCTTTATTATTTCCTTCGTTTTGTTTGTTTTGGGTTTAATTTCCTGTACTCTTTCTAGTTTTTGAGGTGGCAGCTCAGATTGTTGATTTGAGACTTATGCTTTTTTCTAATTTATGCATTGACTGCTGTAAAATCCCCCTGTCCACCCTGGTTTAGCTGCATGTAACAAAGTTTGACTAAAGTATGTTTTATTTTTATTCAACTCAAATTGTTTTCTGATTCTCCTTGGGACTTCTGTATTGTTTCATAAGTTATTTAGAAGCATATCTTGAGGTGCCTGGGTGGCTCAGTGGGTTAAGTGTCCCACTTTTGATTTCAGCTCTGGTCATGATCTTGTGGTTCATGACATTGAGCTCTGCTATGTCGGGCTCTGTGCTGGCAGTATGGAGCCTGCTTGGGATTCTCTCTCTCTCTCTCTCTCTCTCTCTCTCTCTCTCTGTCCCTCCTCCACTCATGCTGTCCCTTTCTCTCTCTCTCTAAGAATAAATAAACTTTAAAAAAAGGAAGTGTATCTCTTAATTTCCAAATATTTGAGGGTATTCCAGATGTCTTTCTGTTATTGACTTGTAGTTTATTTATTTTTTATCCAGAGAACACACTTTGTATCATTTTAATTCCTTAAATATTTTTGGAGGACTTCCACTTCAAAGAAGATGGAGTAGACATACTTTTTCTTCTTTTCTGCTAAGTACAACTAAAAGCCCTGGAAGTTATATAACAAATATAAAAAGATTTTGAAACACGGAGAAGAGTGCAAACTGTCGATGGACCTCGGGGTCTGAGGTGCAACATGGTACTGAGTTCCCTGGGTTTCATTTTGCTCCTAGGTCCCAGACTTGGAGCTGAAGAAGTCAGCGACACAGAAACAGCAATGGGCACAGCCCCCTTCCTCCCCACCCCTCCCCCCCCAAAAAAAGAGAGAAGAAGAAGGAGGAGGAAGAAGAAGAAGAGAAAGAGGAGGAAGAAAAGGAAGAATAAGAAAAGGAAGAAGAGGAAGAGGAAGAAGAAGAAGCCACCCTAATGAAAGCATGTTCTCAGGGTGCCTGGGTGGCTCAGTCAGTTGAGCATCTGATTCTTGATTTCGGCTCAGGTCATGATCTCACTGTCGTGAGATCGAGCCCTGTGTCAGGCTCTGTGCTGAGCATAGGGCCTGCTTGGGATTCTCTCTCTCCCTGTACCTCTGCCCCTCTCCTGCTCACTTGCACACACTCTGTCACTCTCAAAATAAATAAATAAACATTTAATAAATAAAGCACATTCTCTCTAGCCACAGGACTAGGAAAGAGGCAGCCTAGCAGGACAGACTCTTTATGATACTTCTGCTACACTTCATCCCATTGCCATAGTGGCCCTGCTCCCACTAATACCAGTAAAGACAGAGTGGGGAGCCTGGAGTTCCACATTTGCAGATATAACAAGGTGACCCAGTACTGCCACCAAGTCAGTGTCTGAGAAACCCAACTTTCATTCCTGGCAGCTAGTAATGAGCCCCCACCTCATGGTGTGAGTGAAGGTCATTTGGGTGCAATAACAGGAACTCCTGCCCCTTCAGGCCAGGCACCAATTAAGTGACTGTCAGTGGAGGCCAAGTGGGAAACTTGGATTTCTCACCCCACTTCTCAGCAATAAGACCATCTGACCCTCACCCTGCCAGAGTGCTGTCAGAGAAAGAAAACTAAGGTTTAAATGAATTCGATTCAGAGTTTCATAACATAATATTCCCCAAATTTCTTGTATTTATTTATTTATTTATTTATTTATTTATTGAGAGAGAGAGAGAGAGGGAATCCCAAGCATTGATGTGGGGCTCAGTTCCACGACCCTTGAGATCATGACCTGAGCTGAAATCAAGAGTTGGAAGCTCAACCTACTGAATTCCCCAAGTTTCAATAGAAAATTACACACAAAAAACCCAGGAAGATCTCAAACTGAATGAAAAAAGATAATCAAGAGATGCCAACATCTAGATGACTTAGGTGTGAGAATTATCTGACAAAGGTTTAAAGGCAGCCATCATAAAAATTATATAAAGGAGAGGTGCGCCTGGGTGGCTCAGTCCGTTAAGCCTCTGACTTCGGCTCAGATCATGATCTCATGGTTTGTGAATCCGAGCCCTGCGTCGGGCTCTGTGCTGACAGCTTAGAGCCTGGAGCCTACTTCGGATTCTGTGTCTCCCTCTGTCTCTGCCCCTCCCCTGGTCATGCGCGCTCTCTCTCTCTCTCTCTCTCTCTCTCTCTCTCTCTGTCTCTCTCTCTCAAAAATAAACAGTAAAAAAAAGTTAAAAAAATTATGTAAAGGAGCAATTACAAATACACTTTAAAAAAAGTGAAAAAATAAAAAACCACAGCAAAGAAATAGAAAGCCTTAACAAATGTAGAGAGGATGCAAAGAAGAACAAGATGTAACTTGTACAACTGAAAACACAACTGAACTAGAAAACTGTGCATGGGTTCAACAACAAAACGGTGGGGTGGGGGCGTGTGTGGAGGAAAGAATCAGGCAGCTGGAACAACAACAAAAAAGAAAACTGAAAAAAAATTGAGTAGAGCCTCAGGAACCTGTAGAATTATAGCAAAATATCTAACATTAATATAGTAAGAGTCCTGAGGGCGATAAAACAAGAAAACAGAGCTGAAAAAGTACTTAGAGTAAGGGCCGGGAACTCCCCCAATGTGGCAAAGAACAGGTTAAAAAAACTTGAACAAACATTATGATTAAACTTTGTAAAATAAAGGCAATGGAAAAATCTTTAAAGCAGTGAGAGAAAAATGACACTTTGATTATAGGGAGGAAACAATCGCAGTGAGAGGTTTCTCATCGGAACCCACGGAGGCTACAAGAAAACCGCACCACGTCGGGGAAGTTTTCCGTCAAAATTTCTTCAAATATTTGTTGCACAGCCCTCTCTTCTCCTTTCTGAGATCTCAGCGACAAAACTGTTAAGCCTTTGGTTTTGTTTCTGCGTGCCTGAGGCTCTGTTTTTGAATTTATTTTGTTCCTCTTTGTTTTTCCGAGTAGATGATTTATATTGACTTATCTTCAATTTCGCTGATGTTTTCCTCTGTTCTCTCCATTCTGCTACGGAGCCCAGCCAGTCTGTGTTTTATTTTAGTCATTGTATTTTTCAGTTCTAAAATTTACATTTTCCTGGTTCTTTATATGTTTAGCCATTTTGGATTTTATGTTGGGTGTTTTGTTTTTATTTCTTTATTTGAATTTTTTTATGTTTATTTATTTTTGAGAGGGAGAGAGAGCACAAGTGGGGAAGGGGCAGAGAAACAGAGGGAGACCCAGAATCGGAAGCAGGCTCCAGGCTCTGAGCTGTCAGCATAGAGCCCGACGCAGGGCTCGAACTCACGGACCGTGAGATCATGACCTGAGCCAAAGTTGGATGCTCAACCAACTGAGCCACTCAGGTGCCCCTATATTGGGTGTTTTAAATACCATATTATGAGGGGGCGCCTGGGTGGCTCAGTCGGTGAAGCGTCTGACTTCAGCTCAGGTCATGATCTTGAGGTTCTTGAGTTCAAGACCTATGTCGGGCTCTGTGCTGACAGCTCAGAATCTGGAGCCTGCTTCAGATTCTGGATCGGTCTCTCTCTCACTCTACCCCCCCCCCCCCCCCGCTTGTGCTCTGTCTCTCTCTCAAAAATAAATAAAACATCAAAAAAAATTTTTTTTTAAATACCATATTAAGGGATTCTGGCTTTTGTTTAAATCAAATGGAGAACATCTACATTTTAGCTTTTTCGCAGGCAGTCAACACTGTGTTGTTTAGGACACCACTTCCAACCAGCCTTCTGTGGCCTGTGTTTTCATTGTTCCACTTTCAGAGTGATTTTTGCCCTATCTGCGTCACCCAGAGGCTAGTCTGGGACCCGAGTGAGGGGCTTCTCCCTTCTTTCAGTTCTCACAGTTACATTATGCTGTTTAGGGTCAGATTCACACGTGCTCAATGATTTCATAAACAACCTCATGGGTTTGATATTCTGATCTACTCTCTCTCTGTGATCTCATGCGTCCTTTTGCTTCCCTGGACCTCCCTATTTTGGTCCTCTGTCTCAACATCCGGGGCTGTGTTAACCCTAATGCTGCTGTGCATTCCCCATGTCCACACTTGCCGCGGTCTGTGGGAGAACGGAGGGGAAGAACAGCAATGCATTATGGATCTTAGCTCTTTTGATTGGAGAGACTGGTTCTTCTCCCTGAAGAGTTTTTGCCTCTTACCAGACCCGGCTGCTGCTTTCGTTATTGCTGCTTCCTCTGATCCAGGATTTCTTGCCCAGGGAAGCAAAAGGACAAATGAGATCACGGAGAGAGAGTAGATCAGAATATCAAACCCATGATCCAGGATTTCTTGAAGGCTGGAGTGTGACAGGGTGGAGAAAAAAATTTTAAATGTAGATTTCCTCCACTTTGAGCATTAGCAAGTTACTTTCCTGCTCATGGAGCAGTGACTATAAGGTGTCTCCTGAAGCATTCTCTGTCCACGCCAATTCCTGCTTCCAGGTTTTAGGCTACATTAAGTCTAGGCTGGAAGATAGTGGGGAGGTAGAAAAGGGTAAACTCACTGCACACTTGGTAATGTTTTGAATTACGATCTCCTGCTTCAATCTACCTGCTATTTACTTTTCAGAGCTCTCAATAGAAGCTCACACATTCTATCAAGATTTTGTAACTGATCTCAGTGGGAAAGAGCATGGGCCATGCTTTCTCCAAGTTACTCAGAATGTGAAGTTATCAATTCTCTTTTAAACAATTAAAATGTGGGGCCCCTGGGTGGCTCAGTCGGTTAAGCGTCCGACTTCGGCTCAGGTCATGATCTCGCGGTCCGTGAGTTCGAGCCCCGCGTCGGGCTCTGTGCTGACAGCTCGGAGCCTGGAGCCTGCTTCCGATTCTGTGTCTCCCTCTCTCTCTGCCCCTCCCCCATTCATGCTCTGTCTCTCTCTGTCTCAAAAATAAATAAACATTAAAAAAATTTTTTAAACAATTAAAATGTGAAAACAATAGATTTTAGGTTTCCTTTAGTTTTTACCATTTCTTCCATTGTTGATTATTTACATATACTGAAATTTCTGTCTAGTAGCATACTTTCTGCCTTTAAAATATGAATAATATTTATTTTAAAGTCCCTGCTTTTTATTTCAAAATTTTAACATTTATTCATTTTTGAGAGAGAGAGACAGACAGACAGACAGACAGAGACAGCATGAGTGAAGGAGGGGCAGAGAGAGAGGGAGACAAAGAATCTGAAGCAGGCTCCAGGCTCTGAGCTGTCAGCTCAGAGCCCAATGCAAGGCTTGAACCCATGAACTGTGAGATCATGACCTGAGTCAAAGTCAGACACCCAACTGACTGAGCCACCCCAAGTGCCCCTAAAATCCCTGTTTGTTTGTTTGTTTGTTTGTTTTTTACGTCCCTGTTTAAAAATTTAAAATTCCAACAAATGGTTCAGCTCTGAATCTGGTTGTGTTGATTATGTCATCTCTTGATTCTGTGTGTGCCTGTGTGTGTTTAACTTGTTTTTTTGTGTTTCTTATCATTTCTTACTGATTTCTGTGCAGTATGCATAGCAGAACATTGGCAATAGGGGGAGATGGTATTCAATGTACCAATGAGTCCGCCTCTTCTTATGTTAGGCCATTAGCGTTAGGAGATGAGTCATTCTAGTCGGTTGTTCCATGGGGGGTGGGTTTTATTGTTGCTACCTTTACCTTAAATACGCCACAGTCTTCGAGTTCCTCCAGATTTTGGTTGCTGTTACTTTGTTCTTATAATGGGATTGGGGTGCTGATGGGTTTTCCTCAGTGTTTTTATTACCCTCCCTGGGGAAATTACTAGTTGTTATACACATACCCTGCAGAGGTTGGCTTCTCTACATTCTTGCTAAACTGCTATTGCTTGTTACTCAGTGCTGTGCTCTTGGTAGGGGTGGAAAGGTTTTGTTTTGGTTCAGCTTCTTTCTTGGACAAGTGCTGTTTACTTGGGTCTCAAGGGTAGGTTTCGCTCTGTGTCCTTGCCCTTCTTCCCTGTGGCAGCCAAACTGTGCTTTGTTTTTGTCGTTGGTCTAGTATGGGAGTTCTTTTCCCTTCTCCTAAATGATATGGGTCATTGCGTGGTATCTTTGCAGGATCCTGAGCCCAGGATGGAATCCTGCCCCTCCTGTAGGGACAGAGGGTTCTTGCTTCTATCTCTTGTCCTAAAGCAATAGATTTCTGCTTGGAGCATGGATGGGAACAAAAGGATTTGCTGTCATTCCACCAGTGGCTTAATACTTTTGCTTCGTAAATGAGGAGGTTTAGGGAAGCAGGTGGGACTTTGTACTAGTCCCCCAGTGGCAGCTACCAACTCCTGCGTGCCTGAGTTACCCCAGGGAGTTTTCCCCCGTCTCCTGCCTTCCCTTAAGTCTTTCTAGTGAACACCCAGTGGAGGTCTGTGGAAGTGACTGTGGGCTCTCCTAATGTCTATGGCTCTTAGCTATTTGCAACTTAGCTAGTCCATATATATATATATATATATATATATATATATATATATATATATCATATATATTCCATATATTATTTTAGAGAGAGAGTGCACACACAAGTGAAGGAGAGGGGCAGAGAGAGGGAGAGAAGAGAGAGAGAGACAGACAGACAGACTATTCCAAGCAGGCTCCGTGGCCTGGGATGATGACCTGAGCTGAAATCAAGAGTTGGACGCTCAACCAACTGAGCCACCCAGGCGCCCCCAAACTTAGCTATTCCAAATATGCTAGCCCATATTTGGCCTTTAAGAATTCATAAAGATGGGGTGCCTGGCTGGTGCAGTCAGTAGGGCACGTGACTCTTGATCTCGGGGTCGTGAGTTCAAGCCCCATATTGGGTGTGGAGCCTACTTAAAAAAAAAAAAAGAATTCACTAAAATGTTAGCTGCCACCACTTGTGTGGCAGCCTCATTTTTCACTCCGCTGGCCAAAGATGAAATAGATCACGTGTCTCCTTTCTAAGAGGGTTTAGTCACCCTGGAACTCATTTTACTTGCTTCCCCTGTGACTTCACATTTCTGTTGGGCTCAAGATATGTTATGTTTTTATAAGTTACCCAGTGTTTTCTCATTGTTAGAGTGGAAGTGACATTCTTTTTGTACCTTTCTACATGCCGAGTACAGTCTTGTGCATATATCTTTCTTTTTTACCATAAATTCCTAGAAGTGCAATTGAAACAAAGGATATGCATGAACACATTTTTAAGCCTTCTTTGTACATATGGCTGAATTGCTCTTGGGAGAATTTTGAACACATGCTTCCTTCAGCTACTCCTATAATAAGTCCAGCATTATAATTTCCATGTCAAAAAAAGCTATCCATTTCCTAAGATGTGTATGTACTTGATCAAAAAGCTTTGTCTTTTGCACTGAGAAGGGATCTCTTAAAAAAAAAACAGTATACAGTTGTAAACTAATGGGAAGGACAATATGCCGTCATCATTAGAACCTTTGCGAATGAGATTATTTGGGGACTTCAGTCATCAAAGCTTCTGGGAGAATGTGTAAAGATCACCTTACACGAGCTTCTGCCTTGTGGGAAAGAGTGTTTCCTTGAAATGCCAACATAACTGACATGAGCTGATGCCTCACAGTATTCACTGGAAACATAGGGGAAAATAACAGAAATAACTAGTTGATGGGGGGGGGGGGGGGAAGAAGAAAGCTCGGTTGGTCCCTGGATGTTACAGTGTAGCTAGATGTCCATGGGATCCGTCCTCCTCTGGTGAGCAGGCCCGGATGACCCAGACTCTTTCTGGCCAGACCGGAGGCAGGCTAAGCAACCTGCCCCTTTGCTTCCTTTCTTGGAGCCACTCTGCTGCTTTCTTTGCCATCTGAGCAGGCAGAGGCATCCTCTATCCTCTGATCAAGGCACATTCTGGGGCCAGTAGGGAAATAGGCCTCCACCCTACCACACCTTGCTAACGCCAAGGCCAGTACGGAATGGTTAGAAAGACGTCGCCTGACGTGTTCTCCTGGCTCTTGTTGCTTTGGCATGGTGCTTCAAAGTAGACCAGGGGACTTGAGGGGGCTGCACAGTCAGAGCGAGGCTGATACAGAATCTGCAGGGTCCAGGGCAATCGGGTGTCAGAGGGGGACTTGGGCACTTCAGCAGTGGATGTAGCGATGTCCACTCAGCCTGGACAGACCAGGACGGTTGGTCATCCTACTACATTCCCGCTCACTCTTCTTGTTTGCAGAGCTCACTCTGTCTTTCCCCCACCCTTCGTGTTGTCCTTGTCTTTCAGTTTAGGGGGAAGAAGCGGGATGTCATTTGCCAAAGGACTACAAAGAACAGGCAAGCGGAATTGCGTGGACAGTAGATGCCAACCTGGAACTGAGACTGATCGAAGGACCCTATGAAACCTCCTGCTGCCTACCTGGCAGGAAGAAGGAAATAAAACAGGGGAGAGAAGATATCCTGGATTTTCTAAGTATTTACTTAGAGAAGGCTGAAAAAAGGATATAACCCAGAAATGACAGAGTTTACACTGAATTGGTAAGGTTAAGTTTTCTGTCTTCAGTAGAAATAGGAGGTCTAGAGCTAAGTTTAATATTCACATATATGTAGGGGCGCCTGGGTGACTCAGTCGGTTAGGCATCCAACTCTGGATTTTGGCTCAAGTCGTGAACTTGCGGTTCGTGACTTTGGGCCCCGCATCGTGCTCTGCCACTGACAGTGTGGAGCCTGCTTGGAATTCTCTGTCTCTCTCTGTGTCTGCCTCTCAAAAATAAATAAATATTTAAAAAATATTTACACCTATGTAATTGTTTCCGAAATTCACATCTACAACACAAGACTAAGAGTTTTTTCTTTCAACACATATTGCAATCCGTCTAACGGCTGAACAGAGGTTTTTCTTTGGGTTCTGGGCAAGTTGCAGACCATATTACCTTGTGCTTTTAAAGCATCCGGGTTCTCCCTTTCGCACTGTTGGTGGGAATGCAAACTGGTGCAGCCGCTCTGGGAAACAGTATGGAGTTTACTCAGAAAGTTAAAAATAAAACTACTTTTTGACCCAACAATTGCACTACTAGGTATTTATACAAAGAATAAAAAAAACGCTGACTTGAAGGGACACAGGCACCCCCATGTTTATAGCAGCACTATCAACAATAGCCAAATTATGGGAAAGAGCCCAAATGTCCATGGACTGATGAATGGATAAAGAAGATGTGTATACACACACACACACACACACACACACACACTGGAATACTATACTACTCAGGGATCAAAAAGAATGAAATTTTGCCATTTGCAACAATGTAGATTGAACTAGAATGTATTATGCTAAGCGAAATAAGTCAGTCAGAGACAGAGAGACAAATAT
This sequence comes from Felis catus, assembly GCF_018350175.1. Lineage (NCBI taxonomy): Eukaryota > Metazoa > Chordata > Mammalia > Carnivora > Felidae > Felis > Felis catus. The sequence goes on along the minus strand of NC_058386.1, from coordinate 114,093,732 downwards.
CATATGATTTTATTCATATGTGGAATTTAAGGAATACAACAGATGAACATAGGGGAAGGGAAGGAAAAATAAGATAAAAACAGAGAGGGAGGCAAACCATAAGAGACTCTAAATACAGAGAACAGACTGAGGGTTGCCGGAGGGGAGGTGGGTGGGGGGATGGGCTAAATGGGTGATGGGCATTAAGGTGGGTGCTTGTTGGGATGAGCACTGGGTGTTGTATGTAAGTGATGAATCCCTGGGTTCTACTCCTGAAACCCATACTCCACTGTACGTTAACTAACTTGAATTTAAATAAATAAATTTTATCAAAGCATCTGAGTTCTAAACATGAGTGTTTCATTTGAATTTAGTTTTACATCTTGTTCCCTGCAGCCCAAGAAGAAGATTAAACCCCAAAGAAAGAGGGACCCCTATTCTGCTGTTTCCCTTTGTCGATGAACTGGTGTGAGAAAAACCCAAGCCCGGGATTCCTGAAATAGGTCTGATCAGTTATCTTTAGAGGATGTGTGGACTTTGCACCCCCACTGATGACCCAAGGTCGACAGTTGATTGGGTGAGTGGTTTGCTCTTGTCTGTCCCATCGGGCTTATTTATATGATCACAGATCACAGCTTCTTTATATGATGAACAGGCAGCCTCTGAAAATACAGGCTCCTACTCATTAGTGTGTTCCTGCCCACATCAGAGCTCCTGTTTGTGTCTCCATCCCTCTCCTCTTCCATGCTCTTCCTCCTCCTTTGGGGGGATGCAGAAAGGTACAGGAGCTGGAATTACGCCATGTGTGTGTAAAAGTGCTCACAGTTGCGGTGATCATGGCTAACTTTCTATAAGCAACGATGTTCCAGAACCGCACCGAAAACATGAACTTTCCTGAGAATACCACACGTTTGGAAGGGGCAGGGAATTATGTAGTGCCGGAACATGAACTGTGAGGAAGGCAGAAGAAGGAGGCCGGATGCTTGGGTGACCAACCTCCCCTGTGTGCCTGGGACTGTCCAGACTTTTGTGCTGAAATTCCTCCGTTCTGAGCAAGCCCTCGGCCTGGGCAATCCAGAATGACTGGTCACACTCCCGTGTTCCCTCTCACCCTTCTGTTTCCAGAGCTTACGATCTCTTTTCTCACCCTTCATGCTGTTCTTGTAATTCAGCTTAGGGGGATGATGGGATGTCCTTTCCAAAGGACTGCATCCTAACGCCCTAGCCCTGTGACCATAGCCTTTCTCTGCTGCTACACGTGATAGATGGCCTTCAGAGGCACGACCTGTACTATAGACAACTACCCTGTGCTCGGGGCTAGCACAGCCAGGGCTGGGGGTCCTTAGGGATCACTTTCCAAGATACCAGAAGATGCGCTGTTCTTTCTTTGAAGCCCCAACTTCTCCTCTCCATCCTCCTGGACCTGGGCGGGTGCTGTGCTGGGAGGAGCCCAGATGGCCCTGCTCTGAGTGAGCCATGAAGCCAGCTTGACCCCAGGCTGTGCTCCATGGGAGTGCTGGGCCTGGCCCACCCCGGAAGCATGCCCAGCCCCCCGCCCCCCCCCATCACCTCCAGTTCCCTTAACACAGCTTTCCAGACACTACCCAGTGCATCTAAGGCCAGTAACTACCTGGGGAGCAGGTGATGTCTTTGGGAGAGGCACCTACCTCTGCCTCCCCCAACACTCCTCCAAGGGCAGCCCCTCCAGTCCCTACAGGGTCACTCATGTGGAAAGATGGACTTCTCTTGCCGTTCCCTGGGGCATGGAGGGTGAGGTGGGGTCCTCTTGGTCCCCTCTACCTCTCTGTTAGAAGGAAAATAATGAATCTTCCCTAATTTGATTTTAGAGAGAGTAATTAGTTCTAAACTACTTACGGCACCTCATGGCGTGCCATGGCACCACAATTGAGAACTGCTTTTTAGTTCCTTTCCTCTCAAGGTGCGTGTAGTCCATGGTGCACCACGGGCATCTCCTGGGGGCTTACAAGAAATACAGAACCTTGGGCTTCACCCCAGGCCTGCTGAATCAGAGTCTACCTTTTTTGTTTTTTAAGTTTCTTTCTTTATTTTTGCGAGAGAGAGCGCGACTTGGGGAGGGCCAGGGAGAGGCGGAGAGAAAGAGAGAGAGAGAGAGAGAGACAATCCCAAGGAGGCTCTGCACTGTCAGCACAGAGCCCGACGTGGGGCTCAAACTCACAAACCGCGAGGTCATGGCCTGAGTGGGAGTTGGACCCTTGACCGACTGAGCCTCCCAGGCGCCCCTCAGAGTCCACCTTTTAACAATGACTGCAGGTGATTCACACTCATGTTCAAGTTTAAGAAGCACCCTAGAGCAGTAGGCTGTGAGTATCGCACATTCTCAGGCCTCACCCCAAATCTAACGTATCAGAAACCCTCGGGGTGGGGCCCAGCAATCTGTGTTTTAACAAGCCCCCCGCTCCACCACAGGTGACTCTGTTGGGAACTGAGTTTGAGAAGCGTGTTCTAGAACCGTTCTTTTTTTTATGGATGGAGAGATAGAGGCATAGAGAGGTGAGTGTTCCCAGGCTGTTCTCTGCAACTCCTGGCAGGCATTGCCGATCAGTCACGCCCCTGTTTCTGACTGAACTTGGCCGTGGCCTCCGAGTCTCTAAACGGCTCTCTCGTCACGCACGACCACCATAACGGAGGTGACCGACTTGTCAGGCCAGCAGAAGGGGCTCCGGGACGGCCTCCACGGTAACCTGTGGGCCCGTCTTCACAGAGGGAGGCGTTCTTCTGGGCGGGGCTGGCAAGAGCCTCTGTGGAACAGTTAGGAAAATGCTCATCGCGGCAGGGACGAGGATCGGATCCTCTCACGTTCAGTCTCAGAAAGCAGTGCCGTGACACGCTCGTGTTTTCCGTGGCAGTGCTCAGAATGTGCTCCTGCCATGCTTGTTCAGTGCACTAATTCTGTTCCAGCCGTTGGCCGGCCGTCTCCCCCATGTGGCTGCTTCGCATGTGTTATGGGCTATTAACCGACTGAGCCACCCAGGCGCCCCTTCTAGATGTTTTTAAAACTAGTGTCTGTCTGGGGACACCTGGGTGGCTCAGTCGGTTAAGCGTCTGACGATGGCTCAGGTCACGATCTCACGGGTCACGGGTTCAAGTCCCGCATCGGGCTCCGCGCTGTCGGCTTCGGAGCCTGCTTCGGAGTCTGTGTCTCCCCCTCTCTCTGCCCCTCCCCCACTCGTGCTCTGTCTCTCTCTTTCTCTCTCAAAAATAAATAAGCATTAACAAGTTAAAAATAAGATAAAATTAGTATCTGTCTTGGCTATTCCATGAGCACAGAAATCAGATTTATCTTGCTCATTGTTCGTATTAATTTCCTAGGCCTGCCATAACAAATTATCCCGTGAGGGTGGCTTACAACAACAGAAATGTATTCTGTCACGTTTCCGGAGGTCTAGAAGTCTGAAATCAGTTATCCCTGGGCCAAAATCAAAGTATCCGCGGGGTCATGCTCCCTCTAGAGGCTGTAGGAGAGAATCTGTTTGCTACCTCCTTAAGCATCTAGTGGCTTCCAGAATTCCTTGGCTTGTGGCTGCTTCACCCTAATCTCTGCTTCTGTCATCACATCTGTTCCTGACTCAGATCTCGCCCCCACCGCCTTCCTCCCATAAGGACCCTTGTGGTTACGGTGAGTTCACCTGGATAATTGAGGCTACATTCCTCTTGAGAGCCTTAACTTAATCCTCTTGTTTCCTGTATAAGGTGATAGTCACAGGTTCTGGGGTTAGAATGAGGACCTATCTTTGGGGCAGTCTTTTTCCCACTGCACCGCTCAGTCCCCATCAGCGCCTGGCTCACAGTCGGCGCTTAGGAAAACTGCGTGATAGGAGCGAATGAAAGAATAAGGGAACGCAGATTAGCCAGAGTCATGAGAGAGAAGAGAACCCTGAAGAAAACAAAAAGAATAAATGCAGAGGTGGATGGTGGCTGGCATTTGGTTATTGGTGCTCCAGAGCAGGGCCTCTGGGTCCAGACTGCCCCGGTTTGTATCCCACTTGTCCCATGCACTAGCTGTGTGACCTTGGCAACTTACTCCGCTTTTCTGAGCCTCTGTTTCTTTACCTGTCAAATGGGTACGATGAAACCTACTTGGTAGGATTATTGTAAGACATAGGGGAGCTTTTGTGCATAAAGTTCTTAGAATAGCGCCTGTCAGGCTATCGAATGTAATTTGCTATCTCTAGAACAAAGCGGAGGGCCAGTCACACAGAAGGTGCTGAATAATGTATGTTGGATGAAATCAGGAAAGAAGGCACAGACCTTGTTTTCCTGACATTCTTGGCTCGGTAAGGAGTTTGAGAAACCTCTCAGAATCGCTGTCATATGCAGAAGAATGTGAAAAGTGGCCGAAAACAGGGAGAATGAAAGCTGGAGCGAAGGGGCTAAAGTGGGGACGCGTGGCACAGGTCTGGCCTCGCTGGAACCTCAACGGCAAGTAACAACAGGAAGGGAGAGAAACAGTAGTGGTTGATCAGGCCCAGGTCATGAGTAGCCTTGAACGCCGGGGAAGAAGTTAATTGAATAGCCAACGGGAAGCCCTCGAAGAGTTGTTAGCTGGGAAAATTACCTAACCGGTATGTTTTAGGAGTGCCCACCGGGATTGGAGGTGGGGAGAGGCAGGGAAAGTAGTTAGGGTGCTATTGCCCTATGCTAGGAAAGGGGTAAAGAGGCCTCTGCACGAGGCAGATGGCAGGGGGACAGAGGAGAGGAGGACGGTGACCCGTGTTGCAGGGATTGAGTTAATAATTTTTAGGAGCGAGGGTTAGGGGAACGAGCACAGGTTCCGGGCTTGCTCGCTGACTGGCTGTGGGACTTAGGACAACCCACTGAAGTCCTTTGTGGCTCAGCTTTCTCATCTGTAAATTGGGTCTGGCTGCCTCAGAGAAATGTTCGAAGGCACCCAGTGACGCGCACTACATAGAATAATTGCGACTCTCGTTTGCAGGTGGAAGGTATCAGAACTGTTTTGTTGAAAGTGACAGAAACACAATTCCATTGAGCTTAAAGCCAAAAAGAGAGGAGTGTCAGGGGCACCTGGCTGGCTCTGTCAGTAGGAGTGTGCGACTCTTGGTCCCGGGGTTGTGACTCAGAGCCCCACGTTGGGTGTAGAGATTACTTACAAATAAAATCTTTAAACAAGAGAGACAGGGAGAGGCATGTATTGGTTCCTATGCTCAAGCTAGGGAAGCTAGCCTTGGGGACAGCTGGCAGTTAGGAAGAAGAATGCTGTTTTGAAAAAAATGTTTATGTATGCGATGCCTGGGTGGCTCAGTCGGTTGGGCATCCGACTTTGGCTCAGGTCACGATCTCACAGTTTGTGGGTTTGCGACCCGCATCGGGCTCTGGTGCAGGCCTTGAACTCGCAAACCACGAGATCGTGACCTGAGCCGAAATGAAGAGTCAGGCACTTAGCCGACCGAGCCACGCAGGTGCCCCAGGAAGAAGAATGCTTTTAGGTATTTGTTCCTCTTCCCCCCTCTCCTCTGCCTGTCAGTCAGGTTCATTCTTTCCTGCCGGAGGCTGGCATTCTCCAGGCGGTGAGAAACCGGACCACGGGGCAAGCTGAAGCTCATGTCCTTCCAGGCCGCTGACCCAAGAGCAAAGGATGTCCTTATCTCCAGCTCCAATTTGAAAAATGCCAGAAAAAGATGTAGATTGGCCAGGCTTCTGCCCTATGAGTCCCAGAGTCACTTTCTCAGAAGAGCGGTGGGGACCCCAGGCTTAGCAGCTGCGGAGGCTTCTGGGACCTGGGCAACTACCGTAATGCGGGTCCCACGGTAGTTGAGGGTAAAGAAGGAGTCAAGGTGGGCTAACAGTTCAGGCCTGAGGGTATCATTCAAAATGAAACCCAGGATTCAGGAGGTGGAGCTGGTACGTTGGGGAACGTGCCCTGGGTGGGTTGCATCCCTGCGGCCCTTGACCTTCGGCGTGTGTAAGGAGACTGCGTGTCTCTTTTTTATTAAAATAATTCTTCGTAATGTTTATTTTTGAGTGAGAGAGAGACAGACAGACAGACAGAGTGTGAGCAGGGGAGGGGCAGAGAGAGAGGGAGACACAGACTCCGAAGCAGGCTCCGAGCTGGCAGCACAGAGCCCGAGGCGGGGCTCCAACTCACGAACTGCGAGATCATGACCCCAGCCGAAGTCGGACGCTGAACTGGCTGAGCCACCCAGGTGCCCCGAGAAGACTGCGTTTCTGATGACATCAAGTCCAGCCTCCTCTCAGTCCCCAGCCTTGCCCAGCCTTGTAAATAGCTGGGCCCGCCTTGAGAAGCCCTTGGCCCTTGCTGATGTGTGGCCGTGATAAGCTTCCCTATTCTACTGTCTCAGTTCTTTGTGTATGTAGGGGGTGAGTGGTGCTGTCCTGACCCTCTTTTCAGCCACTGCCAGGAGGCATCCACTTGATGGTTAATTAGACACTCCAAGCGTGACTAAAATGTGACCGAGCTGTGCGCTTCATGCCAACTCATCCTTCTTCCCCCAGGTTATGTAATTTTTTTTCTCAAAAGTGTTAGGATCAGATCCGGGCTGTGCAAGCCAGCAGCACCCCCTGGGCATTGGTGACCCTGGCCTTGGACTTTTCAGTTTGAGCAAGTGCGATAGGACTTTGCTGGTGATGACAACAGCGGCGGTGGTGGTGAAGAGGAGGAGGACTAGAGCTATAAGGGTACGGATGAGTGTTTTCATGAGACCCGGCTTCTTTTCGAAGCGAGTCCCGGTCATACACATCATCTCCCTGGACCCTCCTGACGCCTCTGGGAGGCGGTGAGGGCTAGTGGAAAGAACACAGCGGCCACTTGCAAAGACCTGGTTTGTATCCCATTTCCGTCATTCAGGGGCAGGTCATTTCACCCCTTGGAGTCTGTTTCCCTTCTGGAAAACAGCATGATACCTGTACTGCCCGTTTCCCCGGAAGACTCCATGTGAAAAAGCACAAAGTGCCTGACGTCGTGGGCGTTCAGTAAATCTCCATTCCCCGTCTTACAGATGAAGGACATCCAGAGTCCGGGGCTTTCTGCTGAATTACCTTGGACCAGTTGCTAAACCTCTCTGTGCCTTGGGTTCGTCATCCATAGGGAGGGGAGGGGCTCCTAGCCGTCAATAAGTTTCAGAGTGAGGCAGAGAGGAGTCTGAATGCGACTTCACTAGCACTGTCTCGGCCTCATCTGTAAAATAAAGATGATCATTGCATTTGCCTGCTATAAAGCTGGACTTAGTTCAGAGAAATGAGCCCTGCCATGGATTGAATGGTGGACCCCCCCCCCCCGCCAAATTATGGCCATGTCTTAATTCCCAGAACCGGGAATGTGATCTTATGTGGGAACAGGGTCTTTGCCGATGTAATTACGTTAAGTATCTTGAGATAAGATCACCCTGGATTGTCTGGATGGGCCCTAAATCCAATAAGTGTCCTCCTACAGAAAGGAGAGAGAGATTTGACACGGAGGCACACGGGGAAGGGGGATGAGAAGATGGGAGCAGAGATTGGAGCGCCGCTCTGTGAGCCAGTGGATGCCGAGGGTTGCAAGCAACTTCCAGAAGCTAAGAGAGAGAGCGGCAATGAATGGTGTCTTCCACAGAGCCTCCGGAAGGAGCCATCCCTGCCCACACATTGATTTCAGACTTCTGGCTTCCAAGAACTGCGAGAGAATACATTTCTGTTGTTTTATGCCACCCAGTCTGTGGTACTTTGTTACAGCAGCCCGGGGAAATTGATCCAGACCCTAGAAGAAGTTAAGCTAAGAGATGAGTTGGGCTGGTGAAGGTATTTTCCTGTGGGCCTCCCACAGCACCTCCAGCCCGTGTTAAAGTCTTGTGGATAGAAAAGAAGATTCCCCAAGGGAAAGAATGACCTCTTGCCCTCAGCAGGGATAACATCTCTATGGGTACCCTAGGGGGCTCCAAATACTCTAAGGGGTTGGCTATGAAAAGCCAGTTGGGAAATGAGGCCAGACAGACTAACCTCTGTGACAGAAGAGGCAGAGAGAGAGAGACAGAGAGAGAGAGGGAGGGAGGGAGAGGGAGAGAGGGGGGGAGGGAGGGAGAGGGAGAGGGACTCCGCAGGAATCAAGAAAAGATCAATTTACCCTTTTGGCTACGTTGTTGTCTCATTGCTTTTGAAAATTAAATTCCGCTTAGGGAAAGGAAAGGGAGCTACGACTTCTTGATTGCCAAGTCTCTGCAAGTGCTTTACACACACTTTTGCATTTGATTGTCACAACTACCCTGAGAGGAAGACAAGTACTATCGTTACTCTTGTTTTATCAGTGAGGTAATTCGAGGCCCAGAGTCTCAGGTCTAGTGAGTGACACAGCTGGATTTCAAATTCACTCGTGAAAAGGGGAAATGAGTGTACAGGTATCTAGATGCCCTTATCTGGAAAGATACATTTTCGTCATAATTTCCAAGGGTATTGTGACCCCAGTAGCTAAAGAATTCTTGCTGGAGAGCCCTACTGTTATTTTCTGAGTCTCCTCTGAGGTGTTCTGGGCAAGTCTTCCCTGATACTTCCCTTTAAAAATAATTAAGTGAACAGAATTGGCAAGGAGCCCCGCCCGCATGCCTTTATACTACTGTTCCACTGCGGTTTCCGCGCAGGTTCATACTTCCTCCTCCCAAGCACAGGTCGTGTGTTCTTTTCATTTCTGCATCGCTGGCAGCAAACACAGGGTTTGGTGTATCGAGGAACTTGGCAAATGTTAGATGGATGGGAGGGTGGGTGTATGGGTGCATGGAAGGATGGGTGGTTGGATGATGGATGGATGGATGGATGGATGGATGGGTGATGGATGGATGATGGATGGTGGATGGATGGATGGATGGATGGATGGATGGATGGATGGATGATGGATGGATGGATGATGGATGGATGGACGATGGATGGATGATGGATGGATGATGGATGGATGGATGGATGATGGATAGATGATGGATGGATAATGGATGGATGGATGGATGATGGATGGATGATGGATGGATAGATGGATGATGGATGGATGATGGATGGATAGATGGATGATGATGGATGATGGATGGATAGATGGATGATGGATGGATGATGGATGAATGGATGGATGGATGGATAGATGGATGATGGATGGATGATGGATGGATGGATGATGGATGATGGATGGATAGATGGATGATGATGGATGATGGATGGATAGATGGATGATGGATGGATGATGGATGAATGGATGGATGGATGGATAGATGGATGATGGATGGATGATGGATGGATGGATGATGGATGATGGATGGATGGATGGATGATGGATGGATGATGGATGGATAGATGGATGATGGATGGATGATGGATGGATGGATGATGGATGGATGATGGATGGATAGATGGATGATGGATGGATGATGGATGAATGGATGGATGGATGGATGATGGATGGATGGATGATGGATGGATGGATGATGGATGGATGGATGGATGATGGATGGATAGAAGAAAGGAAGGGTGGGTAGATGGACGGTTGGATGGGTGAGTGGATGGTCCAGGGTCTCTTTGTGGTTAATATCCAGGCCTCTTTCATTGTTTGAAGCTTGTAATATATTAAGAAAAGAAGTAATACTAAAATAAGGTTATAACACTTGTGCTATGTTTATAATATTTCTTTTACTATATTACTAATAACACTTTTGACATGCACTTAAAATATCACTGTAGTATAACTTTATTTGGATTAAAAGAGTTATTGTCTATAAAGGGCTCAGAACAAGAACTGGTACATACCAAAGAGTGAACAGATGTTTTTAGGAAAATATATTGGCTGGAATTATCTTGAAGGGGGGGGGGTAGAACAGAAGAGGAAATAGCCATTTTTGAGTATTACTATGAACCAGGTAGGATGCTAGTGATTTCCAAATGCATTATTATCTGCATTTTGCAGATACAGAAACTAAAATTCAAAGATACAGCGCCCCCATCAGGCTGATAGATGTGTAGTTTCTCATTCCCACTCTCTCCCACTACCCTGGTAATTGGAGGAGCCAGACTATGGCTGGTGGTACAGGAGTCCTTTCTTGGTATGTGTGGTTCCAGGACCTCTGTTGGACAGTATTAATCATGTTAGCCTTTATAATAGCTGCACTTTGCGAAGGAGGTTGGACCAGAGTGATCTGACAGGAGAGCAAAGGAAACACCAAACAAGAAAACATAAAAATTTTGCTTGGCCCTTGGGGCGCCTGGGTGGCTCAGTCAGTTCGACATCTGACCCTTGATTTAGACAACAGTCATGATCTCACGGTCCGTGAGATCGAGCCCCGCACCGGGCTCTGTGCTGACAGCGTGGAGCCTGCTTTGGATTCTCTCTCTCACCTCTCTCTCTATCCCTCCCCCTGCTTGTGCACACGCTCCATCTCAAAATAAAGAAACTTTAGACAGCAAAACCAAAAAGACCATGCTTGCTTGGCCCGAGTACGCATGTTTTGCTGCTCCTTGAGGCATGCTCGGGTCGAGTCCCTCTTTGTCCGATTAGGCCAGCAGAAGAGCAGTTTTCTTCAGTCCTGTGAAGAATTCTGTCGCTGCCCCAAGCACAAGGTGAAAATCTCAGAAGACCGTCCCAATGTTTTCATCTCCTGCCTGGGCTTATTCCCCTCAAAGGTTTTTGTGTGTACACTCGACTCTTGGACAATGCCAGGGTGAGGTGCACTGACCCCGCCCCCACCCTGCGTGGTCAAAAAATCCACGTATAACTCTTGGCACCGCCAAATTTAACTGCCAATAACCTCCTGTTGACCAGAAGCCCACTGATAGTGTAAACATTCAATTAACACGTACAGTTGACCTTTGAACAACATGTATTGGAACTGTGCGGGTGCACTTGTACGTGCATTTTGTTTTCAATAAATATAGCACAATACTATGAATGTATTTTCTTTATGATATTCTTCATATTTTCTTTTCTCTAGCTTACTTTATTGTAGTAATACAGTATATCATACATAGAACACACCAAAGATGTGCTAATGGAACAGAGGTCCCTTCACGAGCCTTATATCTTTGAGGTTATCGGGGAGGGACTGGCCTGATAGAGGAGGGGATCGGCCCCGTTCGGTTGGGTTTCCATCATTTGCAGTGAAAAGTCCTAAGTGGTGCATTCAAGGAAACCCCTCTCTGCCTTCCTCCCTCATCTTCCAAACCGGAAATGCCGTGGTCTCCTGACAAGATCAATCCAACCCTGGGCACCTGCGGCCTGAGAGATCCACATAGCTCCAGAGCCGGCCCCCTCCTCAGATCTGTGCCTTCTGCCTCTATGGATTCCCCAACCAAGGAAGCTGTTTTCCTCTTTTGCCATACTCCTTTCACCTAGCCTCCCTGTCTGCAGCACTGACCATTCTGCTGCCATCGTCGTAGGACATTTCTGACCCCAGGCTCCTGGGATGAGGGCCTGCTTCTTCCCTTGCAAATTTCATTTTCCCAGATGGCAATCTCTGTGCCTCTTGAAGGCAATTTCCTTGATTAAATTCTTTTGTAACTATGGATCATATGGCTTCTGCGAGGCTGGGTTCCACCATTTACTTTACTTGACCTTTGGAAATGTTTTTTATGTATGACAAATGACAGCAAATAAAAGCAGCTGCCACCCCCCCCCCCACTACCTGTTTTGCATTTCTGGGAAGGGTGTCCAGATAGCTTTAGATAGGAACCTTAGATAGTGTCTAGACAGCTGTAGGCAGATACTGTTGTTTCCTGTGTTTAAGATCAACGATAACATTTTATATCTTTCACCAAGTGCTCACCATGTACTAGGTGCTGAGGTGCCGAGAGAGAGGGAGAAAGAGACAGACAGATGGACAAAGAAGTCCCAGTCCCTGTCATCGAAGCACACACCTGACATTATCCTAGGTAGTCTACATCTGTCAGGTATTTAATCTCCTGACTTGGTCATGGCGCTGCTGTGGAGAACAAGTAGGCTCGTGGCCGGGAAAGCGGATCAAGAGTCTCTCCGGGTGGGAGGTGGAGGAGGCCGTGGTCTGTCTTAGTGACTGTGGTCAGTGTTCGTACTTCCAGGCTGATCCACAGTCTCCTTTTCTTTGACTCTGCCTATGCCATCCGACCTAGGGGCTGGACCCATCCATGCGAGGTCCCACAAAAGAAGCTTCTACAAGAACGGAGATCACAAAGAGCACAGACCCAGCATAGTCACCTTAAAAATGCTCGCAGGGCCAGTCATGAGGAGTGGGGCACCGCGACACCCCAGTGAGGTTGCTCGTTGCTTTAGCCTGTGGATTGCTCTGAGTGAAGGGATCTTAGCCAAACGTAGCCCTCAGCCCAGTGACGCCAGCACACCCTTGCTGAACCGTTCGGCAGGCACCGGACACCAAACCCAAACCTGATCTCGCGATGTTCACCGTCTCTGAAACACGTTCACTGCACCCTTATCCCCACCCTTGCCATCCCACTGCTCTGCACACAATCTTAGAAGTCTTCCCCGACTTTTCCCACTCCTTCCTTCTCATTTCCAAATAGACACCTAGTTCTGCGGATTCTGTTTTGTAAATTCTGATCCAGTCTGTCCACTTTTTTCTTGCCTCCCCATTCCGGAATAGGCCACCACCGCCTCTCGCCCGGTCCTCTGTAATAGTCAACTGGTTGGCCCTATGCTTGTATTCCTGCCTCCACCGGTACATTCCCCACAGTATTGCCATGGGATATTGAAAAAAATGCAAAGCAGAGCACATCAACCCCTTTCTTGGAACATATATTGGCTTCCCATTGCTTCAGGAGAAAGTCTCCAGTCCTTACTGCAACCCGGAAGGCCCTGTGTGTAATCTGTTCCTCTCTGCCTCTCTATTTTATTTTTTTAGATGTTTATTTATTTTGGAGAGAGAGACCTGCACAGAGAGTGAGCAGGGGAGGGGCAGAGAGAGAGGGAGACACAGAATGTGAAGCAGGCTCCGGGCTCCAAGCTGTCAGCAGAGAGCCCGACGTGGGGCTCGAACTCACAGATTGTGAGATCATGACCCGAGCCGAAGTCGGACGCTTAACCGATGGAGCCACCCAGGCACCCCTCGGCCTCTTTAACTTCCCCTCATACCAAACTCTCCCTACCTCTATGTGCAGCAGCCTCACTAACCTTCTTGCAAGGTTTATCCAATTCCAGAGTCTTCCTTTTACTTGAGAAGCTTCCCTGTCAGTGCCCCCCTTTCACTACCAATTTTCTTTACTTTCTGGTCTCAGTTTTTCTACGACTTCCTCTGAGCAGCCTTCCTTCTCTGAGCACTGAGACTGGGTTGACCTCCCTCTCATACCTCCTCAGCACTTCATATATTTTCTTCTTTGCATTTCTCAAGGTGGAATGAAATGAGGGTGCAGTTAGTGGTTCCGTGTGGCCCTCCCCATCTCGAACTCCATGAGGGCGGTGGCCGCTGCCTTGCTCAGCACTGGGTCCGCAGGCCCCGGCCAGGGCCTGATCCACGCGTGACGCAGAACAGGAGCGTTCTGACTCATCCGAGTTTTGTTAGATCTCTAGGCCAGATGACTTCCGATCTCTCTGCTTGCTGTAGCCCTGAATCTGAGGGAAACCCATGAATAACCCATTTTGGGCTACATTCTCTGTCTCAAATCCTTCTACGCTGTCTCTGTCCTACTTCCGGCCACCGTCATGTGTCCCATCCACACTTCTACAATTGCCTTTCTATCTGGATACCTTTCAGCTTTTTCTCCTCAGACCCACCTTAGACTCTTTCACTCACCTTAGACGCTGATATAAAGAACTACTGTTCCCAGTAGAGTCCCTTTTTTTTAATGTCACACATATACTTGTGCTGTTTTTTCCACTGGGAATGTTCTTTGCCGATATTTCAGCTTATCCAGATGGTACCCATTCTTTAGGACATACTTCAATTGATGCCCTTTGAATTTCGTTTTCTCTTATTCTCTCCTTCTCTTAGCTGAAAGGGATTCTCCTCCTGGTCTGAGCTTCGCCAGTATTTTATCAGGACCTCCTTCATGGTTCTGATTACTTTCTGCCCTGTGTTAGGCTTGTGAGTGAACATTTTACCTCTCTGACTCCCATTTATCTGGGCACTGGGAGCAAAAAGTCATCTTTATATTCCCCTTGGTGTCTGGCCCAGTTCTTGCCACTTCAAAGGACCATAATACATGTTTGTGGCATGAATCCTTTCTCTTCCCCTACTCACTGGACTACTCGGATATGTTATATTAGATTCCTACAGCTGCCATGACAAAGTACCAACACTGGGTGGCTTCAACAGCAGAAACTTATTGTCTCTCTGTTCTTGAAGTCCAAAATCAAGGTGTTGGCAGGGTTGGTTCCTTCTGAGGGCTGAGGGAAGGATCTGTTCCAGACCTCTCTCCTTGGCCACCAGATGCCTGTCTTCTCCTTATGTCTCTTTTACATTGTCTTCCCTCTATGCCTGTCTTTGTATGCAAATTTCCCCTTTTTTTATTTAATTAATTTTTTAAATTTATTGCCAAGTTAGTTAGCATATAGCGCAACAATGATTTCAGAAGATTCCTTAATGCCCCTTAGCCATTTAGCCCATCCCCCCTCGCATCCCCCCTCCAGTAACCCTCTGTTTGTTCTCCACATTGAGGGGTCTCTTATGTTTTTGTCCCCCTCCCTGTTTTTATATTCTTTTTGCTTCCCTTCCCTTATGTTCATCTGTTTTGTATCTTAAAGTCCTCCTATGAGTGAAGTCATATGATATTTGTCTTTCTCTGACTGATTTCGCTTAGCATAATACCCTCTAGTTCCATCCACGTAGATGCAAACGGCAAGATTTCATTCTTTTTGATTGCCGAGTAATACTCCATTGTGTATATATACCACATCTTCTTTATCCATCCATCCATTGATGGACGTTTGGGCTCCTTCCATACTTTGGCTATTGTTGATAGTGCTGCTATAAACATGCGGGTGCGTGTGTCCCTTCGAAACAGCACACCTATATCCCGTGGATAAATGCCTAGTAGGGCAATTGCTGGGTCGTAGGGTAGTTCCATTTTTAGTTTTTTGAGGAACCTCCATCCTATTTTCCAGAGTGGCCGCACCAGTTTGCATTCCCACCAGCAGTGCAAAAGGGTTCCTCTTTGTCCGCATCCTCGCCAACATCTGTTGTTGCCTGAGTTGTCAATATTAGCCATTCTGACAGGTGTGAGGTGGTATCTCGTTGTGGTTTTGATTTGCATTTCCCTGATGATGAGTGATGTGGAGCATTTTTTCATGTGTCGGTTGGCCATCTGGATGTCTTTTTTTGGAGAAGTGTCTATTCATGTCTTCTGCCCATTTTTTCACTGGATTGTATTTTGGGTGTTGACTTTGATAAGTTCTTTATAGATTTTGGATACTAACCCTTTATCTGATATGTCATTTGCAAATATCTTCTCCCATTCTGTCAGTTGCCTTTTAGTTTTGCTGATTGTTTCCTTCACTGTGCAGAAGCTTTTTTATTTTGATGAGGTCCCAGGAGTTCATTTTTGCTTTTGTTTCCCTTGCCTCCAGAGATGTGTTGAGTAAGAAGTTGCTGTGGGAAAGGTCAAAGAGGTTTTTGCCTGCTTTCTCCTCAAGGATTTTGATGGCTTCCTGGCTTACATTTAGGTCTTTCATCCATTTTGAGTTTATTTGTGTGTCTGGTATAAGAAAGTGGTCCAGGTTCATTCTTCTGCATGTCACTGTCCAGTTTTCCCAGCACCACGTGCTGAAGAGACTGTCTTTATTCTATTGAATATTCTTTCTTCTTTTGTCAAAGATCAGTTGGCCATACGTTTGTGGGTCCATTTCTGGGTTCTCTATTCTGTTCCATCGATCTGAGTGTCTGTTCTTGTGCCAGTAGCATACTGTCTTGATGATTATAGCTTTGTAATACAGCTTGAAGTCCACCAAGTTTCCCATTTTCACGAGCACATTATCGTATTGGCTTAAGGCCCATTAGCCTAATGACCTTGTCTGTCAACTAATTACATCTACGATGACTCTCTCTCCAAATACGGTCACATTCCAAGGTGTTCTGGTTAGGTCTTCAACATTCGAATTTTAGGGGGGACATGATGTAATCTACAGCTTACCCCAGCTCAAAACAAACACAAATTGTTCTTCAACCTTGATTAATTCCAACCTAGTCAAGTGCTTACTTTGTGAGGATACCAGAGTAAGGGCAGTAGAATGAAAGAAACACATATTTCTCTGCCTCTTTGGATCTGAGGGTGGGGTGACAGTGTACTAGTGCCTAGCATGGTTCCTGGAACATCGCAGGCATCCTAGAAACGTTGAAAGAACACGGTGCTGCCATGGGAGTCAGTGGACCCAGATTTTAGACTGCTACTTTTGCCACTTGTTTGCCGTGTAGTGTTGGGAAGCCACTTCCAACCTCGCAGACTTAGTTACCCCACTTTGGGACCTCAGGGTCTGTCCAGGTCAGACACAGCCTGGGGGAATCCCTGATGGGATGTCATGGAGAAGAATGAAATCTGGACCCACGTCAGTCCGGGCTGCTCTTGTCCTGCCTTGTCAGTGGTACAGCCAAGTCATTTCTGGACCTGGGGCCCCGTGTTGGAGCTCCATGTTTCTTGACCTTGGCTGCTGCAGCACAGGAAAAGTTGTGCCTATCTCAGATAGCCGTCAGGAACACTCTCTAGGTGATTCGTACCCTTAGAGTTCCTTGAGAGCAGGTACCATGACTTCTTTATCATTTCTTTTTATTTTTTAAAATGTTTATTTTTGAGAGGGAGAGAGCACACGCTTTGGGAAGGGCAGAGAAGAAAGGGGACAGAGGATCTGAAGTGGGCTCTTCCCTGACAACGGAGAGCCCGACACAGGGCTCGAGCTCACGAGCCATGAGATCGTGACCTGAGCCAAAGTGGGACACTTCACTGACTGAGCCCCCCCAGGCGCCCCTCATGACTTGTTTTTTTAAAAATTATTTTTATTCATAGATTATAGAAAACTTCAAGTATATACAAAACCTAAAGAGAAAAGTACAATTGGCTACCCTCACGAGCTACCCGGCGATAACAATCATCAACTCAAGGGCATTCTTATTTCCTCTTTATCCTTGCCTGTTTTCTCCTATCAACCACATATGGTTTGAAGCCATTCTCAAGCCTCATATCATTTCATCAATAAATGCTTCAATGTATGTCTCTAAATGGTAAGGTAATTTTATCACCGTATCACATCTAAAAAAAATCAACAGCAATTCCTCAGCGATCAAATATCCAGCCCACGTTAAAATTCCCCCAGTCGTGTCATAAATATGTTCTTACATTTGGTATGTTTGGCTCAAGGTCCAAACAAGGTCCATACGTTGTCTCTCAGATAGCTTTCAATCATTAAGTTCCCCCTTCCCTTTTGTCTCCTTCAAATGTATTTGTTGAAGAAACGGGAGACCATAGACTGCTTCCTCTCTGTTTCCCTGGTGCCTCGTGTGGCACCAAGAAAAGAGACAGAACGTAGTTCACATTGGGAGAATGAACGAACAGGTAAATGAAGGACCACAGCCGTCCCAGCGGGCACCTTGCCGGGGCGAGCCTTCTGCTTCCCAGCTGGACTAGTCTCTCTTTGGACTAGTCTATCATTGGACTAGTCTCTCTTTGTTGAGCCTCAGTTTCCTGGTCTGCAGAGTGGAGCTGCTGATCCCTGCCTTCTGTTCCAGCTCCCAGGAGGTTGTGACAAAGGCTGTGATTTTAAAAATAAAGCCTAAAACAGCCTTGAGCAAATGGTGCTATAAATACCAGAGGAGGGATTCTATTATTAAATGTCCTTTGTTCATAGAAGCTTCAGGCAGAGTGGTAAGGTTGAGAAGTAGAACCCCTTTGCTTTGTCTTTGGTGCTTTTGGGAGTGTGGTGACTAGCACAGGCGGGGCCAGGCGCACGCCCTGGGGCTGGGGAGCCCGGTCAGTGCTGCTGTGGCTGGGGCAGGCTTGCAGTATCTCATTGCAGGCTGGCAAAAATAGAATAGCCAGGAGAATGTGGGGACGGAGACAACTGTTCCTGTTTTGAAAAGCGTCGGAAGGATGTAGCTACAGGTGGGGGTGAAGGTCTGCCCCTAGGAGCAAAGCCCAGCCAGGAAGTCGCTGGGCCCCCAAGCTGGAGAGCTGAGATTTGGGCTGGACTCCTGACAGCACCTGGGGCCCCAGTGTCTGGCCGCGTCACTGGTGACAATGGAGGCCGCCTTCCCTGGAAATGCTGCACGTGTTGATGAGTCAATTGGTTTTCATTCCAAACAAAGAGATCAGAGAAGCTCTGATGCTGTGGCCAAGAGCTGCTGCAGAGAAGTGAATAGCCAGTTAGGTCAAGTTTCAGCCTTCCCTGGTTTGAAGACAGCCCCATGCCAGCAGCCATGAGATCCTGCTCTGGCTCACGCCAAGCCACCAGGAAACAAAAGAGGGCCTCCCCTCTTGGGTACTAAACTGCACTCCAGACGGGGACTCTGTGGGAGGCGGTATTTGGGCTTTTCCCCCTTCCCATCCCCCCCAGGCCCCCCCCCCCCCCACTAGGTGGCACTTGTGGAGGCCATTCCTCTGGTCTAGAACCTACTGGGGCGCGCCTGCAAGGTAAGCGCGATGAGAACGACAAAAATGACAACAGAGCCCGGGAGTTTGCAAAATGAGCAAATCACTAGGAATTTCAAAAGTAAATCTGAAAGTAACGAGGACCTAAATGTACCCATATGTGAAGTGGGAAGTTTCAAAGTTTCAGCCTTTTCTGAGCTTTCTGTGTGCCCAAAAGAGGAGCCTATTTTGGAAGTGGAAGAAGTAGGATTTTTTTTTCCCCTCGTCAACTCAAAAGTGGTTGAACCAATTTAGCTCAAACTATAAAAAGACAAAAACCAAATGCACTCTGGCACAAGATTTCTGTGTGGCATTAGAGTGGAAGCAACTAGAGGGGGAAGAACATGGAAACCGGGTGCCTGGAAATCATATGCTTCCAGCTGACTTTTCACATGCCCATCAGAGGGGCTTAGGGGGGTGGGTTTAGGGCCTGAGGTTCCGAGTCAAACAGGCAACGAATCCCAAATTAAATCCTCTCTTTATGTGGAGGTTACTAGAAGTTTCCTGGAACCTGAAATTATTTTTCTAAACGTTCTCGTGTTCTATAAAGCCACCAGCACAGCCAGGATTTTCATTAATAGGTTTAATGAATGAATTTAACTATGTATTGACCAATTAAAGAGGGAAGTGGTCTGGAGCTATTAAGGACACAAACTTTGGAGGGACGCCTGGGTGGCTCAGGCGGTTAAGCGTCTGATGCTCCATTTCAGCTCAGGTCCTGATCTCGCAGTTTGCGAGATCGAGCCCCACGTCGGGCTCTCTGCTGTCAGCATGGAGCCTACTTGGGGATTCTCTCCCCCCTTCTCTCTGCCCCTCCCCAGCTCATGCTCGCTCGCTCGCTCTCAAAAATAAATAAAACATTTTTAAAAAATTAAAAACGAAGAAAGAACACAACCTTGGCAGACAGGTGCACCTAGGTTCATACCCCAAGCTGCTTGACTTTGATGCTGAGCCTACTGCTGCTTCTGTAGAACCTGGCTGAATTTGCCTCAGGCTTTCACACGTATTAAATAAGATAAACATGAAACACTTAGAGTGGCGCCTGACACATGACAAACCCCCAAAATAGCGGTTATAGTAGTCGTAGTCACGTAGTAGTTGCAAAACTGGGGGTGGCCTGAGGGCTTGTCTCCCTGTGCTTTTCTACCAAATCATCTAGGTTAGTGTTTTCCAAAAAAGTAGACTGTGGGGACCGGCAGTCGGAAATGTGTTTTGTGCGGCGATTGAAGAAACAAAAGTTCCGCAGAACAACACCCATCCTTCTGGTGCGTAGTGCGAGCAGTTCTAGTCTAGCCTGCTTTCTTGTGTTCAGTTCTGTTCTAGTCTACTCTCTTTATTTTATTTCTTTTCATTTTTACGTGCTGACACAGCCCACTGTATAGATCTCCCTACTATCTAACGGGTCATGGCGCACAGGCTGTTAAATGCTTACCTGGATGAATCCGGGGAGGGCGCTTATCACCCTCGTGATCCCAGAGAGCTGTCTTCTTCGGAATTAACACCTCTGGCCCAGGTTTAGAGCCAAAGTAAATGTTCCCCGAATTTTCTTCCCCAATAAAACTACCTGTTGGAACAATGACAGCTGCAAAGCGATCGGACATCAGTCCTCCTCATGCTTTCACCACTGGTCTGGCTCCTGGATGAAGACATTCTTTTCTAGACCCTTCTAGCGAGCCAGGCCAGTATCCCGGTTTGGCTGCAGAACCTGGCACAGACACGCAAATATGTGTGTGTGTGTGTGTGTGTGTGTGTGTGTGTGTGTGTGTGCGTGCTCATACATACGAGAGAGAGAGAGAGAGAGAGAGAGAGAGAAGGAGAAGCAGAGAGGGAGGGAGGGAGGGAGGAGGAGAAACAGAGAAAGAGAGAGAGAGAGTTAGGAATTGGGGAAGACAGGGAAATGACTGCCAACTTCTCAACTTTTCTCTCAATATCATCTAGCTACCAGGTTTCTGCCAGACTGGAGGGGAATGGCCACTGCCCGGGGTAGTAACACTTTCCAAAGGATCCCCCTCCTCTGGAGGTGTCTGAGACGGCGAAGAAAAACCAAAGCGCCGATAGTTGCCAGCTCTTTGCTCCGCCTCCCTCGCTAGGTCCCTGCGCCTTGACAGAGCCTTGGTCCAGTAAGATGATCTGACCACAGCTGGTCTCCTACACTTAGAACAAGTTGGAAGCAAGAGAACTTGGGGCAGGAATCCGGTTTCACTAAAAATAGCCGCAATATAGACCCTGTGACTTACCACTCCTCAGAACGGTCTGATGTGGACCGCACAGGGGCCACTGACCCCTGCCATTACTTGGGATTATTTGCTTTCCCTGCCTGGAGCCCCTGAAACCAGGACGGGCTTAGGGCGCTGAAGGCACTTTGACTCAGATGCAGACTCTTGCCAATCTCAGAAACGCACGATGACGATGTGACCGAGAAGCTTCCTCCCCCTGGGAGCGCGTGACTGTTGGCACTGATAGCGACAGGTCCTTTTAAGATTTTAGTCCATTGTGGCATCGTGTTTCCTCTTCACTGCCAGGCCCATTGCGTCTCCACTTCTAAGGTAGGTGAAAACAAACCAAATGGGGGAAATGCTACTGGGATTGTGATCCTCTTGGGCGACTCCTGCGTGGGTTTCCTCGGCCTAGGGCGGGGGGGGGGGGGGTGGAATGTCAAGGCAGGACGTAGCTTCTGAGTAAAAGTCCGTGCTCCCGACACACAGGTCAAGCCACAGTAATGATTGGGAAGTAATTCCTTTCCTCGATCAAGCCACAGTAATGACTGGGGATTATTTCCTTTTCTTGCATCCTCCTCCCCCCCAACTAAGGTATCAGCCAGCGGGAAAGTGCCTCACATGTTAAATTTAACCCTTTCTCAACTTCTCAACCTAGAGCTGCTTTATTGGACATGCCTCGTCCTTCCTGTCCTGCTCTTAACTCTGAGAATGTGGATTTGGCTCAGGGCAGTGGTTATCTGTGTTCACCTTTTCCACTCTACAGCGACAGAGAGTAATGTAGAACAGCCTAGAGCGGGGATTCCCGTAACTCAGGCCGTCCCTGTGGAAGAGGGAATCCAGTGCAGGTACACAAAAGATTTGCTTGGATTCCATTTCCACCCTGAAATGCCGCTGTCGGGACTCATCTCTGATTTCTAGCCTGTTTATAGCAGTGGGCCTTGGGAAAGGACTTGGAAATGAAGGGGGGGCCGGAGATTTCTGGGGGGTAAGATTAGGAGCCCTCAGAGAGAAAAAGAAGCTGCCTTCATTGTCGGAAGGTTAAATACTACCAATTTCTTGCTTAAAGTTGACTTTAGAGCACCGTGCTGAGAAAACTCGTATGCCAACCTTCCAGCTCGCCAAACTAAGGTGTTTTCATGTAAGTGAGGAGACACTTCAGTAACAGATACGCTTACTTTAAATGAAAATCATAATCTTAAAATATTACATGGCTGGAAGAGACAAATCTTCAGATGCAGAATCATCGGTCTCTGTGCATTTTGTAGAAGACCGGGTTACTAACTGATGCTTGGGCACTACACCCCCTCCCCAACTTTGTTTTCTTTCATCCGTCTTCAAGGTAGATGAGCCCAAAGAACATAAACTTAAAATCTTAAACCTAGAAGAAGCATCTTGGCAGTCATATGGTGTGTAATTCTTCTTGGAACATAATTTGGGATGAGTGTCTACTTTTATCCTTAGACTGTTGCTTCAACTTTCCCTGTGACCTCAAAATGGATACATGGTGGAGATTTCCATTTTGAAGCCATGGCTCTGTGGGCATCACATCCTACTAGCACTTTCTCCCTTCCGATATTATCGCTTTAAGGTTCATTCATGTGGCTGCAAAGCTAGACGAAGCCTTTTGAATCATTTCCCCCGTGTTGCGTTCGTCCAGCCATTATGGCATCATTCATACCGGGTGCTGGCCTTAACCACCCAAACACTGTCACATCTTACTGAAAGTTGTCTGGGGTTTTGCATTCAAATTCCATATGGGTTTTATTGAAACATCCTAGAGAAAGTGATTCGCTGAAGCTTGCCTCTGAGCGCACTTGCTGGTACTTTCCACAAGTAACTTCACTAATAAAATCTCCATGAATAAACAGCTTTTCAGGAACGCGTTTGTCAGTAAAGCAGTGACTCCCAAACTCCATTTCATGAACCAGTGCCAGCCTGGGGGCCCAGGAATCACCTGGAAAGATTATTTAAGAATGTAATTTCTGGGCCACATCCCTGGAAATGCAGATTGAAAAGGTTATGGGGGTGGGGCGCCCGGGTGGCTCAGTTGGTTAAGCCTCCGGCGCTTGATTTCAGCTCAGGTCAGGAGCTCACGGTTCGTGAGCTCGAGCCCCGGGCGCCCCTCTAACCCACCTTTTGAATCTTATTGTTCCTCTTCACCACCTCCACCCCACCCCAGTCAGGTCGAATCGAACACTTTCCCATTCTACTTTCATGCCTGAGCCCTTGACTAATGCTATTGCCTTAAGCTTCTGTGTCCTTCCTCACTTTTCGGCACATGCGAACCTGCCCCATTTTTCAGGTCTCTACTTCAGTGTGATAAAAAGGACTTGGAGGGCTTCTTTAAAATACTGCTCCCAGGGTGCTGGGGTGGCTCCGTCGGTTAAGCGTCCAACTTCGGCTCAGGTCATGATCTCACGGTTCGTGAGTTCGAGCCCCGCGTTGGGCTCCGTGCTGACAGCTCAGAGCCTGGAGCCTGGCTTCAGATTCTGTGTCTCCTCTCTCTCTCTCTGCCCCTCCCCCACTTATGCTCTATCTATCTCTCAAAGGTGAATAAATGTTAAAGAAAAAAATTTTTAAAAATACTACTCCCAGAGGGACACCTGGGTGGCTCAGTCGGTTAAGCATCTGACTTTGGCTCAGGTCATGATCTCACAGTTTGTGAATTTGAACCCTGCATTGGGCTCTGTGCTGACTGCAGGAGCCTGTTTGGGATTCTCTCTCTCTCTCTCTCTCTCTCTCCCTCTCTCCCTCCCCCTCCCCCTCTCCTCTCCCTCTCTCCCTCTCTCCCTCTCTTTCTGCCCCTCCCCGACTCATGCTTTCTCTTTCTCTCAAAATAAATAAATAGACTTAAAAAAAAATAAAAAAATAAAATACTGCTCCTGGGACTCACTCCTGGGGATTCTGATTCAGCAGGTCTGGAGCACCTCAGAAGGTGTGATGCTGACATGCTTTCAGAAACAGTGCATGTAGCTCAAATGCCACCTCTCTCTCTCTCTCTCTCTCTCTCTTCTTTTAAAGTAGGCTCCATGCCCAACGTGGGGCTTGAACGCACAACCCGGAGATCAAGAGTCACGTGCTCTACTGACTGAGCTGGCCAGGCACCCCCTCAGATGTCATGTCTCTATAAAACAATCTCTTGCAGCCCTAGCCTTTTGTTTAGAGCCCTGTCATCTCAAACTTCACTCTCTGTCTTTTATTTGAATTATTGCCACACGTCATCATTTCCCTCCCGCAACAAACATTCATCGAGTACCTAATATAAAAGGTGTATGTTTCCTTCAAGAACCCAAGCTTCCTAGGAGGCGGGATCTCTGTCCTTGGAGCCCTGGAAACACCTGGGGCACGAGTGTGGAGAGTGTCGGTGCGCATGGCAGAGTTTAAATCTGTTCCCAGATGCCGCTTCATTTTCCCCAGAAGGTGTGGATGTGAGGCAGGCCCTTTCTGTGTCCGTGCCCCAAACCTGGGATTTCTGTACAAGAGCGGGATCTGAGCAGGCTTCCGTGGTTGGGCAATCTCGGAGCACGGCGCTGACTGGATTCCAGGGAGTCTCTTGGCTTAGGTAGGATGAGAAAGCACCTGGCATTTCTAAATACGGTAGTGGCGTCATAGGGATTGATGCGCACAGTGCCAGGGGGGCGCGGAGGAGGGGCCGGAGAGACTGGCCGATGGGGACCCGCGGCTTCCTCGCTTGGGACAGGCTTCTCTCCGTCGCTTCACCCGGTGTAGCACGGCAGCCCCTCGGGAATTGTCTGCTGTCATTATTTTTAATTTACTTATATACATATAATATATAGTTATATAAAACATATGTAATAACCCATATTACTAGCCTCGTATGTGTCCTTCCACGTTTGTACTCTCAGATAATTACGTAAAACACGCATATGTACACATACATATATGCATATGTCTTTTAAACTTTTTTTACACCTCGTTTATTTATTTTGAGAGAGAGGGAGATAGGGAGGGGCAGGGAGAGACTGAGAGAGAGAATCCCAAGCAGGGGATTCCCAATGTAGGACGCGAACCCACGAGCCGTGCGATCACGACCGGAGTCCAAGTCGGATGCTTAATCGACTGAGCCACCCAGGCGCCCCATGTCTTTTAAAATATAGATCATTTTACGGAAATTCTATCATGTTACACTTCTCTGTACTTTGTGCTTCTTGCCATTTACTAGCTATGTGACCATAGGGCTTCGGTTTCCTCCTCTAGAAAATGAGGATGATAATACTACCTATCTCGTAGGATTGCTGTGAGGATTCGGTGCGTCGAGGCACATAAAGCACTTAAAACCTGACTCTATGTGTTTGCTATGGTCACCGTGGCTACCACTCCCGTTCAGCAAAACCTACAAATCAGCCGCACTTGCTCCATTTCATTTTTTTTCATGGTGGCACAGGATTTTGTGATGTAGATGGAGAACAGTTGATCCAGCCATTTGATTTTTAGCGGGCATTTACTTCGCTTCCGTTTATTTTGTCACTAGAGAGCAACATCGCAATAAACGCCTTTATACACGCACCCTTACGTGCGCTTGCTTTTCCTATGCCGGGAGAGATGTCCAAGGATGGAATAGCAGGGTTGAAGGGTGTATATATGTTGTTTTTAATTTCACTAAACATTGCCACATTGCTTTTTAAAAACCCTGGGTGGTTCAGTCGGTTGAGCGTCTGACTCTTGATTCCGGCTCAGGTCACGATCCCAGGGTCGTGGGATCGAGACCCGCGTCGGGCTCCACACTGAGCGTGGAGTCTGCTTAAGATTCTCTCTCTCTTCCTCCCTCTGCCCCTCTCCCCCACTTGTGTTCGTGTGCTTTCCCTCTCTCTCTAAAAAAATATCAATAAATAAAAATTAAAATTTTTTTAAAAAGCATGTAACAAACGCATAATTCCACCAGCAACGTATGGGCGTATAGCTTTGCCTACAATCCCACCCACAGCTGATTTTAGTACTCTTTTTTATTTTTTCACTACTCTTTGTAAATTTTAACAGTTCTACGGATGAAGAGTGTCATCTCGTTGTTACTTCAAAATTGAGTTTCTCTGGCTACTCAGGAATTCGAACATTTTTTAAAACCGTTGGCCATTTGGATTCGCTTCGTCTGTGAAGTGATTCTTCACGTGCTCTGCCTATTTTTGGAATTGGTTGTTTTTCCTTGTCAATTTGTAAGAGCTCCCTGTACGGTATAGGTATAAGCCCCTCATCTATGCTTTGCCTGCAGCTATGTTTCCCATTTCCCGTTTTATTTTAACCATTGTGCCTTGTGCCAAAGTTGTAAAAAAACAATTGTATATAGTCCGGTTTCTCTTCTAACTTCTGGGTTTTAAGGATTGGTTAAGAGGGTATCCCTACTCCTAGGTTGTGCATGTCGTTTCCCGGGTTTTCTGGCAGGACTTTTACTGTTTCCGTATGTAAATATGTCTTTATCCGGAAACTGTATTGAGTTGGCATAAAACATACGTTCAATGATGTATTTTTTTTCAAATTAATATCCAGTTACATCCATAGTGTTCATTAACAGTCCAGCTTTTCCCCATTGAAATGAAATACCACTTTGACTGTGTATTAAATGCTTATGCATGGAATTCGATTCCGCATTCTCTATTTTATTCTCTGATCTAGTTGCCTATTATTCCTGTGCCACTACCAAGTGTTGACTTGGTTATGGTGGCTTTAGGGTATATTATGATATCTGGCCTGAGATGTGTCCGTCTCATTATACTCATTTCTCATGGCTGTTCTTAGGGTTTTATTCTTCTGTATAAGTATTAAGATTGTGCATATAAATAAATGCCCTCTTTTTCTCTTGAAAAATCATGCTGAGAATTTTTTTTTAATGTTTATTTATTTTTGAGACAGAGAGAGACAGAGCAGGAACGGGGGAGGGGCAGAGAGAGAGGGAGACACAGAATCGGAAGCAGGCTCCAGGCCCTGAGCTGTCAGCACAGAGCCCGACGCAGGGCTCGAACTCAGACTGTGAGATCATGACCTGAGCCGAAGTCGGACGCTCAACTGACTGAGCCACCCAGGTGCCCCATGCTGAGAATTTTAATTGGATTTAAAATATTGATTTTGCGAGAATTAAAATTTTATGATATAAAGTCTTACGGTGTTTTCATTTATTCCTTTTTTGTCAGATTTCGCTTT
Source organism: Felis catus (assembly GCF_018350175.1). Classification (NCBI taxonomy): domain Eukaryota; kingdom Metazoa; phylum Chordata; class Mammalia; order Carnivora; family Felidae; genus Felis; species Felis catus. The sequence goes on along the minus strand of NC_058386.1, from coordinate 114,066,823 downwards.
ATGTCCTTCAGTAAGCTATTGCTGTCTTCTTCACACTGGTCTGATGCTTTTCTTGTTCAATTTAGTCCTGCGTATTATATAGGCTTTTTTCATTATTTTGAATATAACTTCTCCTATTTTGATTTCGTGGTTTTGATCGCTTGAGTAGAGAAACACTGTTTTTTAAAAAAATTTTTTTTTTCAACGTTTATTTATTTTTGGGACAGAGAGAGACAGAGCATGAACAGGGGAGGGGCAGAGAGAGAGAGGGAGACACAGAATCGGAAACAGGCTCCAGGCTCTGAGCCATCAGCCCAGAGCCCGACGCGGGGCTCGAACTCACGGACCGCGAGATCGTGACCTGGCTGAAGTCGGACGCTCAACCGACTGCGCCACCCAGGCGCCCCTGAGAAACACTGTTTTGTATAGTAACCTTGTATTCCTTTACCAAATGCTCTAAATAAGTCTCACAGCTTTTACTATAGTGGTTTGTCAAGCTGTAGAAATATACCAGTAGCAGATGAAGAAATCGATGTCTTTTCTGATGTTTATATTAGTTCTTTATTTCTGGGGGGAGGGTCTTTTGTGATGAGCTAGACTCTCTGAGACAATGTGGAATAATAATAGGGATGGGAGGAATTCTTGTCTCCTTCAGTATTTTATTTAACAGGTCAGTGTTTTGCCGTTGGGAATAGGATTTCGCATCTGTTTTTGGTCAACAGTCTATATCATTTTAAGAAATTCTCTTCTAATTCTATTTATTTGCAAGATGTATTAGGAATGCGGCTGAATTTATCCATCCTTTCTTGATATCATTATTCCTATGATATTCCTCCTCAGTTTACTGATATAATGAATTCTGTTGATAGATCTGCTCATACCGAACTGCCTTTGCATTTCCAAATGTAGTCCTGTATGCCACTTAGTAATTTCTGTAAAACAAACCAGCCACAGCCTCGGTGGCTTCAAAAACAACAATCATTGGTAATTGCTCATGTTTTCTTCAAGTTCGTTGGGGTCCGGCCGATCTGGTGTGGACTTGGCTTAGTGGCTCTGCTTGGCACTCTGGGTCTATCGGCCTCTCGAGGCTGCTTTGCTTCAGCTTTTGTGGCTGGAGCAGCTCTGGGCCAGGTAACTCTCATTCTCCCACCAGGGCAGGTAGGCTGGCCAGGTTAGTGTCAGAGTGATTGCAGAAGCACAGGAAGGAAGGTGGAAATGCATAAAGACTCTTAAGGCAAGGCTGGGGAGTGGCACACTTCTGCCTCATTTTATTCACCCAAAGTCATTTGGCTTATTCCAAAATTAAGGGGCAGGGGAATGTACATCTTACTGATGGCAGAAGTTCCAAAATCACCTGTATCGATACGATGTTTTAAGTAAACCTCAGGGTAACCACAAAACAAAAACTTATAATAGGTACACACAGGAGAAGGAAATGAAAATATACCGCTGTAGAAAAAGCATCAATTGGGGCGCCTGGGTGGCTCAGTCAGTTAAGCATCCAGCTCTTGGTTTTGGCTGAGATCATGATTTCACACTTCATGGGACTGAGCCCCGTGTCGGGCTCTGTGCTGGCAGTGTAGAGCCCGCTTGGGATTCTCTTTCTCCCTCTCTTTCTGCCCCTTCCCAGCGCTCTCTCTCTCTCTCTCTCTCTCTCTCTCTCTCTCTCTCTCTCTCAAAATAAATAAGATAAACTTTAAAAGAAAATCATCAGTACACAAAGGAAGACGGCAAGACAGGAAGAAAGAAACAAAGGAGCTATACAAGAGCCAGAAAACAGTTAACAAGATTGCAATAGTTATTCCTTACCTATCAGTAGCTACTTGAAATGGAATTGGATTCAATTCTCTAATCAAAAGGCATAGAGGGGATGAATGGACAAAAAAATCGAGACCCAAGCATATGCTGCCTACAAGAGACTCATTTCAGTTTTAGGACACTCATAGGCTCAAAGGGAACGGGTGGTAAAGGACATTCCAAAAGAGAGAATGGGCAGACTTTAAGTTAAACACTATAACAGGAGACAAAGAAGGTCATTATATAATGGTACAGGGGTCAATTCGTTGAGAGGATATGACAATTCTACATGCAGCCAACATTAGAGTACCTAAATTTATTAGGCAAATTCTAAGAGATCTGAGGGATGTTATAGCTAATAATACAGTAATAGTACCGGAATTTAGTACCCCACTTTCACAGAGAATAGATCATCTAGGCAGAAAATCAATAAGGAAACATTGGACTTGAATTATACTTTAGACCAAACGCACCTAAAAGACATATATAGAACATTGTATCCAACAGCAGCAGAATACACGTTTTTGTCAAGTGCACAAGGAACATTATTCAGGATAGATCATGTGCTATGTCACAAAACAAATCTTGGCAAATTTCATAAGATTAAAATCATACCAAGTATCATTTCCAACCACAATGGTATGAGACTAGGAATCAATGACAGGAGGAAACCTGGAAAATTCACAAATATGTGGAAATTAAACAACGTACTCCTGAACAACCAGTAGGGCCACAGGTGAAATCAAAAGGGAAATCTAAAAATATCTGGAAACAAATGTGAAAATGTAAAACACAGTATACCGAGACTTAGGAGATGTGGCAGAAGGTGTGCTAAGTGGGAAGTTAATAGTAATAAATGCCTACGTTAAGAAGAAAGAAAGATCTCAAACAGCCTAACTTTCCACCTCAAGGAACTACAATAACAAGAACAAACGAAGCCCAAAATTAGCAGAGGAAGGAGATAATAACGATCAAAGCAGAAGTAAATGAAAGAGAATAGAAAAATAATTAAAAATATCAATGAAACTAAGAGCTGTTTTTTGAAAAGGTAAAAAAAAAATGTAACAAACTTTTATCTGGACTTACCAAGAAAAATAGAGGACTCAAGTAAATAAACTTATACGTGAAAGAAGCATTACAACCAATACCACAGAAATCCAAAGGGTCATAAGAGACTACTATGAACAATTATATGGCAACAAATTGGACAACCTAGAAGAAATGGATGAATTCCTAGAAACATACAACCTGCCAACTCTGAATCATGAGGAAATAGAAAATCTAACCAGGCCAATAACAAGTAACAAGATTGAATAAGTAATTAATCAAAAACCTCCCAACATAGGGGCAGCTGGGCAGCTCAGTTGGTTAAGTGTCCGACTCTTGATTTTGGCTCAGGTCATGATCTTACAGTGTGTGAGTACGAGCCCTGCGTCAGGCTCCATGCTAATTGTGTGGAGCCTGCTTGGGATTCTCTCTCTCTGTCTCTCTCTCTCTCTCTCTCTCTCTCTCTTTCTCTGCCCCTTCGCTGATTGTGTTCTCTCCCTCCCTCCCTCTCTCTCTCTCCCTTTCTCTCTCTCTCTCAAAATTAATAAATAAACTTTAAAAAGACCTCCTGACACAGAAAAGCTTTGCACAAGATAGCCTCACACATGAATTCTATCAAACATTTGAAGATCAATGCCAATTCACGTCAAACCCTTCCAAAGAATAGAATACTCCCAAACTCATTTTTTAAAACAATTTTTATTTTTTTAACGTTTATTTATTTTTGAGACAGAGAGAGACAGAGCATGAATGGGGGAGGGGCAGAGAGAGAGGGAGACACAGAATCCGAAACAGGCTCCAGGCTCTGAGCTGTCAGCACGGGGCCCAACGCGGGGCTCAAACTCAAGGACCGCGAGATCATGACCTGAGCCGAAGTCGGATGCTTAACCGACTGAGCCACCCAGGTGCCCCCCAAACTCATTTTTTGAAGCCAGCAGTACCCTGATAACAAAGGCAGATAAGGGTAATATGAGAAAAGAAAACTACAGGCCAGTATCCTTGATGAGTATAGATGCAAAATTTCTCAATGAAATACTAGCAAACTGAATTCCACAGGACCTTCAAAGGATCATATATGATGATCGAGTGGAATTTATCTCTGGGATACAGGTATGGCTCAACACACAGAAATCAATTAATAGAATGAGAGACAAAGTCATATGATTATCTCAATAGATGCAGAAAAAGCATTTGACAAAATTCAACATTCTTCCATGGTAAAAAAAAAAAAAACACCTCTCAAAGGTTGTGTATAGAAGGAATATATCTCAACATAATAAAGGCCACATATGACAAACTTGCAGGTAACATCACACTCAAAGGTGAAAGATTGGAAACTTTTCGCTAAGATCAGGAATAGGACAAGTGTGCCCACACCCACTACTTCTCTTTAACTTAGTACTGGCGGTCCTGGCCAGAGCAATTAAGCAAGAAAAAGTAATAAAGGACATCCAAACTGAAAAAGAAGGAATATAATTGCCTCTGTTTGCCAATGACATGATCTTCTATTTAGAAAATCCTAACAACTCCACCAAAATCTTTTAGAACCAATAATTTATATCAGTAAATTTTCAGGATACAAAGTCAACATGTAAAAACCACTTGTATTTCTATATACTATACTAACAATGAACTATCTGAAAAAGAAAGAACACATTCTCATTTACAATAACATCCAAAAGAATAAAATACTTAGGAATAAATTTAACCCAGGAAGTCAAAAATCTATATGCTGAAAACTATAAGACATTGATGAAAGAAATTGATAAGCGACACAAATAAATAGAAAGATATCCTACGTTCGTGGGTCAGAGGAGTTAATATTATTAAAATGCACATACTACCCAAAGCCATCTGGCGATTCAGTGCTATCCCTATCAAATAATTCCAATGGCATTTTTCACAGAATGGAAAAGATAATCCTAGCAGCCACAAAAGACCACAAATAGCCAAGAGAAATCTTGAGAAAGAAGAAAGGTGGAGGCCTCTCACTTCCTTATTTCAAACCGTATCACAAACCTCTCCTGGTCATAACAGTATGCTGTTGGCATAAAAGCAGACACACAGACTAATGGAACAAAACCAAGAGTCCACAAGGTAGGCAAGAGTACTCCGTGGAGAAAGGATAGTCTCTTCAATTAATAGTGTTGGGAAAACTGGATATTCCTATGCAAAAATGCAGTTGGACCCCTACCTTACACCATTCACAAGAAATTAACTTGAAATGGATTAAATACCTAATTGTAAGGCCTGAAACTGTAAAACTTGAAAAAGCTCCAAGACCTCAGTCTTGGTAGTGCTTGTTTTGGATATGACACCAAACGCACAGGCAACAAAAGCAACTGGTAACGAGCGGGACCACATTAAGCTAAAAACTTGTGCACGGTGAAAGAAACAATCAACAAATGAAAAGGCAACCTACAGAATGGGACAAACTCTTTCCAGACTATAGATCCGATAAGGGGTTAATACCTACCATGTATTAAAAAAATTCATACAGCCCAGTAGCAAAAAAAAGAAAAAAAATCCACTTAAAAAATGGGTAAAGGACCCGAATGGGCATTTTTTGAAAGGAGACATACAAATGTGGCCAAGAGGTGTGTGAAAATGTGCTCCACATCACTAATAATCATGGAAATACAAGTCAAGACCACAATGAAATACCACCTCACATCTGTTAGAGAGGCTGGTATCAGAAGGACAAGAGATAACAAATGCTGGTGAGGACGTGGAGAAAAGGGAACTTTGGTGCACTGCTGGTGGGTGGGAATGTATATTGGTCCAGGCACTATGGAAAACAGTATGGAAATTCTTGAAAAAATTAACGATAGAAGTACCGTATGCTCCAGCAATCCCGCTTCTGGGTATAGACCTGAAGGAGATGAAATCACTTTCCTGAAGTGGTACCTGCATTTCCATGTTCATTGCAGCATTATTCACAACGGGCAAGACATAGAAACAACCTAGGTGTCCACTGATGAATGAACGGAAAAAGAAGATATGGCGTATAGATCGCTCTATATGGATACATATAAACGATGGTATATTATTGGGCCATAAAAAGAAGGAAGTCCTGCCTTTTGTGATAACAGGGATGGGTGTTGATGGCCTTACACTAAATGAAGTAGGTCAGACACAGAAAGACAAATACTTAGATGTTGGTCAAATAGTACTTTAGGTTGTAAGGTGAATATGTTCCAGGGATCTAGTGTATAGTAAGATGACTATGGTTAACAATACTGTTTTATATATTTTAAAATTGCAACGAGAGTGGATCCTTATTGTTCTCATTATAACGACAACAACAAAAAGGTAATTATGTGAGGTGAAGGATAGGTTAACTAACCTTAGTTTGGTAAACATTTCATAATATGTGTGTTTCAAATCATCTCATTGTACACCTTAAACGTACACAATGTTACATGCCAATTATATCCCAGTAAAGCTGGGGGGAAAAAAGAATGAAGGGGCTTTTCTTCTTTTTTTATGGCCTGGAATAGTTTAAATGATCTTGAAATTGCTTGTTTTAAAGATAAGTTGAATTCAAACAGATGAACCACTTTGTTATGACGACTTTTCGCGGTAGATGTTTATTCACTTTTTCCGTCTCTTTTGTGATCATTGACCTATTCAGCACTTCCTGTTGGGTTAATTTGGTTCCCAAAACAACTTCCTTTTCCTCTAGGTTTTCACATTTGCTGAGGTAGAGTTTAATGTGGTCATTTTCTAATTATATAACCATTTTATGTCTACTTTTCCATTTCCGGTCTTGTCCATATTTATTCTTTCTTTTTCTTTTATCAGACTTGGAAGAGGGTTACCTTTCTTATTGGTCATCCCAGTGAACAAGTTCTGATTATTTCATTAATTCCACCTTTTCTATTGTTAAAGGCCTCTTCCTGGTTCTTTTTAGTTCACTTTGTACTTCGTTCATAAAGATCCAAAGATGAGTACTATGTTCCTTTAATTTTTCATCTTTGTTCTTTAATACTGAAGACATTTAAGAATGTAATTTTTTTTTCTGTCTGAGTATAGCATTCACTGTGCCGGGTAGGTTTTGGGTTAAAATATTCTTTTTAATTGCTTTCTAGATAGTTTGCAATTTCCCTTTGGTCCAGTGGTGCTCCAGGAGTATATTCCTTAACTTCCAAATGGTGACTTTTTTTTGAATGAAAAAATTATTTATTCAAATTTTATATTTGTATAATTGTATATAATTTTTATTATAGTTATTTATTATATTCTTTATTTATTTATTTATTTATTTATTTATTTATTTATTTATGTATTCAAATTCATTACATGTTCTACTCAGAAAAGCTCTTTTTTATTATCTCTTAAAAAAAAGTACTGCCTTTCCTCTGTCTCTTCCCTCTTCTCCTTCTAGAAGACTTCTTCAGGATCTCTGCATCTCTTGGGTTTTCCTTCATGATTTCCCTCCTGTGGCAGTTTTGGCTTTGTGCTCGGTGATTCTTGTCCTTTCCCTTCCAGGTTGCTCTTTGGGGCTTCAGCAGCGATCATCCTCTTCTATTCATCTACTGAGCTATTTGGGGAATCACGTTGTGTGGTTCCAGTAAGTCTAGTTTTAGGCTGCACTTGAATCTCTGTACATGTTCCTGTATTGTTATTCTTGCTGTTGAAGTTGTCATTTGTGTCTCCTCCTCACAGTCTCTTTCTTTAGGCACATGTTGCTTAGTCAGCCACTTCCTGGGTGCTGGTTGGTTGCTGGACCCACAGAGATGGTTGTAAAGAATTTTGTCATCAGCCCATATGGGCCAGCTGATGCTGGGAGGGATCTCCCAGAGCTTTTCAGGTGCTAGTCGGCTCTCAAGAGGTAGGGAGCCACCTTCTTCCCAGGCCTCTTCACATGGTCCCTCTCTACACCGACCTGGTCTGTTGCTTTAGTTTATTTTTTCTTCACTCCTCCGAGGCCTAGGAGACCAGAAACACAGGTCTGATATTGTTTTCCCAATCTCCAGGTGTCCTTGTGCGGAGCCTTTCTGGCACCAGATCCAGGCTTTGCCCAGCACTCAAGGAAGAAAGCCTGACAACATTTCTTTGTGCGAGATTCCCACAATGTCTAGGTTTTCACATCCCGCTCTTCTCCAGAGGCCTCAATAGCCATGTGGCTGAGGAGAAACAGGCAGCTTAGAGCTGGAAATGGGAACTAACCCGTGCTTGGGTCACCATCTCTCCAGAACATGCTGTGGTTTCTTTAAAACAAAGAAAAACAGATGGGGCACCTGGGTGGCTCAGTCAGTCGAGCGTCTGACTCTTGATTTCAGCTCGGGTCATGATATCAGTTTGTGAGTTCGAACCCCACATCGGGCTTGTGCCGACAGTATGGAGCCTGCTTAGGATTCTCCTTCTCTCCCCTCTCTCTGTCTTTCCCCGACTCATTCTGTCTCTCTCTCTCTCTCTCTCTCTCTCTCTCTCACACACACACACACACAAAATAAATAAATAAACTTAAAAATAAAAAAAAGAAAGAAGGCCTTTATATGACTGAACCTTAGTTCTTTCACTTCCCAAGAAATTGCTTTTAAATAACACGTGGCCGGTAGCGAGGTTCAGGGTGAACGCTCTATCAGTGTCTGGGTAAAAACAGGGCTGCTAAAATATTGCAATAAGGGGTTAAGTAAATAAACAGATAAATACACACACACACACACACACACACACACACAGGGGCAGTGGCAGTGGCAGTGGGAAGAGCTAGGAGAGTGAAGTTCCAGAAGGTTCAAGCCAGAGGATCAGACAAATGTCTGTAATAACTTCAAGTGGAGGCACTGGGGGACGTGAGGAAGCCAGAACTCACTGGAATTCTGAGAAGTCACCAGGAAGGTGACCAGGAAGTGAAATCTCACAGAGACAGCTGTAAAGCCATGCTGTCTATCACAGCCTCTTGAGAACAGTGACTTTTTTTTTTTTAATGTGTATTTATTTTTTGGGGGGGGGGAATGGGCAGAAATAGGGAGACAGAGAATCTGAAGCAGGATCTGCACTGTCAGCTCAGAGCCCGGCGCGGGGCTCGAACTCCTGAACCGTGAGATCAAGACCCAAGCTGAAGTCGGACGCTCAACCACCGGAGCCACCTGGGCGCCCCAAGAACAGCGACTTCTGCTTTATTCCCACCTTCCCAGTCTCCAGTGAGTTTGTCTTAGCCGCACACGCTAACCTAGAGGCACATAGGGAAGGGGCCTCTGGGAAACCTGGCTCCGGCCTAGTCGGGAGTGGCAGTGGTAGCTGAGCCGAAAACCACCAGTGTAGCCCAGTGCCCCCAGAGGAAGCCCAAAGAATAACAGTGTGGGGTTGTGGATGTGCCTGGAGACTTCTCTCCCCTTGGCCTCAGTGCCGTAGCTCTCGCGACTGGTATGCTTTGTCACAGCTCTCACAGATGTCCCGTCCGCTAACACCAAAGCTAGAGCATTACGCACTAGACACGGAGTCTTCCAGAATCCTGTGGCCCGTGCCAACCAGTGGCAAGACAGGGACCCGAGCCTTCTTGACTTCGTCAGCATCCGTGCCAACCAGTGGCAAGACAGGGACCCGAGCCTTCTTGACTTCGTCAGCATCCAGCAGTGCAAGGTGCATAGACTTTTGCACCCGAAAGGCCTGGGTTCAAATCCTGCTAGTGCGAATCACTAGCCGTGGGAACCTGAACAGGTGAATTGCTCTTTCTCGGTTCTTTTCCTTATTTGTAAATGAAGGGTGGCCATATCTGGCTTTGGGGACAGTTGCGGGGATGAAATGACAGTTTATATAAAGTGCCGTCTGTGAATTTCCTCCTCTGTTTTTGGTCATTCGTCTCTCTGCGATGCCACCGCTTCTGGTGCCTGCCCGCCAAGAAGAGAAAAGATGCGGCTCCCTCTTTCTTTCCACAGTGTGCGGGGACCCTCAGAGGGGCTCCTCTTGCTGGCCTGGCAGCCGTGGGGCAAATCTCCCATCACGGATCTGAGATACTCTCTCCACAAGCCCACAGGAGAAAATCCCTGTGGGCTGGGTGATGTAAGGAGGAGGGGGGCTCTATGTCACAAGGTGGGGTAAATATGGGGGGAAAGGCATAGGGAACAGTCGTGCTAGACCCTGGCGGTGGGAGAGGGCACAGGAAGTTGTCCTGGCAGAAGTGGGAGACTGAGGAGGGCGGTCCGTCAGAGAAGACACAGTTAGTTGCAGCGTGGCAGGTACAGTCACATGCACCGTCACAGGCACAGTCCCTCCAACCACGTGCCAGGCGCATGTCCATTCTGTGCCGGGTCACGTCACACCAACTGGGTCACAAATCGTTTCCAGGGAAGGAAAGGGCAGGTGCAAGTGTCTCCTCATTAGAAACTCAGCTTGGCATTTGTTCACCGTCTGCAGGTTGCTCCCCTTTCCCTGAAGTGTTCACAGTTATTTACAGTCCCAGCTGGGGACCAGTGCTCTGCGGGGAGGTAGAAATCCAAGCCCCAAACCCTGGAGCTCCAAAGAAGGCTCCAGGCCACGTCCCAAGAAGATAGGGAAGTGGGAGGCAAAGGATCACTTAAACTGGCAGAGGAAGGGGAAGATGCTCAGAATCTCTCTGTCAAAAGCCTGGACCAAAAAAAAAAAAAAAGACAGGGTTGGAGGGAAAAAGAGACCAGTCCCAGGCTGCCATCTCTGAAACAGGTGACGTTTGTGATGGAAAATATTCATTAGGGGTCAGTGGCCGTGCAAGGAAGGCGGGAGGAGGCAGGGTTGGGCAGAGGGTAAAGATGAACCACAAAGCAGGCCCAGCAAAGCTTCGGCGGAGGAACTGGGTGACACACGTCTGTCCCCGTCTACCACACAGACGGCAGGTGTTGACAGGAGATGAATGAAAGCCCAGTAGGGCCCGGAGATCTCTGCTCTTGCCGTAACGCTTGGCTTTCTCTTTGGGGAAATTTTAGAGGCACTAATTATTCCAGAGCATTTACAAAATACGCAGGGTCCTATGGTGGAAAGATGGGGGCTTTGGAAGCGGAAGGTGCTCCTCGCATCTCAATCCTGCGTGTCCCTTTTCCCTGCAACCTTCACCTCTCTGAGCCGGTGTCCTCATCTGGAAAACGGAGATAATAACAGTCACTAACTCAGGGTCGCCTTGAGTATAGCGTGGCATCATGGGGATGAACGTTACCACAGAACAAGAAACCCAGTATTTACAACCATGAGGCTATTTGAAAATCTTCTGGGAACTGACGTGACCCGACGTCTTTGGTGCGTTATTTGCTGGGAGGGATGATGGCTAGGTCTTCCGTTTCTGATGTAGAGATTTCTGATGTAGAGAACATCGAGAGCACCTGCTCCTCCTGACCCGGCAGATTCCGCGTGCTATGGAATGCTAGAGATCCTGGGTGGAAAACCGATGCTGCCCGGTGATGTTCCTTCTTTGGGAGCCAGAGTGAATCCTCGAACAAGCTGTAGCTCATTGTTTCCTCCTTCGCTGGACGGGAAAGTGATAAAACATTTAAAGATGTTCATTCTTTTTTTTTTTTTTTAAGTTTATTTACTTTTTTTTGTTTAGTGATCTCTACATCTACCGTGGGGCTCAAACTCGGAACCTTGAGATCAAGAGTCACGTGTTCCTCTGACTGAGCCAGCCGGGTGTCCCTTAAAGATGTTCATTCTTGAGTGGCATCCCAATATTGCGCCATAACGGTCCAAATGTTCGATTTCAAGAGAGGCAGAAAACCACATTTATGTAGATTGGAAAGGTCTTAGTATTAAGCTGTTTTTGGATAAATCATTGACCTCCCTCTGTCTTATAACTTTTACCCACTCTAAAAACCCATTCTAGTCTGTAAGAAAACCAAGGAACGGAGACAAGCTGGTCCCAAAATGGTTCTAAGATTTGCATTTCAGTGATCTATTTCTGTATGTAACGATTCACCCCAAAACTGAGTGGCTTAAAACAACCATTTTGCACGTAAATCTGTGGGTCAGGAATTTGGACAGCGTGGGGCAAGATGGCTCTTCGCTCCATGAAGTCTAGGGCCTCGTGGCTCAGAAGGCTGGAAGCTGGCTGGACTGGCTTGACTGGGGCCATATGTCTGGAGTTCTGTTCTCGCCATCGGCCGGGTTCCTCAGGTCCCGTGACGTCTCCATATCACCCCCTTGGGCTTCCTCACATCAGAGGTCTCGGGGTATCTGCCTTCTTATGGTGCCTGGCTTCCCCCAGGGAAAAAGGAGAACCTGCCAGATCTCTGGCAGGCGAGGCCTTGAACTGGCACAGCATCACTTCGGCCACATTCTATGGGTAAAAACAAGTCAGGAGGCCAGCCTGGATTCAAGGGGACTTCACCTCTAGAGGGTGGAGTGGCATAGGCCTACGGGATCAGGAGAAATTGTTGCTCGCTGTTTCTGTATAGCTTAATATCCTAAAACTTAGCAGCCAAAAACATCCATTTAATTTTGCTCAGAACTTTACGGGCTAGGAATTTGAGAAGGGCTCCACTGAAGAGTTCTCCGCCGAGGGGGTCTCTCACCAGGGTGCAATCAGATGTCGGCTGGGGCTGCAGTCACGTGGTGGTTTGGGCTGGATACCCAGGGTGGTTCTCTTGCTTGGCTGGTGATCAACGCTGGCTGTCAGCTAGCAGGGTCAACCGGTGAGCCCAGAGTAGGCAGATTTCATGCACGGTGGCTGGCTGGCTTTCCGCAGAACAGACGTCCCAAGAGGGCCCGGCAGAAACTGCATGGCCTTTGGTAATGTAGCCTAAGAGTAAGCACATCACGTCTGCCATACTCTATAGATCGAAGCCGTTACAAGCCTACCCAGGATCAAGGGGAGAGGTCATAGCGTCCAGTGACCATGTTTTAAAACTGCCACAGTGACCATCTTTGGAGATTCTTACCTAAGTCTTTCATCACCGAAATTCGAAACAAGATTCCGATTGGAAGCAATCTTTTTTTTTTAAGTTTGTTTGTTTGTTTGTTTTGAGTGAGAGAGAGAGCATAGGAGGGGCAGAGGGAGAGGGAGAGGGAGAGAGAGAATCCCAAGCAGGCTCCACCCTTTCAGGGCGGAGCCCGACGCTGGGCTTGAAATCACCAACTGTGAGATCATGACCTGAGCCAACATCAAGAGTCTGATGCCCAACTGACTGAGCCACCCAGGCGCCCCTCCCCCCACCCCGATCAAAAGCAATCTTGAATGGTGATATAGATGAACACTGTAGGGTTTGAATCAGAAATGATATGCCTTTCAGAGCTCTAGTGAGCAAACCTGGAATCCAGAGGTCGGTGTCTTGAGGCATTTGGGGACTGGCACGAACCAGACACCAGAACGATGATAGGGCCAAAAGAATGAGACTCCCAGGACCTTTTCCACCTCCCTTCCAAAGACTCAAGCCTCTGCCCCTTACTCTGGAAAACACCCAGCCCTCTACAGAGGTGTAGCCACGCGGCATTTTGCTTTAGCGTATTGCTTTCATTCCAGGCCCAAGTTACTCAACTACACCGGATAACCCCCGTGCGCCATATTTTATCAGATTTGTGGAGCTCTCTCTCATAGGATGGGCGGAAACAAGATGGACAGGACCATGTGACCATAGTGACAAGGCAGTGAGAAGGGATCAGGTCCTGCCAATTGCTAGGCTGAGAAGTGAAGGCACTTCTACCGTGGCGGGAAGGGGCAGAAGGATCTGGGTGGGGAAGATAAAGTGTTAGCGACTAAGCCAGGGATTTGTTGAGATGCGTCAAGACCACTCCAGGTGGTTGTGGGGAACAGACGACACCCTAAACACCCTCCCACAGATGGCAGATCGTCTTCCAGCTGACCAGCCCAGGTTACCAAGTAGCTTGGGGGCCGGGCACTGGAGCGTGCCTTTCTGAGCCAATACCCACAACATTCTGTTAATATGAACATCTCACAGGACTTTGAAAAGGGGAAAGCCCCCATGGCTTCTGCAAAAGAGGCAGGCTGTGACCTCCCTAGTAGGGTCTTTAGCTTCGTTTAGATGAGATTGCTTATCTTGGCACTTCGTAATCCTTGCTCTCTGGCATGAATGCACACACTTACAATGTCCCTGATTTGCCCCCATATGGGCACACGTCACTATATGGTTCTTGCATGAGGTGTCTGTTTTCTTTATCTTCTGATTATTTCTTTTGCAGGGTGGTTTATGGTGAAGAGACACTTTATTTTACCCGTTTGCGTCCGTGGGTAGACAGATTCCACCAACACTCTGAAACAGACATCTCTTCAACTCATCCGAGTCATATTAACTAACCTAGGTTTACTTATATGTTAACTCTTCGTGTCCTTCGAGGAACAGGGTGATATATCTGACTTTCAGGAACGTTACCTTTGCTGGAGGTGCCATTGGTGGATAGGGTTTGGAGGGGAAAGGGGAGGCCTTATCTGTGCAAAGACCTTTCCTGGAAATGTTAATATTGCAGGAAAGCTGAGATGCTCGGGATGGACCTAAGTATCATGCTTAATATCTCCTAAGACAGAGACTGACCTTTTCCCCCAAAGAAGGTCTTGTTGCTTACTGGGGATATGTGGACAAAGAATATGTTATGTGTACACAATAGGGGTCTGTGTGTGTGGGTGTGTGTGTGGGTGCGCGAAAACGCCGGTGCTGAGTTAAGAGAGTTTGAAAAGACTCGTGGTGTTTCCTATCTTGGCTCTTTGGTTTTGTTTTGTATTTTTTTTTTTTTTTTTTTTTTTTGTCCAGACTTCATCACTTAGCAGCTGTGTGACCTCCAGGCAAGTTTACTTAACCTGTCTGAGCCTCAGTGTTCTCATTTGTAAAATGGAAATAACAGTACCAACACTTCCTAGGGCTGTTGTGAAGACGAAGATAATGATGTAAAGCTTTTAGCCTGCGGCTTGGCCGCAAGATAGGCACTAAATCCATGGTAACGGACAGTTGGGTGTCCACGGTCTCAAGACTCTACCCGCATCCCCTGGACCTTTCCTCTGAACTCCCCCAAGTCTCCGCCCCCTTTGATTTCCGGTCATTTGAAGAGAAATTCCTCCTCTCCCCAAGTACTGGTATTAATTAATGGTCCAACCTTGGGGTGGATAATCACATTGTGTCATCAGCCTCCAGATTATTAGATATAATTTACAGGAAAAACAGACCTGGAGTTCCTCCCAGCCCCAGGACTGAGGGCTGCAAATTGAGTTTCGAAGGTTGTCGACCTTTAGACCCAGGCTGGCTTGGGCCGCAGCCCACTCTCTTGGTCTTGAAAGCCACAGCAGGCTCTTGTAATTGAGTTACCGCTTGGGATTCAGTGGGACTAATCCATCTATATAATTTCTCTGCCTGGTTTAATGCCATTAACGAAACCGAATTAAGGAGCGGGTGGAGTTGGGTGGGACCAGGGGAAACGGATTCTCTGCGTGGGAGTCGCTGCCGAGTCTCCTCCGCCAGGCTGGAGCCTCTGGTCTGATTAATGGACGGCTCTGAGGACCGGGTCGTGTTAGCTGGGCCACCCACCCCAGCCCCCGAACCTCAGGGTATCCGCGCGCCTGGACAGGGGCCATGAGTGGGGGAGGGGGCCGAAAGGGTTTCCCAGCTCGCCCTAGGGCTCGGTCCAGACTCCGCCGTCTCTCCATCTCTTTCCTTGGGTCTTTCTCCCACCCCAATCGCCGCCTCTGGTGCAATTTCCGGGCAGTTTTCCCTTCTAGTTCAAATCTTCGGGGACCTTCCCCGCGTTTTGTCACCGGCGTGCCCCAGGCGACGTGCCACCCCACTCCTCCCTCTCCAGCACTCGCTCCCAGTTGCCACCTCACTCCGTTTGGTTGGGGCTGGCTCTCCTGGATGGTGGGCACTCTTTTGCGCCCAGTTTGCCAACCAGAGCGCTCAGCCCTAGGAGGAGGGGCCTGCGTGTGGGGGTGGAGGTGGGGGTGGGAGGTGGCAGCCGCCGCGGTCAGTTTCACTCTCTGCCCCAGTGACACCCAGATCCCAGCGCGCCCTTCTCCCAGCCGGGGAGAGCCCGGCTGCCTCAACTTGGGCGGCCGGCCGGAGGCGAGGAGTCGCCGACTTCCCTCCCGGACTGAGATTCCACCGCTCGGTGCGGGCACTTGCCGACAGCCGGAGTCCCCAAAGTGTAGGTGGCGACTAGCGCGGGCCCGGGGAGCAGAGGGGCTAACCGGGGCGGCGGGTGGGGCGGGGGGGCGCCGGGCTTCGATGTCCGCGGCCCCGGAGCGCGAGCCCGCTCCGGCGGCGCCCGCAGGCCCTGCCCGCCCGGGGCGGGGGGCCCGGGGACGCCCGGCCGCCACGCTCGCCCGCTCTCCGCCGGGCTCGCCGGGGTTTTGCCAACCGGCGGCTGACGTCGGCGCGCCCCTGCCGAGCTCTCCTTTTACTACAGCCGGCAGGCGGCTCCGTGCGGGCCCCGCCCTCGCCGGCCCCCGCCCCCCCGCGTGCCCACACCTTGCCGTTTATATAGAAGGCGCCGCGGGCTGGATTCGCGGCTCTCTGGGACCGGAGAGTTCTGGGGAAGGAGAGCGCGAGCGAGGGAGCGGGCGAGCTCCGAGGGGGTGTGGGTGGAAGGGAGAGAGCAGGTAAGGGCCATCGGTTCCCGCTCCTCCGCCCGCGAGCCGCTCGGGTCCCCCCTGGGGGCCAAAGAATAGCAACCTGCAGACGGACGGAACAGAAAGAAAGGGGCGACCCTCCCCTCTCGGTTCCCCGCGGGCGACGAGCTGCGCGGCTCTGCGGTGTAACAGGCTCACACGTTGCTCATCACATGTTCAAACATTTCCCTTTCGGGGAGGCTCGTTATTTTTAAGTGAATATTTTCGTCTTTGTTTTGATTGTTTTCAGCCTTCCTCGGGTCTTTATTTTGATGGAGTTGGCGGCCCGCAGCGGATCGGGAGGTGGGGGGGAGGGGGCGGGGGAGAGCAGCCCGCCGGCGCGCGGGCAGCCCACCCGGGCGATTCCCCGCGCGGCCCGCGCCGGCCCGGCGAGCGGCCCGCGCGGAGCCCGGGGAGGCCGGCGGCGGAGCCGGGAGTCCCGGCCGCACCTCCCGGCGGCCCCGGGGGTTGCGAGCGCGGCCCTGGGCGGGCGCGGCGGGCGCGGCGGGCGCGGGGCGCGGAGGGAGCGCCGCGCCGCTTTGTCTCTTCACTTCTGGAGCCAGGCGAGCGGCTCCTCCCGCGGCCGGCCGATCGGGCTCGCGGCGGCGGCGGCGGCGGCGGCGGCGGCGACGGCGGCTCCTCCTTCACCCCTCTCCTTTCCTTCCCACTCTCTCGTAGGCAGCGGCGGCGGCGGCAGCGGTGGGGGAAAAGCGGATCCCGCCCCGAGCCACACCGAGGGGAGGCTGCGGTCGCGACTTGCCGCCCTAAGCACTCTCCGAAGTCCGGCCCGCTCGGCGAGGACTTCCGTCTCCTGGGCGACCCTTGTCAAGCAAGCTGGGATCTATGAGTGGAAAGGTGACCAAGCCCAAAGAGGAGAAAGATGCTTCTAAGGGTAAGCCAGCCCGCCCGCCCGCCCGCTCGCTCCGCCGGCTTCCCTTCCCTTGGTTTCCCTCGCCCCTTCGCGTGCGCGCCGCCCTTCGGCGGCTCGCTGCCTCCCTGCCTCCGTGCCGGAGCCTAAGCTGCCCGTGACCTCTGCGACCCCGGGCGAGAAAGGGGGGCCGGGCCGCCGGGGGAGGGGGGCTGGGGTCGCACCACTTTCCCTCCTTCCTCGTGGAATTGTCGCCCCGCGAGTGCCTCCAGCCTCTTCCACTCCCCCTCTGGACGCACCGTGGTGGCGCTGCGGGCGGCCGGAGCTGCTGCAGCCCGGAGCGCCGGGAACAGCGCTGCCTGCTGCCGGCCGGCCGCCTATCCGTGCGAGTGCCTGTGTGTGCGTGTGCGCGAGTGTGCATTATGTGTGCTGCGCGGGTGCAACATGGTGACATACTCAGGAATCTCTCTCACTCTCACAGACCCAAGCTCCAATCCACCTCCAACCCCCTCTCCCCGCCCCCAATGCAAACAAAGAGCCTGGCCGAGACGCGAGACCCCTCCCCCCACGCTCCTTTCCCCCTCACACCCCCTACTCCCCAAGTCTCTACCCCCTCCCCAGAAGGCGGGAGCTTGCAACCTTCGACACGCCGCGTGCAAAAGTGAGCAATCCGGGTGCCCCGGCGCCGCCCGCGCTGCGCCTCGGCAGCGCAGCCTCGCCAAGCCCCGGGAGAACAAAGGCTGTTGTCCCCTCGCCACTAGTGCCCAGCGGGAGCGGGCCTCCGAGGGAGGGGAGGGTCCCCTCCCTCCGCTGTCTGGGGTTCAGCCACCTGGCCCGGGGCTCCCGGCCGCCGGTCCCCCGGAGTGTGCGTCTTGGCCTGGGGCCTCCCACCGGCGGGTTGGGGAGGCGCAGCAGAGAAGGGCTCACACTGGGGAGAACTCAGAAGGAAGGGGGGGGTGGTCTCCCCCGCCCGCCCCGACCCCCGCCAGCGTTAGCTGTTGCCTTGCTAAGGACCCGGCTTAGCTCAGGGACGTAAACTGGAGGTAGCATCCTTGGAGACCCGCGTGCAGGGAGAGGCGCAGAGAGGGGTGTGGTAAGAGCAGTTGGGAAAAGGCAGGTGCCTTGGACTCAAGTGTCCGGAATGGCTATAGAGGAGACACTGGAGCGGGTCGGACCGGCTCTGAGGGCCCCAGGCACGCTGAACCGCAGCGACCCACACCGAGTCCAGAGTCCACGCTGCGGAAGTGGGGCTGCAGCCAGGGAGCCCCACCTTTCGTTCACGGGGCCCTAATTCCTCCCTGCACCCTGGGGCCCCCTTCCCTCCCACTCCTGTCCCTATTCCTTTTTCTCATCTCCTCCTTCTCGCCTCTCCCCATCTCAGAGCTTGCTTTCCCGGGAGATTCTAGGGCAGCACCAGCCCTCCCCCGCTGAAAGTTGTCAAAGTCTTCAGCTCAGGGCCTTTATCCTTGTTTCTAAATGGAGTCGATCTCTTCCCACTAGGCGAAGCGTTGAAGAAAGGCCCGGAAGTTTGTAGGGAGTATAGATCCCGTTGTCCTAAGGGTCTGTGTTGCCACTGGCCTGGCTCAAGGCTAGAGTTCAGCCCCTTCGGACCCGCTGATAGCTGCTGGCTGTTGGAGGTGCGCAGATGAATTGAAACAGTCACTCAGAAAGTAGAACTCTTGAGTGTGCATTTCCAGAGCTTTCCTAATTGTGGTTTGTCTTAAACAGGCATTTGTACCTTTAAGAGAAAATGACTTCAGAGTTGTTAAAAGGTTTTGTTTTGCTATGAGGACCCAGGGAGGTAACCAGGACCCAGAGAGGTAACCACAATGGAAGAAGATTGTAGCACCACATTGATCTAGGGAAGTGATTTCCTTTCTGAAGCGGGGAGTATTTCAGGTTTGTTTCTGGAACTTTGGTTCCTGATTTCCAGCAGGTGGTTACCTCAGGTTTATTTCAGGTGACCTTTGGGAGGACCCTGAATCCAAATTCACTCGTGGAAAGTGGGTTGGTGGTTTCGGAATGTAATTTCCAATCGTCCAGAATGGAGTAACAGGTCTGGAAACATTAGGACAGGTTTTTGTAACTCCATGGTGAAAATTTTTACTAGGCGTATGTCATAACATTTTCTCATGTTGACTCACCACATTTGAAACCGAATACCTCTCTGCAGGAATTATGTAATTAGCGTTTGGAATTATGGTTGTAATTAGAAGAAATTAAAGTAATTTGATAAGGCAACTTTTAAGAAGGGAGTTACCTTTCCCTAGGAGATGGGAATCTTATGGCTGCTGAGAGCAGAAGTCCCATTTTTGCCTCCGTTGGTTGTTGAATTTAGAGCATTTTGAAAATAGCCAGTGCGTAATACTCGTTAGTATTTTCTCCTTTCAAGTATGTTAAAAGCCTTACCCTACCAGATTTTAAAGACTACTTTTTCTGTTAGAGACGAAACATACCAGCTCTATTTCTATTTTTAACCGAGAAAGTTTTCTGACCATATTCATAAAGAGGTTTGGTTATTTACAAATTTCCTACGTATGGGCCATTTTTGAATTTTTTTAAGTTTAGGAAACTCACGTGCACACCCTTTGCAACATGGCGAGATGTAGGATTGAACATGTAACAGATACTTTGAATATACACACATTTGATTTCGAACAACAGTGTGACAGATGATGGAATCAAGTCAGTCATTTGAATGAATTTCATAATCTGTTTTCAGAGCCTACTGTTCATTTAAATTCAGCCTCCCACCCCATCATTTGGGGTTCATGCCCACAGCCTATCGTAACTACATAGAAGATTATAGTAGATTATAGTGTTTCCAGAGTTTTGAAAGCATAGATAGTAGGTAATCAGTAAGTTATTTTGTGCTGCTGAATGAAATAGGGCTTTCAGAGCACATAAATTGCCAATTGTCTTTAAATGATGTTTTTTTCAACTCGTTGAGGTTAAGACCAGTCTCAGTGATGGGCCATGATCTTTTCCATAATCTTTTCCCTAACGTAGCCAGACAAGATAGTCTGTCCTCTTTTGTGGGTGGTGGGGGGGGGGGGGAATCTCGGTTCTGTTTGAAACTGTTAAAATGGCCCCTTGTGTAGCATATCACCTTTCCCGCATTTATTTCGGCTTTGCATGAAGTTTTACGTTGGCAGATGTGTATATAGCTAGTAGCACTCAGCTTCTGAACAGGAGGACCTGTTTCCATTTCAGGGAAGAAGAAAGCATAACATTTGTTTGTGGAAGTGGATATTCACTTAGCTTTGACTCACCCTTCTCTACCCTGTCGCATAAAATCTTTTCGGCAGTTCTCTGTTGGAAAAGCACTCGGTCGAGGCTGTGTCTGGTTTATTGCAACTGTGTTCTGTGGCATTCAGAAAACATGTAGCCTCCTGCTACAGATAACACCAAATCATCCCTGGGCTGAGTAAAAGTGCTAGCCAACTCTTGATTTCCAAAGTGCCATTTGGCTTGCAATTACCTGCCGGGAGTTGGGTGTGTTTTTTGAACCACCTTTCCCCCCTTGTGCTTATGGAGAGCCATCTCAGCCAGGCAAGTTTCAAGGCCACGGGACGTGGGCTGTGGATTCTCTTGGTGAGATGGTCTGGCGTCAGGCTGGTGATGGAGGACAATTCCACACATAGTCCAAGAAGCCACTTGCACAGCTGTTGCTATAATGGATTGTGGTGCCAGCGTGCATTTACAGGCACGGCTTTATTTTCTCCTCCCTTCCTGGCCCTTTCCAATAGCGTCTCTAACCATTCCTAAGGACAGGGCATTGTGGTCAGGCAGCCAGCATGTCAAGTATTGAACCCCGAATGCCATTCCAAAAGATCATCTTGGTCTTGGTGGATTACTGTAATCACTTCTGTCAAGTGTCTTTCTCGGATGTGGGCCCAGCGAAGCAGGTGTTTAGAGGTATCTTACCCACAAGAAATCATGACGTTGGTGACCTCTTATTGAAAAACGAACAACCATAATCTACCTCTTGCTTGTGTAGGGACCTGTTTTTTCACCTTGTGAATAAAATCATCACGGACCAGTGGTTTTATGGAGTGTCATAAACGCCATGTTTTCTTCTATGCCGAAAGTGATCACCGCCTCGGTGAGGGTGTGTGGCCAGGGAGATCTCGAATCAGGAATGTCCGTCTCTTCTTGGGGATAGGTGCAGAAGACACATCACGCTCCCCAGTGCTCTTCCTTAGCAGCTTCAAGTTGGGACATGGTCTCTTTGCAGCTGTGCTGCTTCATGTTCAAATCAACTCCTCATTCTGGGAATTACAATCAACACGGAACGACCGGAATGTGTTGGAGCTCCTCAAATATATCCAATAAAAAGGCTTTCTAGTGTCTGCTTCGTTATGGCTTATATTTTTGGAGTTGAGAAATTTGAAAGGAATAGAAAATAATTGCCACGATTAAACAATTCAGGGAGAGAAAAAAAAAACCATGAGTTAAAAATACTTCGGGTGGAGGGCATCCCCCACATCTCTTACCTTGCCAAACCTAACACGCTCTTTGAAACGTAAAGATTCGGCAAATACTGTGGTTTTAGTATTTAGTAGAGGAGACAGACGTCTGCATAAATCATTGTCGACAATCACCAATTTCTGTTTGCCTCTCCAGAAGACACATTAGCCCCAGGATTTCTCAGCACAGGCTGAGGAGTGGATTTCACGTTTGTTGTACTGAGTAACATGATTCATCTTAGTCCGAGCCAACTTCTCACGTAGCTTATCTGTTTGCGATATACTGGTTCTACAAACGCACTTGAATCGGATTTCTGACATCTTTTTAATGCGGCATTCTTGTCACTTTGGTGAATGCCATATCTTGATGGAACATTCATCAGGGATGTGGATTTCTGGGTAAATGCGTTAATTTCCTGCAGAAGGTGAAATAGTATATAGCAATCATTATGACCGCCTCTCCGGCCTGCGGGTCTAATTTCGCCTTGAGTTGGCAGGTTGTTTATTTTTTCTCTAAAGCAGTGTTTTCCAGGGTATTAACTCTGAACATGGGAGCTTCCTATTAGACAGGAGAGAAGTTCTTGATTCTCAGGGTATGATGGAAATGGGGACTATTCTATTAAGGACCTGGGTTTGTAACAGACATGAAGCCCCAATTATGATGACCGTGTGTTGGGATTACTGGAGGTAAAGGCAGTCCCCACGCCCTACTCGTGCCTCTGCCCTTTGAAATTGCTTTTAGTATTGATTTTCAAATGGAAATGGTATTCGTGCCACTGGCTAATGACCTCCATAGGCAAAGGGCAGAGGGTAGTAGGTGTCCCTGATTCTTTTAAACTCTGGCAGCACCCCCGGCTTCTGTTGGTGGAAGGTTTGGGTTGATATCCTAGGAGGTGCAGTTGGGCTGGAATGAGTCCGGTTGCTTGCCTGGCCCGCCTGCCCTCACCCTTCCGCACAGACCTCAGATTTGGTTTGCACAGTCCCTCTTTGGCCTAAAGGAATTCTCAGCATGTGTGTTCTTTCTGGATCCTGTCAGGAGGGCCGAGGAAGAAAGGAAAAAAAAAAAAAAAAACTTCCGATGAAAGGCAGGCCTGGTCAGAGGCCAAACTGGAAAAGAGTTAATTTAAAAAAAAAAAAAATTATGAACTCAATTTCCTTTTGTGTAATTGAAGATTATACACAGTACCATACACAGATCTTAAGTGTGCGTCTTGATTAACTTTGACAAATGTTTACACCCATGTAATGAGCATCAAAATCAAAATCTGGAAGGTTTTCAGCACCCCAGAGGGTTCTCGTGTGTTCTTTTCTCGTCATTCCCTCTTCAGAGGCAACTTCTCTTTTGATTTCTGTCACCCTGTTTTAGTTTTGCCTGTTATCGAATTTCATATAAATGGAATCAAGCAGTATGCAGTCTTTGTTTCTGCCACCTAGTCACCTCTCCTTTCAGGACCCACTTAACACCCTTTCTCTGGTTTCTTGGGAGCCCCCCCTCCCCCGCCCCCCACCAGGGCACTCAACAGGGTCTTGGACTTGGCAGGCCCATGAGGAGTACTTGTGGAATGATCTTGGCCAGATGAGGATTTCCTTTAAGCAGGGGTGGGTTTGATTCAGCATTTAATAGCAGTGCCAGCACTGATCACAGTTACGATTATAGTAGCTTCTAAATTATCGAGTGCTTATTTAGTAGCCATGTATTATTTTTACGTATGTCCCATTTAATCCTCACGACAGCCAAACAAAGTAGTGATTAGTGTTTGCGGACTCAGAGATGAGAAAGTGAAGCTTACAGATCGAACATAGCGTGACGAGGTCACGTAGGTCGTGGGTGGGACCTGACACAGTGATTGGCGTTGTAGTGATTAGTGAATGATGGTGCAATGCAGGTACCAAAACTCTTTGGTACTGTGCTATGTTCATTTCCAGTTTATTGTCAGATCAGAAAGCTGTGTGTTAGAGAAAGGCTCTGTCTCTGTCTCACTGTGGCTTAATCCGATAGATGCCTGGGGATACTTACATCTTCATTAAGGATTGCCAGAGGCAGAGCTTAAGGAATTATCGTCTCTGGTTGACTTTCAGACACCTTGGTGGGTTGGAGACATAATTTTGGTTAGGGTCTTAACAGTTTTTCTAAGCACGAAGGGATTTGACGCGAAATCTCCTGCATTCTTCGTAACAGTCTATCCAGGATAGATATATGCCCTATAATCACTCCCATTTGACAGAAGAGAAAACTGAGCCTCAGAGACTGAGGCCAGCCTGAGGTCACTTAGCTAGCAAGACGGTAGAGGGTTTGAGCCAGGTCTGACCGACTTCAAATCCACCTCTTAAACCCTGTGTCATAGCGCTCCCTAGGCATCACAGGTGATTCTTTTCTAATCACAGGTTTGCACAGAGACAAAATGACTTCCTGTTGGCCAGGGTGGACATGATGAGGAAGAGTGTGCCTATACATGCACGCATGATTGCTCCAGGGCTGTGGTTTTTGTGCAGCTCCATGAATCGCTGAACATCTGCTGAGTGACTTTTCCCTACCGGGCACTGTGCTGAGCCCTGGGTGCACAGAGATGAGAGAAACCCCGCCCTGCCTTGGGGTTGCCCTTCATTCTCTTTGGCCTTGGACATCCTGCCTTTTTACTTTTCATTGTGTGTCTTCCTTCAGTTGGTCCTGACTGCGAGTTTTCAGACTTAAGCAGCCGTCAGTTTGAAAATAATGGTGCTTTGCTCCAGAGCTGCGTCTGGGAACTTGCTTCACCTGTGTTCTAAAGATTACACTTCCTCTGAATTCGCTGCTGGGTAAAACTCGCAATTGTTTATTTTTTTCCCCCTGTTACAAGGCATCCGCTTTCAGTCTGTCTCTTGTCAGAATCCTGTCTCAGTTCCTTCTCTTTCTCACCCCTACCCTATTCCCTCTCCCTCCCTCCCTCTCCTCTTTTCTCCCCCCTCCTTTTCTTGTCAACAGATGTCAGTGGTTTCATTAACTGAATGAGGTTCCTTAGGGGATGCTGGGCGCATTGGAGGATTCTCATTTCTGGATTTTCTCCCTTGATAGCTATATTGACTTGAGTGAAGAAATCCACCCCTTCAAAGGGTAGCTCCGTGGAAGAGGCTTTTCACTACTTATTATGTAACTCATTTTAAATGGAAAAAATACCAAAAAAGTGTGAGCTTTACTTTTTATACTATTTATGCTGCCTTTAGTTAGATAATATTTCCAAAAATATATCTCGTTAATGGAGACACACGCCTTGAACGAGCATATTAATTATAGTTCTCAAAGTTCGGAAGCATGTGGTTGCTGTTCTGCGGAACCCGTGTTTAACAGCTGTAATTAACGGCGAGGGGTGTATTGCGTGGTTATAGGTAAGTTGAATAACAAACGTGAAACCCGCTTCTCAAAAATCCGTCCGAATTGTGGAGGTAGCATTTCTACTGCTCTTGAACGGGGGGGGGGGGGGGGGGGGGGGGGGGGTGAGTAAACAGATCGAGTTCCTAAAATATTTAGCTTGCTGTTAAAAGTAGAAGTAAACAACCCAAAGCAGGCAGGCTGAGCGCAGTTCTTGAATATGCCTATAGATATTTTCAGAATCTCCTTTCAAGCATGACTTTGAAAGTATTGTGAATTGACCTGCTTATTTTGCCTTTGCCTTTGATTCTCTGTGTGTGTGCCTGCCTGTCCCCTGGCGGGGTGGGGGTGGGGGTTGAACGTTAAGATTTCCAAGAGCTCTTGGATTTGCGCGTGGTTTCCCGAGCGCAGGGAACGATGTGAGAGCCGTTCTGCTGGAGGCAGGGCCGGACGCTCCTCGATGCGGTCGGTCCGGGGAGTATTTGTTTTGCGACTAGCTGGGGGGGGGGGGAGCCCGGACCGTAGCCCTGATCGTTCTGGTTACCCGCGTCCCTCGGTCGCCGCGGACCTGGCCGGCGGCTTTATTACAGACCTCAGTGTGCTCATTAGCCTCGTGATGTGGCGGCTGCCTAAAAAAGAAACACGGAAAAGTTGTGTCACCGAAGGTGAAACTTGGCGAGGCGCTGCTCGGGCGCCGGGCATGACGAAGCTCCTTCCAGGCGGCGGCGGCCGGCCGTGCCCCCCGGCCCGGGTGCCCGCGGCCCGGCCGGCTGGCGTCGGGACGCCGCGGAGCGAGCCGCGGCCGGGGCAGGGCTCCGGCTCCCGGGGCCGCGGCGGCGCGGGCGGCTGCAGGCGGGGGAAGGGCTCGGCCTCGCGTCCTGGCGGCGGCGGCGGGCGCGCTGCAGCCGGTGGGAGGCGGCCTTAAGATGGTGGCGGCCGGGCGGGGCCCGGGGAAGCGGGGCCGCGGGTCCCCCTCCGGCCGTCAGTCAGGGCCGTCCTCGCCCTCGCCGCGCCCGACCCACCGGCCGGACGCCCCGCGGGCGGACGCGGAAGGCAGATCCCAATCAAAGCCTTGAAGTCGGGGGCTCGGCCAACGCGAGAGCTTTGCTTTCTCCGGCTGATGGTCAATGCTAATTCGGTTTTAGCTGCTCAGAAACCCAGGATGCGTCTTGAGCAGTACATTCGTTCGGGGCCCGATTTGAATTCATTTGTGTGCTTTTGCCTTGCCTATGTTTCATCGCACCGATTTTTTTTTTTCCTCCGGATTACAAGAGAATGCACGTTTGCGGGGGACAGTTTGGAAAATCTTAGGGGCATAGATCAGAAAATCTCATCCAAGGGTTCCTCCTCCTAGGTTAGGCTTCTGAGACTTTCCTTCCAGTCTTTTTTCTCTGAATTGTAGCATGCATGCATATACGTGGGTAATTCTCCTTCAGTATGTGTGGGATCATGCAGTATATACTATATAACCTGCTCTTTTCTCTCAACGACATATTAGAATGTTTTTCTGTGTTGTTCAATAATCGTCCACACCGTCTCTTTTAGTGTGTGCACTCTGGGTGTGGACTTGGGGGTGATGAAGGAGAGAAGGTGATTTTGTGCCCTGTGCGAGTGAACAGCCATTCTGCACCACCCAGAGAGCCATCTCCCTGGGCTCCACAAACCTTGCTGGTATTTCACAAATGTGCATATATGAATGTGCATGTGTAAAGATACACATATGCATGTGTACATCTGTAAATATAAAATGAAATGCATGTAGACAAACAGGCATATGTCTAAATAAACAGACACGCAGTATACTTAGAATAAATCCTGGAAGGATAGACACCAAAAGGAATCTCTGGGTGGTTGGCTTATAGAATACTTATAGTTTATTTTTATTTGTACTTTGTCTCTACAGTGAACATATGTGATGATACTAATCATATAATAAAAATAATATAAGCAACTTATTGCTCATATTCTTGTCTTCAAGCTGCCTTTTCTGCCCCAGCTCCTACCGTTGCTTGCTCTACCTATTATTTCTTCGTGTTATGATTCTTCACGTCCAAGCTTACGCCACAGCCTCCAGGAAGCCTCTCTTCCGCCCTCCCCGCAGGAACTGCTCACTCCCTGCTCTGGGCTTCTGGCAGTATTCTGTTCATGGGCTATTTTGGATAAATCTCATGATGAACTTTTCACCTGCTTGTGTTATAGCTCCCCAACTAGATTGTAACCTCCTCAAGGGCCCTTTTCCCAAAACACTGGCTCAGTAAATGTGTTACTTAACCTCAGTGGTCAGCATAGCTTCCTAGGTTTCTTTAAATGTTCCTTTACTTTGAAACTCCAAACCATACCAAAAGCCCTTAGAATGGCAGCATCACTCCATCTGGATTCAATATTGCTAGTTTAATTTGGGACATAATTTCTACTTTACAGCAGGCCATCTTCCATGTAAAAGTGGCTACACGGTTAAAAGCATGGATTTCAGAGATCTGGGTTCACATGTGAGTTCCTGTACTTATTCACCGTGTGATCTTGGGCAAATAGTCTTTGTAAGCCTCTTGAAAACGGGAGACAGTTACATTTTTCTCACATGCCCTATTTTATTTTTTTGTTCAAAAATTTTTAACTTTATTTATTTATTTATTTATTTATTTATTTATTGTGAGAAGTGGGGTGGGGGGAGGGGCGGAGAGAGAATCCCAAGCAGGCTCTACACTGTCGGCTCGGAGCCTTGACGTGGGGCTCGAACTCACGAACCATGAGATCATGACCAAGAGTAGGACGCTTGACTGACTGAGCCCGCCGGGCACTCCTCACATGCCTCTTTTAAAGATGGAATGAGATGTGTGGAAGACATCAAAGACAGTGCCAGCTACATAGAGTTTGGTCGATGGGGATATTGATCCTACACGATGAAGATAGTAGCGATTTTCACATTGATTATTCGAGTTCAAGGGTTGTTATTAGCAGGCTTGTTGGCCGTAGAAACAAATCTACAGATTCACACATTTGACAGTCACTCTCCAGTTTAATGGATTTTAGTTACACTAATTCATGTGTTAATATTTATTGGACTTCCTGTGTTATGCCATAGACACTGTGGATACAGTGGGGAGCTGAATAGATGACGGTCTGTGCCTTCGGGGAGCTGACATTTTGCAAGTTTGCTCTGAAGAAACCGAGCTATCCTTGTACCAAGTGCCCTGCTCCGTGTCGGTCCTATGTCAAACAGTGAAGGACCTGGTGCCTGTCGTGGCCACCGGGGCCCCCGGGCAGGCCAGACTGCCAAGGGGGTAGCCTGCAGGGGGTCAGACACACGTTACTCATCTTCAGTCCAGGGACCGCTAGAGGAGAGCTTCCAGAACCTGCCTGGGCATCGGCCTCCCTTCCTGTCACCTACGTCCCCCACCGTGAGAATGTGATTCAGGAGAAGCTTAGGAACCTGTAGTTTTCAATAAATCTCCTCAGCTGAGTCTCAGGCACAGCCAGTTTAGGGGTTTCTCAAGCTTGCCCGAAGAATCACCTGTAGGGTTTGCTAGCAAAAAACAGGCTGCCTCCTTCCTCCTGATCTGCTAAATCAGAACCTTAGGAAGAGAGCTGGATAATCTAAATTGTAAACAAGTGTCTAGGACCCCTGGGAATTCGGTGGTGTAAATGCGCACTTGTTGGCCATTGGGGTCCATAGCTTTCAACTCCTCAAAGGGCTCAGTATCTCCAGAACTTTCAAGTGAGTTGGAGCCCTAAGGTCTCAGCCCATCATTGTTCATGAACTGTGTGATGGGGTCGTCCGTTTCCTCCTGGGTTGAATCAAATAACCTCTCACTTCCCCACAGCCCTACTCACCTTGCGCATGCAAACGTTCCGTTTGAGAGCCTCCTTCTTTTTGTTCCGGGCTTCTCTCTCTTACTGGCAGTATCCATTCTTTTCCTCACTGCCTCCTTTGCAGGAGAAACTAAGGAAGGAAGAGAATTTCACAGCCCGGACCCTTCCAGAGAGGGCAGGGCTGGGAGGGAACTTTGGGGGTGCTATTAGAATGGCAGAAGTGAATACTCAAATATTTTGACCGTTCTGGTGGCTTGAACCTCAGTGGATCTTCATGTGGTGGGCTCAAGGGGGTGAGAATAGGGCTTCTCAGATATCCGTTTGCCAGTCCAGAGCAGATGGGCAAGAGAGCTCCCCTTCTTGGATGCCCCTTTCCCGTCTATATCTGGCAAGAGGTGGGAGTGTGAGGGAGGAGTGTGAGGGTTGAGTCAGGGCTAGGTCCAAGCAGTGTCCCTGTAATTGGTTTATGACCAATCAAGTGCATTGACCTACCACTGTTAGTTACTTTGAGTTATAAATGGTTTTTATTGCCCCTGCTGGAATTGGGGGTTCGGGCTGTATAGAATGACCTGGTTTGTATCACAGGAGCCTTTGGGACTTTGACAGATTTCACCATTTCAGAAACACGCGGCTTTCTCCCTCCACCCCACTGGCCATAAAAGCAGCCTTTGAATTTACAGAACAAAGAGCATGTCTTTAAAGGGCAGCATGCCCTAAAAGGGAGGAAAGGAAGTAAGAGAGCCCTTCCTCTTTTCTGAGGCCATTGTCTCCAGACGAGCCACAAAACTGAATCCCTGGGAAAATCTTGTATTGATTCTCAGTGCACCGGAGATCTCCCTAGGATCTGAAATTCCTGACAGAAGATAATGAACTTGTTCCCCTGCTTGGAGCCCGAGGCTGAGTTGCTTCGTTTCCTTGGCTGGAGGAGATAAGAGTAGTTGCCTTACCAACCAAGAGTGAGATTTTCGCCAGGGCGCGGGGCTCCTGACCATACGGTATATAGGTGATTCTCCGTTCATGGAAGCTGTACATACGCAGATTGGACCCAGATGGCGAATGGGAGGTAGTTACAGTATCGAAGGAGCCCCTGTCTTATGAAAAGTTTTTCTTCTCATAGCACCATCTCCGGCGTATCTGAATGTTTCTTTGGGGATCAAGGATTACTTGATTCAAAATAAAGAAAGAAAAGCTAAGCCTGGAGGCCTCTCGTTGAAGCATTTGGGTCTCCCACAGTTCTAAGTTATTGTCCAGAGTGGCCGTTTTTGCTTCCCCGGTTGTTTTTGAAAAATTTTATTTCTCTTTATTTCTTTTTTACTGTGGTAGGAGAGCCAACATAAAATTTACCATTTTAATGATTTTTTTATTTTTTATTTTTTTTGGGGGGGGGGAGTGCAAGTGAGCAAGGAGCAGAGAGAGAGAGAGGGGGGAGAGGGGGAATCCCATGCAGCCTCCGCACTGACAGTGCTTGAGTTAACCCGAGGCGGGGCTCGGACTCACCAACCGTGAGATTATGACCAGAGCCAAAGTCAGATGCTTGAGGGACTGAGCCACCCAGGCGCCCCAGTGATCTTTAAGTGCGGTTCCAGTGCGGCGTTATGTTCTCCAGCCTTCACTACCATTGCTTCACAGGTTCTTAATCAGGGATTATAGTGGCTGGAAGGCACCATAAAAGCCATGTGATCCAACTTTCCCATTGCAGAGAAGAGGGAATCAGGCTCACAGAGAGGCGGGGCCCAGGCCCAGGGTCATAGAGCAGGTTACTGGCAAGGTCGTAGCTTGGTGCATTTCCTCGTAACCACACCGATAGGCCCGGGCAGGTGGCCTCCTTTACCCGACTGATAGCAGAATCAAGGATTGGCATACATAATTTAGGATGCTTGCTGACTTTTTTAAAATCAAGTAAGCAATCAGTTGTTATGATTTAGAGCCAGAAGGCCCTTCAGACGCCCATCTAGTCCAGATTCCTAATTTAAAATATTGGCTCTATTTGCTATTTCTAAATCCAAATTGAACTACAAAAAAGATGCTAACATTCTAATTTTTAAAATCTGGGCAAATGCTCTCCTCTGAATTCTCTCTTCCAACGACTCCATGGCATCCATGGTTGAAACCAGGTCCTTTGTGGGTGGCTGTTATTAATAAGCTTTCCTTGGGATGTTTACAGTAACTACTGTGACCTAAATAAGATTGCTTGTATTGTTTTTCCCCCACGAAGGCAAGAACATTTTTAAAAAGCATGTTGATCTCCTCTCATTGGACTTACCGTGACCAAAAGAACTGAGGCATTGCATTTTTTTTTTTTTGTATTTATGCGTTAAATGAAGAAACTTGCATTGGAAGGAATAGAGTATTTCTATACAAGTTAAACATTTGGGGCCTTTGTATACTGTAACCACTTTTTCTTAGAGTAGAGGTTCAGGACACTCTTCCAAGTATCATTATAGCATGTTCCTTTTTTAGTATTTTATTTCCAGTTGTGGTGAAATACACATAACGTAGAATTTACCATCTTGACAACCATTTTAAAGCCTAAGGTTCAGCGCTGTTAAGTATATTGACATTGTTGTGCAGCCTGTATCTGGAACTTTCTCATCTCACAAAACTGAAACTCTGTACTCATTAAACAACACCCCCACCCCCAACCCTTCCCCCTGCCCCTGGCAGCTGGGGCTTTCTGGTTCTAAGCCCCCTAAGCAGCTCTACTTTCTGGTTCTAAGAGTTTGACTAGATACCTCATATTAGTGGAGTCATACAGAGTTTGTCTTTTTGTGGCTGGCTTGTTTCACTTGACATAATGTCCTCAAGGTTCATCCATGTGGTAGTGTGTGTGCGTCAGAATTTCCTTCCTTTTAAAAGGCTGGATGTTTCAATGCATTTGTATTAGGGCTCTCCAGAGAAACCGAACCTACCTGTCTACATCTATATATGTGCTTATACACATGTAGATAGATAGATAGATAGATAAAGATATATATGAGCATTTTTTAAAGTTTTTTTTTAACGTTTATTTATTGTTGAGAGATGGAGAGACACAGAGCATTAGCAGGGAAGGGGTAGAG
The DNA here is from genome assembly GCF_018350175.1 of Felis catus. NCBI lineage: Eukaryota > Metazoa > Chordata > Mammalia > Carnivora > Felidae > Felis > Felis catus. The sequence goes on along the minus strand of NC_058386.1, from coordinate 114,034,932 downwards.
AGAGGGGGAGACACAGAATCCGAAGCAGGCTCCGGGCTCTGAGCTGTCGGCACAGAGCCCGACGCGGAGCTCGAACTCACAAACTGCAAGATCGTGACCTGAGCCGCAGTCGGTCGCTCAACCAACTGAACCACCCAGGGGCCCCATATAAGAGAGTATTTATGACAGGAATTGGCTCACGTGGTTATTGAGGCTGAGAAGTCCCAAGCTAGAGAACTGGGAAAGCCGGGGTCATAACTCAGTCCAGGTATGAAGGTGTGGGACCCAGGGGGAAGCCAATGGCGTAACTCCCAGTCTAAGGCCGAAGGCCCGAGGGAGGGGGCTGGCGGGAGTCCCAGAGTTGAAAGGCCTAAGAACTTGGAGCTCCAATATCTTGAGGGCAGGAGAGAGGTCAGGCATCCCAGCTCGAGAGGAGATAGGGAGAAATTGCCCTCCCCATACCTTTTTGTTCTAGCGGGAGCTCTCAACGCAGTGGATGATGCCTGCCCACGTTAGCGAGGGCCGTCTTCTTTGCTTGGTCTATTGACTCAAATGGTAATATCCTCCAGAAAACACCATCACAGGCACACCCAGAAATAATGTTTTGCCAGCTCACTGGGCATCCCTTAGCCCGGTCAGGATGATGCACAAAAGTAACCGTCACATATGTGTATACCACGTTTTCTTTATCCACTCAGCTATTAATGGGCATTGGGGTTGTTTGCAGCTTTTGGTTTTGTGAACAGTGCTGCTGTGAACGTGAGTGTTGATTCTTTTATTTTTTTAGTTGATGGGTGAAGTTGTCTTGACATATTCAGTTTGGGGGGCGCCTGGGTGGCTCAGTCGGTTGAGCGTCCGACTTCAGCTCAGGTCACGATCTCATGATTTGTGGGTTCAAGCCCCGCGTCGGGCTCCGTGCTGACAGCTCAGAGCCTGGAGCCTGCTTCGGATCCTGTGTCTCCCTCTCTTTCTGCCCCTCCTCTGCTCACGTTATCTCTCTCTCTCTCTCTCTCTCTCAAGAATAAATCAACATTAAAAAAATTTTAAAAATTTAATATACTCAGTTTGTCTCTTCAGTCTTTAGTCCTAGGTCATCAAGGTAACATGGTGAGTATAGAGAAGGAAGAGCCCAAACCCTCAGGGACGCAGAGAATTGAGGTCTTAATACAATGATGTGCAGGTTTGAGAACCATGAGAAGAGTGAATAGGGCTTTTCTTGGTCCTCTTAGGTCTATTTATTGTTTATGGTGTTTTCTTGCACAGTGATTTTTTTTGTAGAAATAATTTAGTTCCTCTGTGATAGCCTCCAGACCCTTCATCCCTGCATTTGGAGTGGATCGTGTCTTCCTGCGCCCTTTGCAATTTGTTTCCATTTCCCTTTTGCTTTGTATGTCTCTCCCACTATACTGTAAACTTCCTGATGCTATCATTTGTCTCCGGATTCCCCGTCCCTGGGACAGAGCCTGGCCTGCAAAGCAAATGCAATAAATGCTGGTTTGAATAGAAATTTGACTCATTCTGTCATTTGGAAAAGTTTAACTTCCTAGTTGGTCTTGGAACAATTTGACATTTTTATTTGTTTTCTCTGCTTCTTTTATGTGTGAGACATGGCTTATGTTCAGGAGCACAAATTAGGTTTAAATATACGGCAATTAAGTTCTTTTCTCAATCCTTTTTGGGGAATGGGAGAGACACTTGCTGAGTACTTGGCATCAGATAGGGGAAATAGCCAAGCCCGGACTTTAGTTTTGATTTGTGTAGGCCCCTCTGATCACCATCGCTGTGCATTCTCCCTCCTCCCAGCCACCTCTGAAGACGGTGTGCGCAGGTGTGGTGTGAACCTTTGTGTTGTGCAGCCAGTGCTGTGAGCGCTGTATTTGTATCAGGGCACGCATTTCCCACGACACCTATTGGCTCCTAAGCCGTGGTTTTCATGCCCCCGCCCCCCACCTTCTGAACGCTTCCTAGCTTCCTAACATCTTTATACATTTCCAGAAATAGAAATCTCCCAAAGCGGACTCCGCTTTCTTACAAAGCCCCTCGCGGTGTTTAATATGTTCTGTTTCCCGTCGGCGGGCAGAGAGTGTGCAGACGCGTTTACCTCAGGTGATAGGCAACGCTTTAGAAACACACGCCTGGGAACCTGGACACCGTTCATTCAAAGAGCACGAGCCATATGGCAGGCTCGGTGCCAGGCACCCGAGAAACCGATGAGGAAGGGAATCCCTGTTCGGCTCGCGCGGGGCTGATGGCAGGAGAAATAGACAAGGCAGCAGTACCCGGAGCGGGTCGATGGAGAGTTCGGGGAGCTCGCGGGAAAGGGAACTCACCTCGTTCGGCTGGGAGCCGCGGTGGGAACCTTAACCCAGCACCCGAAGATGGGTAAGGGTTTGCCAGTTGATGAGAAGGTGGAAATGTGTCCCAGACGGTGGGAGCGGCACGCGCAGAGCACGCAGGTTACCTACGCACCCGAAGGAGGCTGAGTATTCGAGAGGAGCGAGCCACTGTGGTCCCAGGGGCAGCGTTTGCGTGTGCTGAATTGTGCCACTCTCACGTCAGCGGACTTTCCATTGATTGCAGTATTTAAGCAGGAATACCAAAAATACCAGTTCTCCATGCAGGTTCCCTCATTGGAAGCAATATGGGAAGAGACAAGCTACTCGGAATTGAAGCAGGTTCAGTGATAAGGTAATAATGTACATGTGTTAAAAGTAGCTTTTTTCTAACGTTGATTTTTGAGAGAGAGAGAGAGAGACAGAGCACAAGTGAGGGAGGGGCAGAGAGAGAGGGAGACACAGAATCCGAAGCGGGCTCCAGGCTCTGAGCTGTCAGCACAGAGCCCTGCCTGGGGCTCGAACTCATGAACCGCGAGATCACGACCTGAGTCGAAGTCGGACGCTTCACCGACCGAGCCACCCGGGCGCCCCAGTAATGTACATGTTTAAATGCCAGCTGGGAGCAGAACCGTGGGACATGATCTTCTTCAGTGAACAAAACTCATTAGATTTTAAGTGGAATCCTGCTTGTTGCTGATGTTCCTTTTTTTCACTGCTAGGACCAAAAAGACTCCTTAAGTCGAATTGATATTTTACAGATAATATCATTCTCGAGAGCTTGGGGTACAGTCAGGCAGGACCCAACTCATTTCTGACTCCAGGTTACATCTGTTGGTTCTCATTTTTTTTTTAAGTTTATTTATTTATTTGGAGAGAGACAGAGACAGTGGGAGTGGGAGAGGGGCAGAGAGAGCAAGGTAGAGAATCCCAGGCAGGCTCCACACTGTCAGCATGGAGTCTGATGCGGGGGCTCGAACTCACAAACCCGTGAGATCATGTCCCGAGCCAAAACCAAGAGCCCAATGCTTAACCGACTGAGCCACCCAGGAGCCCCTGTTGTCTCTCATCTTTGACTTTAGCAGTGGCATGAAAGTAAATGTGCTTTCACAAATATTGCCCAGACGCCGCCACATAGAACTTTCAGGACGGTTCCATTCCTATCACTTGTTCATGCACTGAATACGTCTTGGGCGCCAGCTCCACGTCAGGCTTGATTCCAGCTGCCAATGACACAGAGGCAAACAAACCATAGATGGTCCCCGCTCTCACGGGGCTCACAGTCTAGTGGGCAGGTCAGATAAGGAAATAGTCTGTTGGGATAAACACAGTGTGAGCACTGCGGTAATAGAAGCTTAGGACCCTGTGCGAGGCCACAAGAGGGCAGGGAACTCAGCTCTGAAGGGTCCGGGGAGGCTTCCGGAGGGAAGGGTATTTAACTGAGATCAGAAAAGTGAGTTCAGAGCTGGGCAAGCAAAGAGGAGGGGGAAGAGCATTTCTAGCATTTCCATAACACCACATTTGAAGACAAATGTGAGGAGTAGAAGGAAGAAAGAGCAAGGGAGAAGGAGAGAGATTGCAAATATGAGTCTAAATGTGGAAAATTGAATCGCACTTGCTGTGATTGGAGACGCACGAGACACGCCTCTGGTAGGCAGGGGCCGCCTCACCTGGGCATTGAGGGGCTTGGTCAGGGTGAGGGGCTTGAATTTCATGTTATGTGCATTTGGGAAGCCTTTAGAGGGGGTTGTACGGTGGGGAGCCCCATGCTCTGGTGTACATTTTACAAAGTCCTGTGTGGCAGGAATGAAGGTCAGCGTCTTCAGATTTGAGCGCACAGTTCAGGGGTTGGAGGATATTGAGTTCAATGCTAGTAATCACAGGAGTGGCCCATTTACATCTCAATTAAGGGGGAGAGAGGAGTCGAGAATCATGACTGTCGTGTTTCTGGAACTCAGTTCCACCTCTAGCACTTACACGCCGTGTGACCCGGCAGTACCTCCTCTCCTCTCCGCGTCTCCTTCTATGCATCTCCTAAGTCGCCCCGGTGTGATGGCAGACGGTTTCATTGTAGAAATGAATATTAGGAGATACTAGGGTTATTATCATACCGGGGTGACTTAGGAGATTATCATTGGTGACTGATAATAACCCTGGTATCAGTCGCTTCTAAAGGATGCAGCAGATCCTCAGTAAGTGTTGGTCACACAAATGAAGTGACATGAGCCAGTCACCCCTCATATTTTACAGAAGTACCTTTCTTGGTTAGGTACATATAAGCATATGCAGCCTCCCTTATCCAGAGTTCACTGCTGGGAATATTATTTGTCAACGAGGGCTCAACCAGTCAAAAGTGGAAATCGAACCTTCGGTGAGTGTCTTACAACGGTTCCTCATATTGGGGAACTCAGGTTTTGTGTCCCCCTTTGCTGTTATCTTGCCTTTATTTAGTGCAAGAGAAAATCACTTAAGAGGTTTACGTCGATATTCGTGTCTGCAAATGTAGATGACCGTGCCGGATTCTGACTTGTGTTTTAAGGGGTGCTAGCGTTTATAATAGACCGTTCTCCCAAGAACTTAAGGGTGGTTGTCACCGAGGGTGGGCTAAGGCAGAGAGTAGAAGCCCTGGGGCTCTTTTCCAGAAAACAGACTGCCGTGGAGGTGTGGGCTGGATACGCACAGCGGCTACTGCTGTCTGGGGGGAATCCCTCTGCTCGCTCCAGGGGAGAGGCCCGGCTGTGCACAGTCCTGTGCAGGGTGGGTCTTTTCTTGTTTCCGGAACACCAACTATAAAAGCCCAGAGTACCACTGGGAAGAGCCCAATCCCAGTTAGGGGGAAATGTACAAGGACTGGTATTGCAATTAACGGAGGCTAGATTTTTAAGGGCAGCTTTGGAATCATTGCAGCCGGGGATTGGTGTCTTCTGAATGGTAGAAGAGGAAGCTGGCATTGCATAATGGGTTGCAAGAACTACTTTATTACGCACGAGCATGCATAGCAGCATGAACTTCTAGCTCGCAAAATTGTATAGATTTCAGGGATTTTGTGATGTCGCTGCAATGCGTAAATACGTATCTTTAAAAGTCTTCTTATTGCTTTTAGAAAGTAGTCACTGCTAGGGTGCTTGGCCAAATGTTGCAATGTGCTCAGAATATGCTCTCCTTGGAGGTCGCCCAAGGTTGGCCCCTGTGGGATTAGTGGATTCTGTTATCATTGAGTCTATTTTATTTTGTTTTTAATTTATTTTTTATTTTAGGGAGAGAGAGTGGGGAAGAGGGAGAGAGAGAGGGAGACAGAGAGAGAGAGACAGAGAGAGAGAGAGACAGAGAGAATCTTAAGTAGGCTCCACACTCAGTGTGGAGCCCGGTGTGGGGCTCGATCCCACGACCCGGGGATCGTGACCTGAGCCAAAGTCAGGAGTCGGAAGCTCGACCCACCCGGCCACCCAGGCACCCCGCATTGGGTCTGTTTTAATGAGTTCCACTCTGATGCCAAACAAAGTTAATACAGGTACTGCCTAGGGCTGGTTTCATCTGTGTGTGAGCTAGAACTAAATGGTTTGTATTTGAGGCTATAGGATAGTGGAAGTTGTCCTGATCAGGAATAGGCATTTGAGTGCTTTCTAACTGAAGAAGATAGTCATGTTAAGACAGAAGTGCATAACTAAATACGAACTGGAAAAGGTCGTTCATTCTGAAATTAGACAG